>NC_091069.1:261975310-262279373 GCF_032405125.1 Capricornis sumatraensis | reverse complement strand
CTGGTATCATGTTAGAAAGAGTATACTTAAAACAGTTTACAGGCATATACTCACTGCAGAAAATGGTTAGATTCTAAACAGCTCCTTTACAGCATCTATTTCTCAATATACATGTATGTGCTTTCATATACAGGACAAGTATTTATAGGCAAGGTTCATCATTTCTGTACAAGTGTTATAATGTAGTTAAGATCACAGAGTTTGTGGTCAGCCAATGCAGTGTTTAAATCACAGCCCAACTATTTAACAAGTCATTTTAATTCTCTAAATTTTTATTTCCTTAGTAAAAATCTCTTGATTTCAAAACTTTTTTAAAGCTCTGAAAATGGGAAACTTTTTGAAAGCTCAGCATAAATTCTATTGTATATGAACTTTATCTAAACTGATGTGAGGCTATTTATATTCTCAATGTTTCCCATTTGTGAGAATAACAATGTTTGTTATTATGCAGAAATATTAATACATTTGGTAGAGATAAATTAGGAGTTAGGATTAATATATGCACACTACCACATAAAATAAACAAGGACCTACTTATAACACACGGAGCTCTACTCAGTACCTTGTAACCTCCAAAAATGGAAAAGAATCTGAAAAGAATTGTATAACTGAATCACTTTGCTGCATACTTGAAACTAAAACATGGTCAATGTTTTCTCAGGTTAGAAAAATATTAATATACTTCATTACAGAGTGCCACCCCAGACTCCAGTAGAGTGTTATGCAACATCTGGTCATTCAGCGTATTGTCTTAACTAACATCTGAAAAATCCCTCATTCCAAAATGCACCTCTCCTCCAGGGTTTTGGATAAGGGGGTGTGGAGGAGGAGTGCTCAGCTTGAAACTGCTGGGAAGAATACATGACAATACATGAGAAGCACACGTGTGTACTGTATGTGCACATGATGACGTATCAGGTCACATCACCCTAGTCTACACTGCCTTTGACCCAACAAAAAGAGGATGAAAGAAACCATGGAAATTCACTGTGTTTGTTGAGGCATCTCACGTTGGGCTCCAACCCATCCATACTGTGGTAAGTCCCCTGCCCGCCCAGGCCCAGGCCCGTTTCTCTTCCTTTTCCTGACTTCCTGCCTGCCCCATCGCTGTTTGACTTTCTTTTTCAAACAGAATCTGTCTTTCCCTTCCTGTCCCAGTGTTCCCTCAGGCATCAAGATCCTTTTTGATTCAATCAGTGCCTCCCATCTCTCTAAGCACCTAACATCTACTACTACCTAACAGCTAATATACCTACCTATCTAACATCTAGAAGAATAAACCAAATCCTGGTCTGCCCCAAGATGCACTCATACACACACACACAAACCACATGTTCCAAAAGGCCCCACCCAGGAGACTCCTCTCTACCCATCTGCAGAGGATAACTCAACATATGAAGAGCTGGCTTCTGTTCATGTCTATCCGCAATGTCTTCTCCCAGTACAGCCAAAGTGATAACACCACTCTGTTGCCTAACACCTTACCCTGGCTTCCTATTTCCACCTGAACCTAATACAGCTCCTTTCCACCGTGGCCCTGATATGGCCCTACGGGATTCAGCCTCTTCTTGTTACTCAGAACTTGCTTCGTATCACTTTCCCCTTTAGGAATGATCTGCCTCGGACATTCCCTCATTACCTCTAATGTTTCCATCGCTGGTTTCATTCCATTGTTTTCATTATTTAAGTATCAGGTCACTTTTAGAGAGGCTTTTTATGATTATCTTATCTAAAGAAATAACTTCTTTTCCCCTTATCTACTCTCTTCTGTTTCTCTTCCACTTTCTTAACATCATGTATCTCTCTCTTTACTCATTTTGTGTCTTTAGGATTTCCTCCCACACTCACTATTAGAATAGAAGTGTCACGAGGGAAGGGACATTTTCTCAACAATTCACATCTTCTTCCCTAGTACCTAGAACTGCGCCTGACATATAGTAAGCACTAAATAAATACTTATTGAATGAATCATTGCTCTGACTTGATGACAGGCTAATAAACACCCGAACATAACAAAAATAAAAACACTGCTCTAAAAAGAAGCTACTAGTATCTCACCAAGAAAAGACAAGTTATATATATTAAAGTAACACAGAATGATGTAGAATGAGGTTCTATTTGTATTGGAGAAAAGGGGAGCCATTCCTGTAAGCTAAAGTAGTCAGGGAAGGTAGCGTTCAATAATAGTCCTCTGTCCACATTCAATGCCCGCCCCCAAAGGAAGGCGCTGGAATGTTGCTGGATGAATTGAAGTTCTGTAATCCAGGAGGAAAAGTCACTCTGTGGCCAGGATATGATTACCCACAAAGACAACAGCAGATTCACGCCATGTGGAACACAAGTGTTCACCTTACTGCCAATTAGTTACTAGCTTTGGATATTAGAGCCTTAACCCAAATCCCAAAACACTGATTTGGTAAGGTACTTTTAACTTGCCAAAATGAAAATTAAAAAAAGGATTCTTCCTTTCCTGACTTGTGTCCACCTTCAAGGATGGCTACTAAAGGTCACTTCTGCTTCATAGAGCAAAAAAAGATTCTAACCCAAGAGAAGAGCGGTGTTCCATGGAACATGCATAACACTCAATATAGGGCTTAGAATGCCGCCAGTAATCAAAGATGCTAGCATCTAACTGAAAAAGAAGTCATGGAATGTTCTTAGAGAGCCATTTCTACCAAGGTAGACATTGCATATTATGAGAAGCCTGAGAGGCTCAGAATCATGTTTTAACCTTACTAGGTCTTCTGTTTTTTACTGTCTTTATTGTGGTCTCAGTTTCCTACGGTTGCCTAACCTCAATTATACAATGTCTACAAAAAGGTCATTATGAAGAAAATACCTAAAATGTATCATTTTAATCACTGTTGTCCAGGAAAAATCTCATAACGTATCAGATATTTATTATTTTAAATGTAAGCATCAATTTCCATGGAATAAGAGTCTATGTAGAAAAGACATTTCCCATGGAGTTCTCATAGAACAAAAGTCTACATAGAAAAGAAACTTTAGAGTCTCAAAGGTAAATATTCTCTCAATTCCACTCATTCAGCTTTAGGATGAATGTGACACCAGATAAAAATCATGGGTCCTAACCAGCTATATGACCCTGGACAAGTCAAGTTGCATTTATAGGCCTCATCCTCCTTATCAGCAAGTAAGAAGCTGAAAGAAAACAATTTTTCTGGCTTCTTTAGTGCTTTACCAGAGGAGGACCTCTGAATCTAATTATCAGAGAGGAAAATCAGAGTGAAATATTAAAGGACAGGAGGCGAACAAATATTCTACCTCTAACTCAGCAGCACACATTTTCTGAGAAAATCCTAATAACAGGAAACAAGCCCAGAGGAAGTACTGACATTATGATTTGAATTTCTATCATTTTAGGTAGCATTATTTCTAAACAAGCTAATGTAGCTAAATTGATCCTAAACTCCCACACAGCTGCTAAAAATGTATTAGTTGAGGAAATTGTCTAAGGTGAAGTCTGTACTGTATGGGAACTTGTGCTTGAATTCAAATGTAAATATAAATAGCTCACAGGGATTTTTTTCTCCCTCTGATAAAATGTCAGAGAGATTATTAGGAGACCAATTTACAACCAGCCTTTATATTTAATTGGATGAATATATAATGCACAGAAAAATCAAGACAGTAAACCAAAGTTTGGTGATTTAGGAGCTAAGTCGTGTCTGAGTCTTTGTAACCCCATGGACTATAGCCCACAAGGCTCCTCTGTCCATAGGATTTCCCAGGCAAGAATACTGGAATGAGTTTCCATTTCCTTCTTCAGGGGATCTTCCTAACCCAGGGATTAAACCCAAGTCTCCCACATTGCAGGCAAATTCTTTGCCAAGCCACCAGGGAAGCCCCAAATTTAATATTAGAAGTGATTAAAGCTGATAATGCAGTATTTCCAGAAGAAACATGCTAGAATGTATAGCAAAATTAGTCTTTATGTTCTCATGGATTTTATAGAAAATATTACATAAAGTGGTATCTCAACTATTTAGAGTCACATGAAATATTTATCACCACTCTATGGACCAATCAAAAATAAAGAGTACAGAATAAAGTGTGACTGATAAAAAAGTTATTCTGCATGTGTTTCCAATCATGAAATTACTGGAGTTTTTATATTTTTATCTAAAAGTGAAGAGAGTATTTCTAAATTACTATATTTAGAACCTGCTAATTCATCATCAAAGGTGTGGACTCAAAGTACTTGTCCCAATGTGATGATGTCCTTTAAAACTCATGGTACTTCCTCTGGGGTAAGGAGGCCAGAGTCACCATTTTAAAAAAAGAAGGAAAAGGAGGTGGTGGTGGGTGGAGGAGAAGGAGGAGAGAGAAAGACGATTACAACAAAACAGAAGAGGAAACCATATTCCAAAGAGCTGGGCAAAGACTTTCATAAAATAAAACATGAAATGGCTGGTGTCTAACTCAACACAGTAAGTTGGCACATTTCTTTCTTTTGCAACACTTTTCACTAACGGGAACAAAAACAACTCTAGATAGACTCAAAAATTCCTTTTGTTAAAGAAAACACGCATAACTTTTTTACTAGATAGAAGTCAAAATAATTCAAATGTTATACATTTCTCCACTATAATAGTTTTCAGGTTTTATTATTGGAAATAACAAGCATATCCATTGTATAGGCTGGACATCACCTCCTTAAGGATAGTGAATATTTTTATAAATGTTTTATAAATATTCTAATGACATTAGAATGAAAGCAGATATCAGGCAAACAGAATAAGGAACATGCTTTAAGACACAATGGGAAAATAAACTTATGAAAACATGAAAATTCAGTGTTAATTTAGTTCTGAAGATTGAGAACATTAAAAAAAATCAATATTTCTTAAAAACGTAAAGAAGGTCCTAGTTTTTTTTAAAATTGAAGTATCTGTAAACAAAACAAGAAGACAACCCTCAGAATAGGAGAAGATATTTGTGAATGAAGCAACAAAGATTTAACCTCTAACATAAGCAAACATCTCATGCACCTCAATATTATAAAACAAAAAAAACCCAACCGAATCAAAAAAACGGATGGAAGACATAAATGGACATTTTTACAAAAAGACATACAGCTGGCTAACAGGCACATGGAAAGATACCCAATAACATTAATTATTAGAGAAATGCAAATCAAAACCTACAAATGAGAGCTTTTTAAAGTAAACGCTTAACTATTGGTCGGCTTGCTTGACTTCACCCAAGGTACTTTTTTCATTTCCCTGAAAGTACAGGGGGCACTGAGATTTACGAACTTGCCAGGAGAAATGTAAAAACTTAATTATGTTTATAAAATACTTTGGAGGCATTTTTAGCAGAATTTTAGAGGAAATCACCATGTTTATTGTCTAAAAATGTATTCTATCCAAATATATTTGAAAATCTACAGAAAACAATCCTTAAAATAGAGTTGCTGTGTAAGGGCTAGTACCAAGGTTGGGGTGAAGCTGTCAGACATGCTGGGCTGAGCGGAGAGGCCGAGTGGAGAGGCGGCTCGAGGGGCGCCAGGGACGGGGAGAGGGGCTAGTCCGTCTCAGGGTGGCTGGCCCTCCTCATCTCCTTTCTGTGTTTTAGGCACAGACGAGAGAAGGAAGGGGATGTGGCGATGTGAGAGTGGCGACAGGGAAGACGAGGAGCGTGTCTCTAACACGGGTGCCGGGAACCAGCGCAGACCAGAGGTCCGCGGCGCTGCCTGGGGGTCCCGGGTGCCAAGCCTGCCAGCGCCGAGGACTCGCGCGCAGGTCAGTCTTGCGGAAGCCAAGACAACTGCTTTCTTTGAGAATGGATTGCAATATATGGACTATGCAGTGATCAAGAGAATCGCAGTCACATAAATAACTCCCTCGTTCTTAGGGGAATTTATTTAGATACTGGTCTAAATGCGCCGTCCTTTTCTCACGAATCATACATTGTGAACCGCGCACCTCAGGGACGTGGTGTGCTCTCCTGTCGCGATGTGTATGTCCACACAGAGCTCTGCCTTTCTCCCCGGCCCCTCTACTCTAAATCCTTTATCTCTATGCGACGTTTACAAACTGAGCAAAGAACTGAAAAATGAGAAGTTAAGTGTGCCATAGACAAACAGATCTGCCTCACAGTTTTAATTAAAAATAAAGCGGTTCGACTGATTGAATGATGTCTTGCTTTCTGCACCTGGGCAAGTACAAGCTTTCACACATTGTCTGGCACATAGTAGATAATCAATACATATGTGAATTAGGAACACTTGTGTGGGTGGGGTGCGGATACTTCCTTCCATGACCATCTGGTGGCTCGCCTAAAATAAGACAGGCCTGAGCTTCAGCCTGGACTCTGCTACTTTATGAGCTCTGACACTGGGCAGATTGCTTGATGCTTCTGAACATCGGCGTCTTCGTTCGTAAAATGGAAATGTGGCTAACATTATAAGGTTGCTGTGAAATAAAGGAGCTTATGTATAAAGCTTGCTTAGTAGACTGACTGGGACTTAATAATAGACCAAGAAGTGGGAGGTGTAATGATGGCAATGCCAATGCTGATGGTAATGATTCCTGAATACAAGTGACTCAGGAATTAAAAAAAAAAAAAAGTCCCCTTGGAGGGACTTCCCGGGCAATCCAGGGGTTAAGACTCTGTACTTCCAATTCAGGGTGCACAGGTTCAATCCCTGGTTGAGGAACTAAGATCCCACAAGCCCTGTAGCCAAAAAGTTCTGTAAATAAATAAATAAGTAAAATCAGGTCTTTAAAAAATAGTGGGTTTCCCTGGTGACTAAGAGAGTAAATAATCTGCTACAATGCATGAAACTCAGGTGCATTTTTTGGATCAGGAAGAACTCCTGGAAAGGAAATAGCAACCCACTCCAGTATTCTTGCCTGGAGAATCCATAGACAGAGGAGCCTGCGAATTCCATGGACAGTCCATGGGTTCACAAAGAGTTGGACACAACTGAATCACCCTGCTTATTTAACTTCTATGCAGAGTACATCGTGAGAAACGCTGTACTGGAAGAAACACAAGCTGGAATCAGGATTGCCAGGAGAAATATCAATAACCTCAGATATGCAGATGACACCACCCTGATGGCAGAAAGTGAAGAGGAACTCAAAAGCCTCTTGATGAAAGTGAAAGAGGAGAGTGAAAAAGTTGGCTTAAAGCTCAACATTCAGAAAACGAAGATCATGGCATCCGGTCCCATCACTTCATGGGAAATAGATGGGGAAACAGTGGAAATAGTGTCAAACTTTATTTTGGGGGGCTCCAAAATCACTGCAGATGGTGACTGCAGCCATGAAATTAAAAGACGCTTACTCCTTGGAAGAAAAGTTATGACGAACCTAGATAGCATATTCAAAAGCAGAGACATTACTTTGCTGACTAAGGTCCATCTAGTCAAGGCTATGGTTTTTCCTGTGGTCATGTATGGGTGTGAGAGTTGTACTGTGAAGAAGGCTGAGCACTGAAGAATTGATGCTTTTGAACTGTGGTGTTGGAGAAGACTCTTGAGAGTCCCTTGGGCTGCAAGGAGATCCAACCAGTCCATTCTAAAGGAGATCAGCCCTGGGATTTCTTTGGAAGGAATGATGCTGAAGCTGAAACTCCAATACTTTGACCACCTCATGTGAAGAGTTGACTCATTGGAAAAGAGTCTGATGCTGGGAGGGATTGGGGGCAGGAGGAGAAGGGGACAACCGAGGATGAGATGGCTGGATGGCATCACGGACTCGATGGACGTGAGTCTGAGTGAACTCCGGGAGTTGGTGATGGACAGGGAGGCCTGGCGTGCTGTGATTCATGGGGTCGCAAAGAGTTGGACACGACTGAGTGACTGAACTGCACTGAACTGAACTGGTTGACTGGCACTTTCAGCTAAAAAAGAATACTTTGGTAGTTGAGCAGAAAAACACTGAAATTCTAATTTCATGCTGATCAGCTTAAAAGTTTAGTAAATATTTTTTGTATATCTATCATGTTTTTGACATTCTGCAAAGATAAGAGAAAATCAAAAAAGACAAGACCATCTCCAAGGAGTATGCATTCTTGCATGGCAGATAAATATATAAGTAAAAAGTACTAATAATAAAATAATAGCAGCTTAAGGGCTCTCTCTTTCTCTAAGCTATAGTTCCAAATAACACGTTTGTTAAGATAATCTGGGTACTAAGAGAAGGAAAGATTTACAATAGTACTGCTTTTTCCTTCCCAGTCCAGGAAGGAAGTCAAAGTATTCCCACTACTGCCAAGTAACAAACATCAGGACAAAAGGAAAGACTGCTTTAGGGAGAGATCCCACTGACAGGCAGCAATTCTGTAGAAGTCCCAAGCCTTTCCTGCCAGCTCCTGCGTGACCGAGACAGGGGAGTGCCTGCTCAGATGAGATGACCCCAGTGCCACACTTTCAGTGAAAACGCTGTCAAGCTCCTGAGTGCACTGAAAACGATGATCCTTCACAACTGAGTGAGCAGAGAAAACTTCAAGGCGAATCACATACCATCACGGCAAAAGTTACCTGTGAGCTCTTCTAGATTTCAAAACCCATCTCAGCTCCTCACTTTACAGAGGCTACCCAAAGCATGTCTCACTCTGGGTTAATGAGATATTTCTCACTTTTCTCTGTAAAGTTGGCAATGGAAGCAATCAGCACGCTTCCCTGCTCACTTCAAAAAGCATCACAGGCACTAATTTAAAAATATACATGCAATCATTCAAGTGGATTTAGTGATCAGAGGCGATCTGTCATTCACAGCAACTTAATCCTGGTTGGCTTATTTATTTATAGATTCAAGTTACCAAATATCTATGTGAAAACTGAAGCAGAAACGAAGGAAAGCTATGTATCTTTACTATTTGCATCAACCCGTAACATATGACAACTTGAGAAATACATAGCAGGGAGGGATCATTAATTTTCTCTGAATCTTACTTTTGCCCTTCTAGTCATAAGCAGCCATACGGAAATGAATGAGTAAGAGCGAAATACGTGAGATGCATCCCCTAAAGGACCTAATTTAACCTAGAAAACTCTAAGCCAGTGAAAAAGTCTCTCAGCAAGCAAGACAACCCAAGTTTTCTTAAAACTTATGTTTATTTGGAAGATGAACTGAAACAGAGATTATTCATATGATTCACAAAAATACATACAATTTATAAAAACAAATAAATGAGATTAGAACAAGTAAGAGTCTCTGTGGCTAGGAATAGTATCTGTCCTTAAAATAAATGCCACAAGGACTCAAATATTTGCCAAAAGAGGCTGAACATTCAACTTTGAGAATTCTGAAGCCAGTTTATGGAAAAAACACAATCCATTTCACAATATTTCCAAAATCTCTTCCCCATCTAATTCTCTGGTATTGAAAGCTGTTGTGAATTCTTTAAGCTTTGAGAAACTATTACACTGTATAAGATATTATATCTTTGCAGCAATTAACAATTAGCTGAAGCAATACTAAATTATAAATAGTGGTGTGTGTGAGTGAGTGTACATTGTTTGGACAGTTTGGGAACCTGTTAAAGGAAGGAAGCAAAGACATAGGAGGTTAGGGGCACAGCAGATGCAGTTTACCTGGAACCCGGGTGCCTGTCCTTCAAAAGACGCATCTGCGAGGCAGGATTAAAGTGATGCCATTTTAAGGGCCTCATGGAAAAACTGAACAAAATATTAACATAAACTGATACAAGGAAAGGACCTCGACTATGATGTTGTAACACATGGATATGAATCTCCTCCGTGCCTCTTAAATGGAAAGATAGCTAACTACTTCCCAAACTAGCCAGGTACTTGTGAAAGATAAATGAAGTAATATGCGTGTTTTTATAATAAAGCATTTCTGTATGCTTTTCAACAACATAATATTAAACAAAAAATGGATATTAAAGTTCTATGACAAAAAACCAAAAGATATGTTTATATAAACTGACAGTCATCAGGAGAAAATCTATTGATCCCTGATAGGCTCCAGAAGATCAGTTTTAGCTGGAGCTACCCATTTACTGGACGACAAGCATGTGCCCAGTATCTGTTATACCACAGGATAATAAGATATATCTATTTTATTTTCCACTTATGTTGACATCCTAAAATATTAGGTGGTAGTGTCCCCACATTACCAAAAGAAGTGAGAGGCTGTACACAAGATTTCTAAATGAGGTCAACAAAACTGGTTTTGCACACTCTGAACCCTTCATCCACACTGAAGTTATAAAAGGGTGGGGTTGGGAGGTTAAGGGTGGTTTCAAGAGAACAAAAAGGTCTTGGCTTTCTCATCAAGCCCAGGAAACCAGCCTTTACTAACAGAGTGTCCTCTGGAAAGCTAGGGAAACCAGTCTAAACAGTGAGCACCGGGGGCTGGCCAGTAGCTTTGCTGGTGCAGTTAACAGAGGCTGTGGTGTTGGCCACAGCCAGCAAAGAGTCTGGAGGTGTTCCCCGCGGACTCCACAAAATCCAGGCCCACACGGGAACCAGTCCAACATCCTGTGCAAGAGGGATCCCTGCAGGGCTGAAGCGACCCCCTGAGAAGAAGCAGAAGGTGTACACTGGATGTCTCAGGGATGAAGAAAGAGTCACAAGCTAAAGATGAACATGGTCCCCCAGATCAAGAAAACAACAGGTGATAAAGCTCCTGGGATGTGCGCTGTGTGCTGTGTGTGCACAGGAAGAGGTCTTAAAGAACTCAAAAAGTGCCCCAAAGAGAAAAACTTCACCACGACCCCAAAGCACACGGCATATTCTGAAGATTTAATACTCAGATGGCCCAGCCATCAGCCAATCAGCAGAGGGCAGTGACCAACCAGAATAGCTTCTACCACTCGGCTGGAACAGCACGTAGCAAACTCACTTCAGCTTTGCTCCCACACGCCGACAGCTTACAATAATACTTGTCAGCCAAGAACTTCTCCACCCGGTATCTCTCCTCTCTCCCCCAGGTTCAGCCCTGGAAGAGCCAGTCTAATTGATGGCGAGGAGGAGACTGTCCCACGACAGAGGCCAGACTGGACCACTGCTGCGGGAGGGAAGCAGGTGTCGTTTCAGAGGAAGATGGAAACTGTGGCTGTTACATCGCACTGCATCTTTGTTAACCTAAGCTACAGTAATGGAAAGACCTTTCCATTACCTGACGCTGACCGAAAGTGTCACAGAACTTGACCTAGATTTTCTCCAAGCAGAAGGAGAGGACTGGCCCGGTAACAACGGGTTGGAACAGGGCGTGAAGTTGGGTGGGGCGGTATTTCAGTGAAACAATCGCAGTTACAGACGTTCGGGTAACAGTTCTGATGTCTTCAAAATTTCCGCCACAAAACTCATTCCTCAAAAGAAAGTTGATGCAAAGCTCAGCATGCAAAGCAGATGGTCACAGAGTGTCTCTAGTTGGGAGAGGGGTGGGGAGGGGGCAAGGGAGGACAGGTGAGTGCCAGTCCCCTAAAGATGCTGAAGCTCAGGCTAAAAGGCAGATAAGGCTTTGATATCATAATTATATTTTAAATTCTTTTCTATTTTTATTTGAGATGAGAATTCAGCCTCTCCACAAGTTTTTCTGAGGAAACTTGTTAATGAGGCACCTTCTCTAAACATGTCAATGAAAGCTGTTACACTTCATCGTTCATATTTGAAAATAACTTAGATGACTGGGGTTACACTTAAACACCCGAGGCAGAGCAGACCAGTGTTCTCAGGTTTACACCTCACAGGCCTGTTGACTCCTTGGGACTGTTTCACCCTTTTTTCAAAGCATTTGTTCAGATAAATCATGTTTAGAGTTACAACTTAAGAACCCATTTGATACCAGTTACAGATGGAAAAGCTGGAGCTAGAATACCAATAGCTGGAACACTGCTCAGTAATAAAAAGTAATCAACTACTGATAAACGTGTGTATCAACTTTATCAGCATGGATGGACCCTCAAGGAAATACGCTAAGTGAAAAAAAAGTCAATCTCAAAAAATACTTATTGAATTCTAATACTGATACCGTGTTCTTGAAATGACAAAATTATAGAAATACAGAGCAGATTAAAGGTTGCTGGGGGTACGGAGAGAGGTAGCTGTGATGATAAAAAAGATTGTACGAGGGATTCTTGTGATAAAATGGTTCTGTATCTTGACTGCTTGACTGTGTGGTTGTTCCACAAATCTACACGTGCGATAAAACTGCATAGAACTGAACACCCACACACAAATGAGTACATGTAACATTGGGGAAACCAGAATCAGGTGAATGAATTGCAGTGATATAATTAATACTCAATTTCTTCATTTGTAGCATGAGGATAAAATTTCTGCCATGCCTACTTCATTGTATGTGAAGAATAAATAAGAGGCACTTGTAAGAAGGAAAATTAGGAAGTATTATATAGACATATCAAGGTATCTAATAAGCAGAGGCATTTGGCTATAATCTTTCTGGTCACTCCCAGCTGACGTCCAGCAGCACAGCTGGAGTGCTAGAGGAGTCTCATCCCTATCATACTGACCACGAGTGGTCTGGTCACCTGTGTCAAACAGCACACACCAGTGGCTTTGTTACAGAAATGCTGGGAGAACTGTTAAGGGCCTAAACTTTCCTTGAGGATTCTAGGTATCTCTTGTTGTCTTCCAGTTCAGTGTAGAATTTAAAATTATATACCACCACCATCTTCAACTTGACTTTCAAAGAGAGCTATTGGTTTTCTTGCTATCCCCACCCTCCTGTGGTAGGCTGGTGCCACTGTGTCTGCTGTCTGGTTAGCTTGCTAGGCTCCTCTGTCCACGGAATTTTCCAGGCAAGAATACTGGAATGGGATGCCATTTCCTTTTCCAGATAGCCTTCCAGCACGGGTAATTTAACCAAATTTGGTTCCATGTACCTAGGAAAGTCCTTGACTTCATGAAATCTTTAAATGAGAGGGCAAGGGACTTCCCTGGTGGTCCAGAGGCTAAGCCTCTGAGTTCCCAGTGCAGGGGCCCGGGTTTAGTCCCTGGTCAGGGAAACAGATCCTGTATGCTACAACCAAGTAGCAGTCAGGTAAATAAATTAATACCTTAAAAAAAGCCTTTTAAATAATGAGAAGGGAATTCTTTGTGTTTTGAAGGTTCATTCATTCAAGATGCACTTGATGTTCTAACTACGTCCAAGGACCTGCCGCTTAGGAACAAGAAGTATGCCATCAACAAGACAGGGAAGACGGCCATGGTCCTGTGACTTCCATCCTTGTCAGAGGGAACAAGAAGTATGCAGTCAGCAAGACAGGGAAGACTGCCATGGTCCTGTGACTTCCATTCTTGTCGGAGTAGGTGACCTGTGCAAAACATCACACACACGTATATTTCTCACATTGTGTAGTTTCTCATTACAGAGAAATTTTGGACTGGCCAAAAAGTTCGTTCAGGTTTATCCACACCGTCTTACAGAGAAATCCGAATGAACTTTTTGGCCAACCCAATATTCAGACCCTCTCTTTTTGTAACGTTTTCATAAATCAAACAAGTGGCATCACACATTTTATATTCTATGGCATTCTGTTTAAATTTTGACAGCATGTGAGAAAATAAAGCCATTTAAAGATACCAGACTGTCATTTTGTGAAGAAAATAAACACGGCCAACCTTTTTTTAAGAACTAACTTTTCATTTTTGAAAGACTCACCGCCCCCCCACACACAGAGATAATATTAACAAAGCAAGCACTGCCACTGACCCTGGTGCTCTGCTCTCTGTGCCTGCTTGTCGCGGGAGGAGCATTATCCCCACAGCTGTTATTTCCCAAATGACTCAGTTTGTGTCTCCCTCCTCCAGGGGATCTTCCCAACCCAGGGGTCGAACCCAGGTCTCCCACACCGCGGGCAGATTCTTCACCAGCTGAGCCACCAGGGAAGTCCAAGAATACTGGAGTGGGTAGTCTGTCCCTTCTCCAGGGGATCTTCCCGACCCAGGGATCGAACCCAGGTCTCCCACGCCTCGGGCAGATTCTTCACCAGCTGAGCCACCAGGGAAGTCCAAGAATACTGGAGTGGGTAGCCTGTCCCTTCTCCAGGGGATCTTCCCGACCCAGGGATCGAACCAGGTCTCCTGCATTACAGGTGGATTCCTTACCAACTGAACTATGAGGGAAGCCCATTGAGATGTTAGCAAACGTGATAAGAAAAGTCTTTAAGAAGTCTATTACTCGGCTGGCTTTGTGGTGCCTTTGCCATGATCACAGAATCCGACTCAGATTAGCATATACCGAGAGGCGTATGGAGCAGAAACGCCTCCGGGTCAGCTTCCCGTGAACAGACCAGACGGGGCAGAGCCTGAAGATGCAGAAGCCAACGAGCCTGGTCAAGGGCCCAGCTCAGCACAGCTAAGCCCAGGCTGGATTGTGGATTAGCTGACCTCCCAGCCAGCCCATAACTTGTCAGCTATGTGAAACAATAGACCACTAATAAAGCAGGCAAGTCTGTACTACTGATAAAAAGAACACTGATACGATTTTACTGCCAAACAATTACTCTGTATTGTTAATTTCAATAGCTTCATCGTTTATTTCACTTGTTTCTCAAGGCACTTCTATTATTTGGATCAGTACAACTAATAATACGCCAGAAAGGCTGCTCATCAAGAAGTTCTGAGACACAGAATATCGAATAAGTGGGTGTCATTGCCAGTAGTATAGCTATAATTCCACCCTTCCCCAGGGAAGCATTATGCTTATTAAAGCTTATGCCCAAGAAAGCATTTCAGCAGCTTTCAGTTCAGCTCAGTTCAGCCGCTCAGTTGTGTCCGACTCTTTGCGACCCCATGGATTGCAGCATGACAGGCTTCCCTGTCCATCACCAACTCCCAGAGTCCACACAAAACTATGTCCATTGAGTCGGTGATGCCATCCAGCCATCTCATCCTCTGTCGTCCCCTTCTCCTCCTGCCCCCAATCCCTCCCAGCATCAGGGTCTTTTCCAATGAGTCAGCTCTTCACATCAGGTGGCCAAAGTATTGGAGTTTCAAGTTCAACATCAGTCCTTCCAATGAACATCCAGGACTGATCTCCTTTAGGATGGACTGGCTGGATCTCCTTGCAGTCTAAGGGACTCTCCAGGGTCTTCAACACCACAGTTCAAAAGCATCAATTCTTCGGTGCTCAGCTTTCTTTATAGTCTAACTCTCACATCCATATGTGACTACTGGAAAAACCATAGCCTTGGCTAGACAGTCCTTTGTTGACAAAGTAATGTCTCTGCTTTTGAATATGCTGTCTAGGTTGGTCATAACTTTCCTTCCAAAGAGCAAGCATCTTTTAATTTCATGGCTGCAATCACCATCTGCAGTGAATTTGGAGCCCAGAAAAATAAAGTCTGACACTGTTTCCAGTGTTTCCCCATCTATTTGCCATTTCCTTTTCTAGGGGATCTTCCTGACCCATGAGTAGAACCATGTCTCCTAATTATAGGCAGATTATTTACTTTTTGAGTCACCAGGGAAGCCCCCAAAACTTCCTTACACTTCTTTATAATTCCACCCTTCTCCACCTCTCCTCCTACTCCTAAGCAACCACTAACTGGCCAGAATCATTTTTAAAATGTGACGCGGTTCTACAGTCAGCCCTGGATGTGTGTCACCCAAGTGACCAACACCAGTGGTCATGACCCCTCACATAAATAGAACCGTTGTTTAAGTCATCCACTAAGTGCCACTTGGAGAACATGCTACTTGTAACTTTCTTAATTGAGTTTCCCAAAGGACATGTTCTTAAAAAGCACAAAAAAGGTTGGTGTCTCCAAGTGAAGTCAACCCTAACCACTGAGGTCTTAACCCTAATAAACGGCATGTCTTACAATTTAGCTCCAAGTTTTTGTCGTCTTATTAACCACAAAGTGCTATAGTCAAGACAATATGTATCTATTCCAGCTTCACTACTTATAAAGTGTATGATTTTGACAATTTATTCAGCCTTTCTGGGTTTTAATTTCTTATCCACAAAGTAGGAATAAAAATATCTACTTTGCAGAATTGTAGCAATTAAATAAACTAGTATAAATGAAATGTCAGAAATAGCATTGATTCATGGTTACTCAGTTCAGTTCAGTTCAGTCACTCAGTCATGTCCAACTCTATGACCCCATGGACCGCAGCACACCAGGCCTCCCTGTCCATCTCTGTCTCCTGGAGTTTGCTCAAACTCACATCCATTGAGTCAGTGATGCCATCCAACTATCTCATCCTCTGTCGGCCCCTTCTCCTCCTGCCCCCAATCCCTCCCAGCACCAGAGTCTTTTCCAATAAGTCAACTCTTCGCATCAGTTGGCCAAAGTATTGGAATTTCAGCTTCAACATCAGTCCTTCCAATGAACACCCAGGACTGATCTTCTTTAGGACGGACTGGTTTGATCTCCTTGCAGACCAAGGGACTCTCGAGAGTCTTCTCCAACACCACAGTTCAAAAGCATCAATTCTGTGCTCAACTTTCTTTATAGTCCAACTCTAACATCCATACATGACCACTGGAAAAACCATAGCCTTGACTAGACGGACCTTTGTTGGCAAAGTAATGTCTCTGCTTTTGAATATGCTATCTAGGTTGGTCATAACTTTTCTTTCAAGGAGCAAGCGTCTTTTTATTTCATGGCTGCAGTCACCATCTGCAGTGATTTTGGAGAACCCACATTAAAGTCTCTCACTGTTTCCACTGTTTCCCTATCTATTTGCCATGAAGTGATGGGACTGGATGCCATGATGTTAGTTTTCTGAATGTTGAGTTTTAAGCCAACTTTTTCACTCTCCTCTTTCACTTTCATCAAAAGGTTCTTTAGTTCCTCTTCACTTTTTGCCATTAGGGTGGTGTCATCCGCATTTCTGAGGTTCCTGACATTTCTCCCGGCAATCTTGATTCCAGCTTGTGCTTCATTAACTCTCAGTTCGCCTCCCCTTTTCTTCTTTCTATGTAATCAGAGTAAAGTTGAAAGAAGAATATGGGTTTTCAATTGAAGGCTGGGAGAGCCCAGCCTCCCAGTGATAGTTTGAGGCAAAATCCTGAGGCTCTCTAGGGTCCTATGCCTCCTTTTCTCTAAAATGGAGACAATAAAAATCTTTAGGAACAATCACAGGCCAAGAGAAACCCAAGTCACTTCCATTCAAGGTATCTGGTGTATCAAAATTAAAGAGACAGCTGACAGGGTTATATAAACCCTTGAATATTTATTTTTATTTATTTTATTTATATTAACAATTAAAGTTGGGAGATAAATTTTTCCTCAACTTCATCAATCTATCACAGAAGATAATCTCGAAGGTAATTTATTTATTTATTTATTTTTATTTTTACTTTATTTTACTTTACAATACTGTATTGGTTTTGTCATACATTGACATGAATCCACCACGGGTGTACATAAAAGTCCAATGTAAAGACATTTGTACTTGGAGACCTAAGGCAGGGCAAAAAGTGGCTATTTCAAAGAGTTCTTGCCGGGAGTCAGCGTGAGGAATCCCACCCATGACAAGGTCATGCAGAGAGGCCTGATGAGCATGGCGAGTCAGGTCTCAGGGTTTCCTCCTGGAATTTCCTGAGCATGTACCCCAAATAACAGAATCTGCCTGCCTTATTGTACTGTGCTTTTCCACTCTTCTGACACACTCTGGAAAAAGTTAACTCAGGGCTTTAGTCTTCTGCATTTGAAAGGGATGTTTCAGTTCAAACCCCCTCTGATAACTCTCTAGCTTGCCTAACAGGTTCCTGGACTTTTTACAGCTTGTGAATTGCTTACAGCCCCCCAACTGCGAGAGGCACAAAGCTTAAAGCATCTTAAAGATACAGAGCCTTTTCTAAAGAGCTAAAAGTCATATTGGTGACGGGTTTCACTGTTGACTCAATGGTTGTTGCCAGACCTCCATATTCCTTATCATTTAGGCACCTGAAGGATATTAATCAATGTAATAGGGATACAGAAATAGGAATGTAGTATTTTTGATGTCAGCAACACTAGACTTTTGAGTTAATTACTTTTCCTTGGTATTTATCACTGCACTCCTCTTGTGTCCTTGCTATGTAAGAATGTAACTTTATTTAGTGCTGAGCGTGGCACCAGACTTTGGGAAGATCAACACAAATAAGTCTTCTGGTTGGCAAACCGTTATCAGAAAAAAGGCTGTAAAATGTTAATTGGCCCTCTGGCTAGAAGATGATGTAAATCACCTAAAACTTGTGTATACAACTAGGTATGCAGAGAGAAAAGCCTGGTTTTGAAAAGAGTCAGGGCTGCTGACGCTGCATAACTTTGTATTACCCATTGATCTCTATGTACAATCAAAAAGGTATAAAAGGCCTTTCTAGACAATAGAGGCCAGGCCAGTCATTGGAAGGACTGGTTTCCCCCGTGTCTCCTCTTTACTCTATTTTCTGGCTGAATTCCCATCTGGGGCATGGAGGCTCGCCATGTCTGCTTACTTGCCCCGGCTTCTAAGGTCCATGAGAGAGGGAGCCCAAGGCGGGGCACTCTCCGATATTCAAACGGATGCCGGTGCCTAACGTAGATGGTGCAAGCTCCTTGTCTGGAACTTTATTGGCTTTCCACTAAACCAAGTTATTCAGCATCTTTTCTCCACTAAATTTTCCTACTATACTATTATTTCCTAATCTTATATTTCTAAATAAATAAGTTTTTTCCTCGCCTACTCCGTCTCCCTTTCGAATCACCCTGGATCCATCGGGGCTGGACCCTGGCAAGTTCTGAAGATTTTGTTATGAGGTGGGCATAACATATGATGACTTGGGGACATCTTTGAAAGTGAAAATAGGTATCAAAGAATATAATTATATAATTATTATAGTATCTATTTTTTATTATTGACTGGTTTTACAATATCAGTGAACCTATAGCCTTTCATTTTCCCAAAATTATTTTGAAACGTAAAATTATTTCTATGAGATGGCATCTATATATTACCAGAAATAAAATAACCTAAACACAATGATTTTTCTTTATATTTTCACACATTTGTTGTATACTTAGCCATATTTGTCTCTTACACTAAGTTGCTGGTATTAATGTAAATAATATCTCTCTATATTATTATTTTATTTTTTTTGTAAAATTTCCTGTAATTTTCCTCAGTGGTACATTTTTAAATAATATCTCATCTATATTATTATTTTATTTTTTTTTGTAAAATTTCCTGTAATTTTCCTCAGTGGTGCATTTTATGCTTAATAAATTTGAAACTGTGGGCATCTTCAGTTAACTCTTTGCTATAGACCATAAAAAGTTTTAACTGAAAAAATATTCTGTACTTGCTGAACTACCTTAAAGACACAGGATAAATTCCACTACACAGAGAATATTTTCAATTCTATTTGTCCCCAGCATTTTGCTACACTGAGAAAATCTCAACTCTACTTTTTATGTTGAGCATCTAAGTATTTCAGTCCAAATCCCTCATTGGTCCTTTCATTACTCAGAGAAATTACCTTCAAAAAAGGTACAATATAATACAAATTTTGTAATACAAGAAATTGTCATAAAAAAGATCTCTATGATTCTTTTTAGTGTTTTGTCAAATGTACGTGCTGCAAAATGACAGACCTTTTCAACTGTGTTCAGTTTTAGTACTGATCAATGTGCCCAATTAAAGACAGAAACAAAGTCTTCCAAGCTAAAATATTCCAAGTATTCCAAAGGAAAATTCTTAAATCTAGTACATAGTTTGAGCTCTTACTGTTTCACTTTCCCCTTTTCTTATCTAGTGATACATTTCAAAGTACTCCTGTCTTTAAGCTTGGTTTACAATACTTGCCATTCACTAAAATGAAGTTTTCATATACTCTGCTGATTAAATACTTTGACTAAATATTTTCAAGTGATTTCAAACAAAATGAAAAGAAAATACAAAAGGCTCATTCAGAAAAGAATAATAATTGTCAGGCATTGAGGCTGTTTACAAAGCATTCATTCAAAGGCTCAGACAGTTTAAAATTCTGGCTGATGATGGCAGTAAAAAGGAAAACCAAGTTCTGCACGCCACTTGCTTTCCTGCATTTAACAAATAGCACATAGTGTGACTGCTGTAACAAATTCTTCACATATAAACATATTTGGTAATTATGAACATTATAGCCTCTATAATGATTGCTAGAATATACCACATTTCTACACAAAAATGTACAACCAAGTTCAAGCACATTGCTTCCTCCTGCATATATTTTTTAATTTGACATGTATTATCTTCACTATGACGCTATACTCCATCAGAATTTACATTTTTCTTGTCACCACAAAACAAGTAATTTTATTTTTAAGGATTCATTTAACTGAATTTACAGTAACACTTAAAATAATATATGATTTATCTTCTATAAGATAAGCTTGGGAAAGCATTACTTACATCCATGAATTTGATGCAAAAACTCAAGTATTATTAAAATTAACTGATTTTTCGTAGAAAACTTTGATGGTATGAATACTAAGTTCTTCTACTATTGAATCAATACATTAACCCTCTGTTGCTTCATTTTTTTCTGTGTACCAGAAAACTCAAATTTAAAACTGAATAAAGTTTTCAACAATACTACAGAACTACTGACGTGGAAAAGAATTAACTGCAAAAGCTTTCTGCTAAGCGAGGAAGCCAGAAGCACCCCGCCCACACCAGCACGCGGCACACCACGTGGTTTCACATTAACCATGCATCCTAGAAAAGGTAGCACTGTAAGGAGCGGGACAATTTAGTTGTCCCTAGAGACTGGAAGTGGGAGGAGGGTAATACCTTTGGTGGGAAGGGGAAGATACTGTTGCGTATCTTGAATGTGGTGGCAGTTTTATGACTACAGGTTTTTTGAAAACTTCATTGAATTATACTTACAAGGGATGATTTTATGGCAAGTAATTTTTAAAAATTTATTTAATTGGAGGATAACTATTTTACAATATTGTGGTGGTTTTTGCCAAACATCGACATGAATCAGCCACGGGTGTACATGCGTTCCCCATCTTGAACCCCCTCCCCCCTCCCCCCTACCTTCCCACCCCTCAGGGTCATCCAGTGCACCAGCCCTGAGCACCCTGTCTCATGCATCAAACCTGGACCCGTGATCCACTTCACATATGATAATGTACACATTTCAATGCTACCATCTCAAATCATCCCACCCTCACCTTCTCCTGCAGAGTCCAAAAGACTGTTATTTACATCTGTGTCTGTTTTGCTGTCTCATATATAGGGTCATTATCACCATCTTTCTAAATTCCATATATATGGCATGTAAATTATACCATTATAAACTTCCCCAAAAATAAGAAGAATGAATAAATGAAATTTATTTAGAAGATCAATTCTTTGATCTAAATGGAAAATCATGCTCCAGTAGAGAAGAGCAAACCATATTGGGTCTGTCCCTTTACCTCTAATCTCTGTGGCCCCAGCTTAGTCAAGCTGACTCTGGACGTTTGCAAAAGAACATTGCCTAGAGCCTGAAATACACAGAATAACTCATTGTTGAGGCTCTGAAGTTTAAAGGTATAACACTTTTCCATTCACATAGAGATTAACAAATTGCAGACCAGAAAAGAACAATTGTCTTGGAGTTTTTAAGGAACAGTGTACGAGACTTACGAGGGCAGCTGCAAGAACAAAGGACTTTTGCACCAAGAAGTTTGCAACAGCCTCCTGCCCTTTAAGGATGAAAGAAGCCTGAATGATTCTAACTCAGGTAAGAGGTTCTTTGGGACACTGGTCCACCATCTTCTTGGTCTGCTGGCTTTTCAAATAAAATCAATACTTCTTGCCGCAACAGCTCGTCTCTTGACTTACTGGCCTGTTGTGCAGCAAGTAGTGTGAACTTGAACTCAGTAACAATGCTGCAGTCCATGGGGTCGCTGAGGGTCGGACACAACTGAGCGACTTCACCTTCACTTTTCACTTTCACGCATTGGAGAAGGAAATGGCAACCCACTCCAGTGTTCTTGCCTGGAGAATCCCAGGGACTGGGGAGCCTGGTGGGCTGCCATCTATGGGGTCGCACAGAGTCGGACACAACTGAAGCGACTTAGCAGCAGCAGCAGCAACAATGCTACATAGCAATTATGACCAAGGTACTTTCTGTGGGATGAATCGTCGTTTGCAGGCATAACTTCCTGACATCAGATACTACTGTAAAAAATAAAAACATGCTGATACTTATTCAGCATATTTGTGGCTTTTGATGTTACTGGGGTCAGTAACACTGCCCCAATATGGGTACCCACGGCAGATGCAAACGTCAGCACGTTTGTGCGCGCTTAACCTACGTCAGCACGTTCGTGTGCGCTTAACTTACGTCTCCCACTGAGCGCACTGGCTTGTGGCCCTGAGGCGTCGCACGTGTTTCAAGGCACGGTGTCACAGGAGGGTGCTGTGCAGTGTGCGTGTTGTTCCAGGAAAGGACATGCATACATGTTCTTCACCTGGAAAATGCCAGGATATAAGATATGTGTTGCTGCTGGGCATCTTTCAGATTTAAGAACACATTAAAGTAAGGATTGCATTCAGTACACAGACATCTGAGACACCACTAGAAAACTGCCGTGAGCCGAGGCTGCAGAGCTGACTGGAGGCCTAGCAGCCCGTCCTGGCCTGTTCTAATGTAACAGTGAATGATAATATATTAGATTAAGAAAAATCTGGCACCAATATTAAGCCCAACGAGATTACACTGTAACTGGCACAAATACGGATGTGTGGATCCCCCCACCAAAAAGGCAGTAACATAGACATACAAAAAATGAATATCACACACACACTCTGAAATTCTAAATAAAACAGTAACAGGTAAAATTCTAAGTGAAGTGCTAAATAAAACATTACCAAGTGAAAACCAGCAACACATCCAAGAAATTTTTATTGAAAGAACGCCAGGATAGTTGAAATTATAAAATTTGTCAAAAGAATCTATTAATTGATTCAAGAAGAACCACAGAATTACCTGAATAGGTGATGAAAAGAATTGATTAAACTGCTTGATAAATAAGAACACATAACAAAATCTCTTAATAATAAAATATTTCTCAAACTAAAAACCAGAAAAATTCTTGTTAGAAAAACACTAAAATAATTCCCATTAAAGTCAAAAACAAGAAAGATGTTCTTTATTATCACCATTTTTTTTAGTATTTATAATACTAGCCAAAGCAACTAGACAAGAGAGAAACTAAAGGGACGAAAGTAAGAGCTGTGAAAATTGGAAATAAAGCAAACTTTTCATTATTTGACAGCAATATTATTTCTTATCTGAAGGCCTCAAAAAAAAGTGCAAAATCATTACAAAGAATAATAGAAACTCAGCAAGCTGACTGGTTAGAAAAATTAAAAAATGTAAGAATCAATAGCCTTCGAATAAATAAACATGACTGCATTAGAAACACTAAACACTGGAAGGAAAGGGTCGACTTTATCCAGCAGTTACAAAGATAAAATTACTAGGCATCAAATAAACCAGAAAAAAGCAAGCCTTTATTGAGAATCCCCAAAAGAGATGTGAAAGATAAAAATATGCAGCAAATTTTTGGATATGAATTTTCAACATTATAAAGATGTCATTTTCCTACAGGAGATTCCATTAAAATACCATGAGGGGTTTTTCCCACTAGATAATCTGATTCTTAAGTTCCTGTGGACTTCCAAATAAGTACGATTAGCCAAGTAAAATTCTGGAGGGGAGATAGAATAGAATGAGACTTTTAATACACATCATAAAACTTCTACAATTAAAACTGTGAAACTACACACTAAGAAGAAGATAGGCGAACATACTAAGTCAAAAATAGATATACACAAACGAATGTAGAATATGATAGTCCAGACATTTCTAATCAGCATGGAAAAGACGCATTACAGAAGAATATTGTCAGAAAAATGGATACGGATCTAGAAAGGAAGAGCCTGATCCCCACACTCTACTCAGTAGATCGAATTATACAATGTGTTGAGTAAAGAAATCGAATACACAAAATGAAACTATGGTTGAGCACATAGAACATGTACATAGGATACATCTTGTTAATAATTTTAGAGTAGAAAGCATCTCTTTAAGTACTGCACACAACACAGAAATCATAAAAGGAAAATCGATTCATTTACATAAAAATGCTAAAATCCACCAAAACTGGAGGAAACACATACAATTCACATCACTAATAAAGTGTTCAGAGTGTTACTATGTAAAGAGCTCACAAATGTCAAAAAAGGAATGAAACAATTTAATTAATAAAGGGTAATGAATATGAATAAACAAATATGCTCAGGAAAGGAAATTTAAACACAACTTAAATATATTAAATAATGCTCAGCTTCCCTTACAGCAAATACATGTACATTAAAAACGACAGTAGAAAGCCACTTTTTATCGATTAGTTCAAAAGCAATTCAAGCGGTGGAATGAAAGAATGGATATGCTGAAATGCTAGGCAAATAGCTATTATTATTATCTTTTAATTAACCGTATAACTTTTATTCAAACCCGAAGTTACAATACAATACAAAAGCTGCAATCCCAAGACATTCACTCTTCTCTACAATTCATGGAATCACAGTAGAAACAGCTTTCTGGGTTGAGGTTAAAATAGGCTCCACTTAATCTTCTACATCATTCTTTCCACTGAAGCAATGGCCAGAACACTACACTTAAGGACAAGCTACTTCCCGTCAAAGTGAGTATCTGACAGTTCAATAACATCTGACCTTCTCACAAAGATCATTTCTTCTAGACAATCAGATAAAACGCTGAAAGTTGGATACGTGTTCTGGCCTCAGTTCCCTCTAGTTTAATAACTAAGACAGTAAAAACAGTAAGAAACTCTGTCACACTGAGCAGAACAAAAAGGAAATCTGTCCAAAAGACTTATTACAACAAAAAGCAAACGAACAAAAAAGAGTGCTTTAGATTAGATCTGCGAGTTAGCGAGCAGGTGCCCTTACTTCTTCCTGTAAAGGAGAGCAAGTCTCACAGTCCTGTCCAACTCTTTGTGGTTCCATGGATGGTAGCCAGCTAGGTCCTCTGTCCACGGGATTCTCCATGCAAGAGTACTGGGGTGGGCAGCCATTCCTTTCTCCAGGGGCTCTTCCCGACCCAGGGATCAAAGCTGGGTCTCCTGCATGCCAGGCAGATTCTTGACCATCTGAGCTACAGGTAAGCCCTCTTCCTGTAAGTTCATTATAAAGAAAAGGTAAATGGTTGCTGCTGACCTGCCTCTTGAGAAACCTGTATGCAGGTCAGGAAGCAACAGTTAGAACTGGACATGGAACAACAGGCTGTTTCCAAATAAGAAAAGGAGTACGTCAAGGCTGTATATTGTCACCCTGCTTATTTAATTTCTATGCAGAGAACATCATGAGAAATGCTGGGCTGGAAGAAGCACAAGCTGGAATCAAGATTGCCAGGAGAAATATCAATAACCTCAGATATGCAGATGACACCACCCTTATGGCAGAAAGTGAAGAGGAGCTAAAAAGCCTCTTGATGAAAGTGAAATAGGAGAGTAAAAAAGTTGGCTTAAAGCTCAACATTCAGAAAACTAAGATCATGGCATCTGGTCCCATCACTTCATGGCAAATAGATGGGGAAACAGTGGAAACAGTGTCAGACTTTATTTTGGGGGGCTCCAAGATCACTGCAGATGGTGACTGCAGCCATGAAATTAAAAGACGCTTACTCCTTGGAAGGAAAGTTATGACCAACCTAGATAGCATATTAAAAAGCAGAGACATTACTTTGCCAACAAAGGTCCATCTAGTCAAGGCTATGGTTTTTCCAGTGGTCATGTATGGATGTGAGAGTTGGACTGTGAAGAAAGCTGAGGGCTGAAGAATTGATGCTTTCGAACTGTGGTGTTGTTGAAGACTCTTGAGAGTCCTTTGAACTGCAAGGAGATACAACCAGTCCGTTCTAAAGGAGAGCAGTCCTGGGTGTTCATTGGAAGGACTGATGTTGAAGTTGAAATTCCAATACTTTGGCCACCTCATGCGAAGAGTTGACTCACTGGAAAAGACCCTGATGCTGGGAAAGACTGAAGGCGGGAGGAGAAGGGGCCGACAGAGGATGAGATGGTTGGATGGCACCACCGACTCAACGGACATGAGTTTGGGTGAACTGGGAGCTGGAGATGGACAGGGAGGCCTGGTGTTCTGTGGTCCATGGGATCATAGATTCAGACACGCTTGAGCAACTGAACTGAACTGAGCTGAAAAGTGCATAACACTGGAGAATATATTTCTCCCATAAAAGTTGACTTAAAATATGTAGAAGAATTTTCTGTGTAAGACAGTGTAAAAACACAAAAAGATGCCACTATAACAGCCATAAGAATTAGAATATCTTCTATAGAAAGATTAGACTGACAACAAAAACATCACAGAAAGTTCTAAAGTCAGTAAATTCTAAGGACCAAAATCTCAAGGAAGATGGGTTTACTTTTTCTTTCAAAAAAAATGGACAGTAGATATTCTTAGATGAGCAAAACTGCTTTGCAAGTGAGTGCACTTAGTTCCAGATATGAGTCTTAAGTACCAATCGAAAAACAGTCCTTAAATGACAAGTACTTACAGCATAATATATCAAAAGGCAAAACAGTATATGAACCAGAAAAGGCTAAAATCTTTAAAGCAGAAATCCCTTTTTGTGAGAGTTGGAAACTAGAAATGCTGTCACAGATTGCCCCAGCCTGTTTATACTTACTATTAAAAAACCACATTTTAGAGGCAGTGTGATATAGTAGAAAAATCACAGGCTATAGTAGAAAAATCACAAGCTACTGTGATAACACTGGGAAAATTCTGAGCTTGAGTCCTGTCATCTGCTACAGAAAGGGCGCTGAAGTGCCTGCCTCCTTGCTGAGCCGGGCTGCGTAGGAACCGATAACGCAGCAGCCAGCCACACAGCATGGATGCAGACAGGCCCCAAACGGTAGTCACTGTCATCATCAGAGTCCCATAAAAGAAATTAGTACTTCCCCATGTGGAAATGAAGGGCTAGAAGTCAGTCTGGAATTGTGTTTCAAAACTACATTTAAGCACATAGTACTAGAGCGTCGGTTATCACTGAAAGGCAATAAAGGCAGTCAATATACAAACCTGGTCTTTAAGAAATGTGAATTTTTTTAGCCAAAGAAACATTTATTGAGCACAGAATTTCTTCCCAGCATAAGCCCAAGCGAGGAAGCACCAAATGAATGATACAGTCAGAGCTGGAAGAAGCTGAAGGCTGAGTGTTGACACCTGAAGGCAGGTCATCAGAGCACACAGAAGAGCTGAGTAAGGCATGGCCTGAGCAAGGTACTGTGGCCGCTCGGGAGAAGGTCGCCTGACTCTCTGGCGCCTCAGGGCGGGGGCCAGGCAGAGGCCCAGAGGGTTCCGGGTGACAGTGTCTGCAGCCTTAGGATTCTGCAGAGTGACCTTGGGGTGAGATGACTCTGAGGAAGAAGTGGCAGGGAACTGTCCACTGCAGGGTTAAACGATGACACTGCTTTTACAGAAAATCACTCTGGGGACATGCAGGCTGAAAGGGGGCACAAGTGGGTCAGATAGAAGCTTCTGCCTACGAGAGTCTAGGAGAGTAAGGCTGCCATCGTGCCCAGGAGAAACGGGTCCAAACTGGAGCAGGAGCAGGAGAGGGAGACGAGGTGCCCAATCGGGGCACTTCCACACGAAACCTCAAAGCCTGATGACCCATGAGGTGGACGGGCCACTCAGGCCGGCTCAGAGCTCCCGCCTGAAGAAACTGGTGGGTGGGGACGCCAATTACGGTGCCAGAGAACAAATAGGGTTCATGGGCTAGAAAAGAGTATTAGTTCACTTGGGGTCATGTGAATTTTGAAGGGCTTAAGGGAGATGTTAGTTGTATTAACAGCTAAAAAGGAAAGCAAAATTAATTTTCCAGGGAATTTATAAGCCAAGAACCACATTTGACTGTTTAAATTACTGAGAAAACTCTTCAGTTGCTGCAGTTGTTAAGTATGACCTATGCCACAGATGAAGTTGAAACCTCATCGTTTTTGTTTGCAGGCGCTGCTAAACCAAAAAGGATTTAAAAACAGTGTTTAGACAGGATCAGCAAATAGGCACTGCCTGGGTGAGCCTACTGCCTCTGAAGAAGTGGCAATTCTGTACCTTTGAGGGTTGGCGTTTCTCCAGTCGCTTCACGGGGACTAGCACACCCTCAATTACTTTTCTTCTTCACAGGCGTAGTCCTACAGAGCAACACAGTGGAGAGCAGCCCTGGGGGAGAAAGGCACTCAGCTATGCAGTCAGAAATCAATCTTTCCCTTTCCTAAGGAAAGCTGGCTTCATGGGCAAAGCAGACATTCATGAACAATTGAATCACACACAATTTCACTGTGTAATAAGGGACCCTTGCTCAAGTGTAAAGGCTTTATTAAGACACAGTAAGAAGAAGGATCTTAGCGATTTGGTTTACACACTTGGACAGCCTATAAGAATTAATTACAATATCTAGACATAAGAGCCAGATAAACACACACACACACACACACACACACAATAAAATAATATCTTGCTTTTTCAAAGGCAAGACCAAGCCAATATAGCTCTCTCCCACTGAAGCCCATGAGCTTGAGTCTCTCAGCTTTGTTCAGAGAGCCCAGGCGAAAATTCAGACACCAAGTATTGTAACTCTTAATGGGTAGAAGCTGAAAAATATTGCAAAACTCTCATGGGAGCTGCGAGTAATCTCTAGCTGGAAAGAACAAACACTTTTGGAGGGAAGGGAGGAAGGGCAGTATAGGCAAGGGGATTAAGACGGTACAAATCTTCAGGTAAAAAATAACCTACAAGGATATGTTGTACAACATGGAAAATACAGCCAATGTTTTATAATAACTATAAGTGGAATATGACCTTTGCAATTTGTGAATCACTATATTGTGCACCTGTAATATATAATATTGTATATCACCTATACTTCAATTTAAAAAAGAAAAAGAAAGGAGTACCTTCAGTTTCCTAGGCTCAGTGACAAGTGCTACACAAGTTGGCAAAGTAACTGGAAGATTATTTTTTGCCCTTTTCATATATGAGCTGAGCATTCCCACCCAGAAGTCATTTACTGTGTGATGCCCCCTGGAGAAGCTATTCCTCCCTCAGCCAAACGTGCACAGCCCTTTGCCTAAACTTGCTGAACACTCGTGTCCCTTTCCAACCCGACCATGGTAATCTGTGCCTACATTTCCTGTCCTCTTTTAGAGAAGGGCAAGCCTGTTTCACCCCAAAGATGCTAGCATAATGGCTTTGTATAGAGTCAGCATGGATTAAACGCCCTCGAGGAAATGTTTGACTCACTGAATAAAGTAAAGACGTCCTAAGAGAGAACGCACCCTCCCAGACGAGCATCGTGTCTGGTCTACAGGCAACATCAAATACCAGAGCCTAGGAAAATACGCGGGGGTATAACTTCTATTCTTAACCTGTTTACCTATCCATGCTCTTCTGTACGATGATGTCAAAACAAAATTATCTGGTACTTCTAAAGGTCATGTAGAAAAATGTTTATTATTATATCTCACTCATTCAAAGAAATGCACTCTGGTTAGCTAAGTCATGTCTGACTTATTTGCAACCCTATGGATGTAGCCCACCAGGCTTCACTGTCCATGGGATTTTCCAAGCAAGAACACTAGAGTGGGTTGCTATGCCCTCTTCCAGGGGATCTTGCTAAGCCAGGGATCGAACCTACATCTCCTGTATTTGCAGGCTGATTCTTTACCATTGAGCCACCAGGGAAGTCAGTTTAAATCCAAATTCTTATAAATCGAACACTTTGTTCATTGCAGGAAAGTTTTGAGAACCTATATGATAAGTCTTTTGCAGGATAAAGAATTCATCTCTCAAGTCGAAAGAGTGAAAATAAATAATTCCCTCGTTCCTCATCCCTCTCTCAATTTGTTCTTCCCTCTCCCTCTTTTTTTCTTCTTTTCTATGTTTTAGTAAACTTGGGATAAAGCTTATATAAAGAAAAGTATTTAATTTAGCATAACTTCAACACAACAGTGCATAATGTGGAGTTTCTTAAAATTTGAAACATGGTTAGAGGCATAAAAAAGAGACGGAAAACATACTCTTTCAAAACAGTCCACATACAGGCCCAGTTACAGAAGTGGGTCTGAAGGTAAGTACAGTGGAAACAGCTTGGTCCGCTTAGGGTACAAGGACTCGTCTTGGATCCTAGACGGATGCCACAGCTGTGGACTGGCTCACCCTCCAGTACACAGACCAACAGACCTCATGGGCTCTTCCTTATCTGGAAAGAGTACGCACTGTCCAAAGACTGGGATTAATATTCTGAAAATATCTTTATGTCTCCCACCTTTTTCCTAGATCGGAGAATGAAGAGTCTTATAACACCACTGACTAAACGCGTCCTAGGCTGGGCTGACTCACACATCATCACCAAATATAGAGAAACACCCTCAGCCCAGTGAGTTGGGCCATACATTCACCAAGGATTCAGATGCGAGTTTATGTGCATACAGAATTACAGAGACTGTGCTCAGTAAACCTGCCTTACAGAAAGACAGATGTGAAAATGTTAGGCTTTGTGTGATGGGACAGCACTGTTAGCAGCTCAGAAGATTTCCAACATCTCATGTGACACCTCATCTAATCCCTTTCTCTTGCATATGGACAGATCATGTGATTTTAGAAGGGATTTTACAGATGTAATTAAGATCCCTCATCAGTCAACTTTGAGTACATCAAAAGGGAGATTATTCTGGGTGGACCTGATGGAGGTGAGCTCCTAAGAGAAAGGCATCCTTGCTTTTTATTTTTTTTTAAATTTTTGTTTTAGTATAGTTGACTTACAATGTGTTAGCTTCTGCAGCAAAGTGACTCAGTTACATACATGCATATAGCCACTCTTTTTTAGATTCTTTTCCCTATTGGCCATTACAGAGTAGCGAGTTCCCTGTGCTGAACAGTAAACACTTCAGTTCAGTTCAGTTTAGTTGCTCAGCCGTGTCTGACTCTGCGATCCCATGAATCGCAGCATTCATTATCTATTTTTTATATAGTAGTGTGTACACGTCAGCCCCAATCTCCAGTTTATCCCTCTCCCCCTTCCCTGCTGGGCTTCCGCGGTAGCTCAGCCGGTGAAGAATCCACCTGCAATGCAGGAGACCCTGGTTTGATTCCTGGGTCAGGAAGATCTCTGGGAGAAGGGATAGGCTACCTACTCCAGTATTCTTGGGAATATTCCCTGGTGGCTCAGACGGTCAAGAATCTGCCTGCAATGTGGGAGGCCTGAGTTCAGTCCCTGGGCTGGGAAGATCCCCCAGCTGGGAAGATGATTCCCCTGGAGAAGAGAACGGCAAACCACTCCAGTATTCTGCCTGGAGAATTCCATGGACGGGGGACCCTGGCAGACTAGAGTCCACAGGGTCACGAAGAGTCAGACAGGACTGAGTGACTTTCACTCTCATTTTTCACCCTTTCCCCTTGGTTATCATAATTTTATTTTCTATATCAGTGAGTCTATTGCTGTTTTGTAAATAAATTCATTTATATTCTCATTTAGATCCCACATTTTAGACAAATATATTGTCCTTCTCTGCCTGACTTCACTCGGTATGAGAGTCTCCAGGTCCACTCACGTTGTGCTAATGGCATTACTTAGTTCTTTTTATGGCTGACTTATATTCCATTGTGAAGAAGTTAGCCCCTCTGCGGTGAGAGGGCCTGGGGAGGGATTTTGCATCAGGAGCCCAAAGGAAACCAGCTGCTGATAAAAGTCCCCAGCTGAAGACCTGCATGAAAGCAGAGGCCTCAGTCCCAAAACCCCAAGGAACTAAATTCCTCCAGCAACCCTGTGAGCTTGAAGGAGGGCCTCAAGCCTCAGCTGATGACTTGGTTGCCACCTTGTGGCCTTTCGAAGCCCTGGGCACAGGGCCCCAGCTAGTCCCTGCCTGATGTCTGACCTAGAGGACGGTGAGAAAGCACGTCACCGAGGGGGCAGTGGTTCACTGCACAGACGCAGAAAACCAGCGCGGGAACCATCCCTCCGAAAGAATGGGAGTGCCAGCGGCTTCCCGTGGCGTGTGAAAACACAGGCGAGTCTGTACAGACTGCCGTTCGCAGGAGACATCTATGCAGCGCTGCGTGTTTCTGCCAACGTTTCCACGGAACAGCTTGTTACACAGACCCACACACGACGGAGCTCTTTCTTTTCGTCGGCTACATGCCTTTGGATATTTCCCACACTATAGCCCAGAAAAGACTCAGGAAGTCCCGGGTGCCCCCTTTTTCACTGTGCTCCCTTCCTGCAGCGCTCGCTACCTTACCTTCTCTCTGTCCTGGTATTATGAGATCTACATACCTTGAAGAAACTATAAAGACGAAAAGCCATTAAGAACCGCCTTTGAACAGGAAGCATTCCAATTTAACAAATGTCGTTGGACCACTTTGAGCAGGAATACATAAAACATATGCAAATACGAATGAGTGTCTAAACCACCATTATTTCTGAATACTTTGACTGGAATCTCCTTGACAGAGTCCAATGGACTACAAACTTCCTTTAGAGCTTCGACCTTGTTTCACTAACCCCAAAGGGAAAAAAATGTTCTGGCCAAATTTTGATGCGACTGGAAAATGTAGGCTAATGCACCACTTTGTTTGGAAACGGACACTTTTCTTTGAAAGTTTTATATACTCAAAAAAAAAAAAAGTGTTTTTCTCAGATGGTACCCTGCGGCAAACATTCGCCACACTGAAAAACTCTTTTTAAAATACGCAGTCATGTGCTCTGTTATTATACCTTCCCTTTGTCCAGGTTAATATTCATGTATTTAAAACAACTGTCTACTCTGAAAGTAATTTTTTATGTACATTAATGGTGTAAAAATAAAACATTATGCAGTCATAATGTTAAGATTGTGTGTGTGTGTGTGTGTGTGTTCAACTGTTTTAAGTGAGAAGTATGGCTATATGCTGAGTCAAAGAAATTCATTGGAGTTACTTTTACCCCTAAATGGGGTTCAGTTCAGTTCAGTTCAGTCACTCAGTCCTGTCGGACTCTTTGCAACCCCGTGAATTGCAGCACACCAGGCCTCCCTGTCCATCACCAACTCCTGGAGTTCACTCAGACTCATGTCCATCGAGTTGGTGATGCCATCCAGTCAGCTCATCCTCTGTCGGCCCCTTCTCCTCCTGCTCCCAGCATCAGAGTCTTCCAATGAGTCAGCTCTTCACATGAGGTGGCCAAAGTACTGGAGTTTCAGCTTTAGCATCATTCCTTCCAAAGAAATCCCGGGACTGATCTCCTTCAGAATGGACTGGTTGGATCTCCTTGCAGTCCAAGGGACTCTCAAGAGTCTTCTCCAACACCACAGTTCAAAAGCATCAATTCTTCAGCACTCAGCTTTCTTTATAGTCCAACTCTCACATCCATACATGACCACAGGAAAAACCATAGCCTTGACTAGACGGACCTTCATTGGCAAAGTAATGTCTCTGCTTTTGAATATGCAATCTAGGTTCGTCATAACTTTTCTTCCAAGGAGTAACCGTCTTTTAATTTCATGGCTGCAGTCACCATCTGCAGTGATTTTGGAGCCCCAAAAAATAAAGTCTGACACTGTTTCCACTGTCTCCCCATCTATTTCCCATGAAGTGATGGGACCAGATGCCATGATCTTCATTTTCTGAATGTTGAGCTTTAAGCTAAATGGGGCACACATATTCAATACTTGCAAAGTTCTAGGTTTTTCTAAGTCTCACTTACATTCAATTTACCAGGAGAACATATTCCAAGAGTAGCTCTATGCTAGGGAAGTTCTATATGAAATGACTTGTATTTTCCAGTAGTTGTTGGAAAGTACACTGCATCTGAGGAAAAGCCTTCAGTTAGCGGCCCACTACTGTCTTTCACTCCTGACAGAGAGGTCACTTCTTAAACATTAAAAAGAAGAAATATCCTGGCATGCCAAGCAATAAAGTGTCTCTGGTGGTGGTTTAGTTGCTCAGTCTTGTCTGACTCTTTGCGACCCCTGGAGTGTAGCCCACAAGGCTCCACTGTCCTTGGAATTTTCCAGGCAAGAGTACTGGAGTGGGTTGCCATTTCTATCTCCAGGGGATCTTCTCGATCCAGGATCTTCTGGATCCAGGGATCAAACTGAGGTCTCTTGCATTGCAGTCAGTCCCTTGCATTGCAGGTGGATTCTTTATTGACTGAGCCGCCAGGGAAACCCAGGGAAAGCATCACTAGGTGATAAAAAGCATTGTCAGCTGCTTTGATGCTGTTCTGTGATAATACAGCAAGTGATAAATTATAGATTATGTTATAGGCTTTTATTGTCATATATTTAATTTTTCCTGGGAGAAATTTTAGATGATGTTTCAAGATTTATTATTTTCCACTACAGTATTAAGTCAATAAAGATAATAATAATACTGCATGGTGGTTAACTAAGGGGGCTGCTAGGGTTATTGTTTGGTCTCTTATTTTTTCAATGATATTGCCCCAAATAAAACAGAGTAAGAAGTTAACATGACTATAAAATATACCCAACAAATAAGGCAGAAATGTACCAAGTAAACACACCATGTTTTGAGTACAGTCGCATTACTCTTTCTCCAGTATAATTTTTATTTGGACAAGTGGTAATTTTGCAAATTTAAAACTTGCAAGTAGTTTTATCTTTCCCAAGGAAATAAACGACTGCTCTAAAAAGTCAAGAGAGAGAAGAATGATCATAGGAAAAGAGTTTCAGGGACAGTAATTATACTTAATAAAATTGTGTCAATACATAAAAAATAGAAAAAGATAAACTAAATATTTAGCTGGCAAAATCGTTTGCCATGATGCTAGATACAGCAAAATGTGTGGCTAAATTTTGCTGAACATATTTTTTTAAGTTTCAGATTATTCAGGTCTTCTTGCAATTCTAAGGAAGTGCAAATGAGAAGATAGATTCCTCATTCCTCGAGTGGGGTTTGTTGGGATGGGGGGTGTCATTATACGCTGTGCTCCGCTGATTTTCAGACTGATTTGATACAACGTGGCCCCCTCCAGGAATTCCACAGGCCCTTGGAGCACAGGACAAGCACGCTCTCCTTTTACAGTTCCAGTTCTGCTATTATTCTAAATGCTGGTGATGTGATGTGATGATGGTCTTCCCAAACAAGGCTTTAAAACTTCTAACCTTCTATTTCATTCACCTGAATGTGTAGTCAAAAGAGAAACAGAGCTATTCAGTAGCACACCATTCTTTCTCTTACATGCCCTCTGTTCATCAAATGTTATAGTGAAAGAGGCAAAGGTGTTCTTACAGATGATCCGAAGCCTCCTCTCATTAGGGACTGATACCTAAATATAGCCCTGCTGAAATTCCCAGCGCTATGCTGAGAACACACCGCATTCCATTCAACTTTAAATGACAATGAAATAAGCAACCACCGTTTACCAATTAGTTCATTTTCAATAGATGTATTTGTAATCAATATCAAAAGTCTTTGGGGTTTAAATTTTCAACTTCGAGAATAACATCCACTAGAAACTAATCAGTTCCTAATGTAATAAATAGTAGTGACTGCAATCATGCATGAAGACAGAAGTGGTGACGCTGTGTAGAGGTTGGGCGGTGGGCATGATGGCATCGGCAAGGGTTTGAAAGCCTAATGATGGTATTTTCTCTTCTTATCATCTGACTAAGACAATAGCATTGCTCTTCACTCATACATCTAGAACATAACAGGGGAGGGAAAAGCTAAAGATAAAGATAAAACCACCGGAAAGAATGTTCACAACAACCACCCCGAGTAGGCTGGACGTCAAAAATAAAAACTGAAAAAAATCCAGTAAATATTTCATTCCTCCCTCTCATAAACTTTCTTAACTATCCCTGACGCGCCTAAGTCCAGGATTTACTTCCCACCGTAGTAAGACCTTGTATCCAGACTCCTGGAGTTAAAATTGTTACACGTGTGCTCCCCCAGCAACTCCGAGAAATATGCCATCATCCTAAAAAGTGATATCGAAATCACTACAAGCCTTTGGAGCTGATGAGTTTCTACGAGTTTTGTGTATAGGCAGAAAAGGAAAGCCAACACGCAGAAGCAACACAAGCTAGGAGGACGGTGTGAGCATTCATAGTGAAACCAAGTGATAGCTTTTGCTGCGGGCGGGCGAAGCACAGACTGCTCATTGCAAGGAAAACCAACAGCCCCTGGAGAAGGAGGGCTTGAGAAGCCCGGAAGTAACGGGGACCTGACCGTGGTACTGAAAGAGAACCATTCGCAGATGTGATCACGTCTCCTAGAATCCACAGGGCATATCTTTGCTTTTAAACTGAAGCTTAAACAGGCTAAACGTCCAGTGATTTTCGCCCTCAAAATACATATGTATATGTTGAAACTTTCTCTTATGATAGATCAGCCTTTAGCATGCCCAGCATCTCTTTCCACAACAGTCTCTTCTGGAGTGCTAGGGTAATTCCAGATCGAAAGGTATTTTATTCTACCTGAGAAGCAGGACTCGATATTCTGACCAACTCACAACGCTTAGAATTCTACAGGAAGCTTACACTTGGCGATCTTGATTCTAGTTGCATTTCTTAAACTCAGATGGGATCATGCCTATCCAAAAGACTTTTCAGAATGAAGCTCCACTGAAGAAGAACACTCCAAACTCTCCCTATAATTTGTTGTGTTAGTCGCGCTGAGTCTATCCGACTCTTTGCGACCCCATGGGCTGTAGCCCGCCAGGCTCCTCTGTCCACGGAGCCTTGAAACTCTAGGTAGATTGGCAATTCACCAATATGAACAATTTTCATCTTCACCTCATAAAACTAATAAAAACCGATTCTTTAAAGAGGCATTACGGGACCCACAGTGAACACAGATGTAGGTCTTTCTTCAGATTATTTTCCAGCCTTTACAAACCCAAGAATCAAGGGGGCCAAATACATCGAAGTGTTAATACTACACTGAAAAAAAAAAAAAATCCTCCCCACAAAAGACACCTCGGCAGGAAGCGAAGGAAACACTCCCCTGGTGCAAAATGGACAGTGGGAACGAAAGCAATTTACATGAGAAAAGATCGTTTAAAAAAAAAAAATATATATATATATATGCAACTCATCCAAGTGCGAGACTTACGTGTTCCGTCAAAGCGGGTGGCGATGGTGTCCAGGAAGGTGTTCTGGGGCGCCAGTAATCCTTTCATAACCGGCATCTTTCCAGCGCGGTGTGAGATTCTCCATCAAAGTTTGTGCAGGAGGATGGCTCGGGAGGAAAGTGCCAAGAAGCGGAGCGGGGAGCGCAGGGCCGGCCGGGAGGGGCCGGCGCCGGCGAGGGGCCGCCGCGAGCGGCGGGAGGACGCGAGGGCGGGGGCGCGGCTCCGGCGGGGGCAGCCCCGGGGCGCCCGCCCGGCCCGGCCCGCAGCGCCCGGCCCGCCCGGCGAGGCCGCCTGGCCCGCGCTCCACCCCCGCGGCCGCGGGAGCCCCCGTGCCCCCGCCGCGCGCCCCCTCCGCGCCGGGCGCCGCGCCCTGACCGCCGGCGCGGGGGTCGCGAGGGCGGCGCTCGGGGCTGCGCGAGGCTCGGGGCGCGGGGAGACGCGAGCGAGCGCCGCTCCCGGCCCCGGGAGCCGGGGAACAAAGACCCCTTTGTTCCGCGCCGGCCCTCTCCCGGGGAGCCCGGAGTCCCGTGGGTGTGGTGTCGGCGAAGGGGAGGAGACAGGTCGGGCAGGTACCCGGCCGCCCGCGCCCCGGGGCCGGCCCCTCCCGGCGCCCCCGCCGAGCCCGGCGCCCGCGCCCCCGGGGGCGGCCCCCTCCCCAGGCCCGCGGGTCTCTCACCCGGGACTCGGGCGCCGCCGGCGTCTCCGCACCTTCCCATCCCCGGCCCCGAAACGGAGCCTTCAGCCCCTCGCCCCCGGATGGCCACTGGTCCCCGCAGGCCATGCTAAGCGAGGAGAACGAAATGATATAATAGCTTTTTATTTGGACGGTGAACGGGGTCCCACTCTGCGGGGAAAGGGGAACAAAACCTTGCTAGAAAAGTTTGCTGTTGCTATTGATTTGAAAACCGCCACGTAAGTAAACACGCGGGAGGCTGCCTAGTGAGAGCACGGAAGGCCAGCCGCGCCGGGGCCTCGCCCGCCTTCCCGCTCGCAGGCGCGCGGCCCCGGGTAGCAGGCCCGGCCGCGCCCCCGGCCGGCGTCCGGGAAACGAAAGCGGGCCTCCGGGCCCCGCCGCCCCGCTGGCCCGGGGACGCCCTCCCGCCCTGCGTCCTGCCCCGGGGAAGCCTGGCCCCGGCTGGGGGCGCAGCGCCGCCGCGAGCGGGGCACCCCGCAGCGCGGCATCCAGGAAAAGTCCGCAAGGGAAGCGTGTGCGGGAGGCGAGTCGGGGAGGGCACCGGGGCTGGGGCACCAGGGCAGCCCAGGTGCGGGCGCCCGCGAGCAGAGAGGCGGGGGCGGCCGGGTGCGCGCCGCCGGGCGAGAGCGGGCCCCGGGCCTCCGGGGTCTCCGGTTGCGGGGGCGTCGGGGGGACCCCGAGGCTGTCGTCACGGCTTGTCCAGGCCCCCGGGGGGGCGGGCTGTCGGGGCGGAGGCACGCCCCCCTCTCCCCGCCCCGACCCCCCTTCCTGGTGATGCACTTCCTGCGGCCGAGGATTCCCTTTGTGTTGAAATTCGAGGAGATCCGGCCTCCGCGAGCTGCGGGAGCGGCGGCGGCGCGCCTGGCACGGGGTGGGCTTGGTGGGACTGATGAGTGGGTGGCCAGGGCGACAGCGGCGGGCAGGGGGAGGCAGGGTCCGCGCCCCCGTGCCCGGCCCGCCCGGCCCGAGCCAGCTGAGCTCGGCGGACACCGACTGCGCGGGCGGAGTCCTCCAGCGGCGCGCCCGCCACCTGCCACTGGCTGGGGGTCCCCTCTTGGGCAGAGCGGAGACGCACAGACGAGGGGCGCCCTGCTGCCTGGGCGGTACAGGGGATTCTAGAAAAACCAGCCTGCTGCTGTCAGGGCGCAAGCCGGGGAACTCCTCCTCTGAGGCGCCCTGAGGCTGAAGTGAAATATAAAATACATGAAGTGTAAACCACGACTCGGCTTCAGAAAATTTGTACTTTGGGGCCGTGTGTGTGTGTGTGTGTGTGTGTGTGTGTGTGTGTGTGTGTAAAAGCTGTTGTGTCGTGGGCTTTATCCGTACTGCCGAATGCATGAAATCCCTTGCAAGAAACAAGCAACACGAAGGACTTCAGAAGGGCACCCCACCCCCCGCACCCCGAGAAAGCGCCGGTTTTATGGCGAATGGAACCGGCGTGTCGCTGGCTGCTTCAGCCCTTCCTGCAGCACCTGCTCTGAGACCTGACAAGACTCCCGACCAAAATGCCCGAAATGCTTATGCAAGATCGGGGTCCTACTGGTCTGTAGCAAGTGAATCTCACCACCTCTTAGATATTTCCCCTGCATGCCTGCTAAGTTCCTTGAGTCCTGTCTGATTCTTTGAGACTCTGTGAACTGTAGCCCACCAGGCTCCTCTGCCCATGGGATTCTCCAGGCAAGGACACTGGAGTGGGCTGCCATGCCCTCCTCCAGGGCATCTTCCCAACCCAGGGTCGGAACCCTCCTCTCATGTCATCTGCATTGACCAGCCTGTTCTTTACCACCTGGAAAGCCCCATGTTTTTCCCTACCAAGATGAAATCTTTCTTAGGAGGGCATCAGCACTCAAGTCATTGGGTCCAGGCCATCTCTAAGCTTTGGCCTAGTCAAGGACCTAATCCTAAGTGCTTGTGAGGCGGATGAAGCCAAACTGCGACTTTAAAACATGACCTTGTTGATAGTTGAAGCATATCCCAGTTCCCTTAGACATACTTTGGCACCTTGAAATCAAAGAGGCTCAAGAATGAAGGAAACACAATGAAAACTTGGAATTCCAGCACCATCTGTCACAAATCTCCCTTCCTTTCCTTAAAGGAAATGTCCCCACTGTCCTGTGTGTGCCAAGTCACTTCAGTCCTGTCCGACCCTTTGCCACTCTATGGACGGTAGCATCTCAGTCTTCTGTCTGTGAGATTCTCCAGGCAGTACTGGAGTGGGTTGCCGTGCCCTCCTCCAAGGGATCTTCAAGACTGGTTGACAGAAAGGAACCCAGCTCATCTCATTGAACACCTTTCCATCCTGTGGAAACCGTGACATTTCCCTGTGACCTGAGTAAGACCACACCACGAGAACACAGGCTGACCACACAACCCACTAAACTCAAGGCCCACATGAAGAGACTCATGTTCACAGAAGAGATCATTTCTTTGACTCATATGTAAGAGAAGACACAAAATCCCTCAACTCAGACTAGGGTACTCTGCGTTATGTTCTATAGAAGGCCTCTCTAGGTCAAACCAACCCAAACAAATTTCACTGATTTTCCATGTCACAAATCATCCTAAAACCCACAATAATAATATTTTGTTTTGTTCCTAGATCTGCCATTTGGGCAAGGCTCATTGGGACAGCGCGTTTCTGAGTATCTTCTGATATGTCTCCCTGACTTGGATGGAATCCAGTGCTGACTGTCAGCTGGGGACTGAACCAGGGCTGGGGCTTGGGGGCCTGAGTTCTCCTTCCTATGAATCTCTCCAGGCATCCCTGGAGCACGGTGATTGGGCTTCAGGAGTGCATAATCCCAAGAGACAGGAGTTAGGATCGACCCGTTTCTTAAGGCTTGTCTAGAAACTGAGAGCAAAGCAGGCACAGAGCCCAGATTCAATGGGAGGGAACACAGGTCTACGTGTTAGAACCCCCACATCAACTTGTTAATACTTCCGCTTTCAAAGGAGGTTGCCTTATAGTAGTATTCCAAAATTTAAGAATCTGTTTTCACTTATTCTATGTGTTTTCATAAGAGTTTCGGATACAAGATCTGGGCTCAAGTCAATGAATTTTGTAGGGAAAATGTAAGAAGCAAGTGAAAAACTTACAGGAAAATCACTTGAGAAAGAAAGCCGAATTGTAAGTGCCGCTGTTTCCTTGAATGTTAATTCTTTCCTGTTGCAGAGAAGTCAAGGAGAGGGCTTGAGCCCTGCTTCACCTGCACTCTAGACCTGGGCAATCTCAGTCCGCCCTTCCCTCCAGCACACGGCTAGAGCTGTTTACAAAGACAGAGGCTTGAGAGAGGAACCTGGTATTGAAACCACTGGGACTGAGCCCCATTGAGTGTGAGTGAGTGAGTGAAGTTGCTCAGTCATATCTGACTCTTTGCAACCCCATGGACTGTAGCCCACCAGGCCCCTCTGTCCTTGGGATTTTCCAGGCAAGAGTACTAGAGTGGGTTGCCGTTTCGTTCTCCAGGGGATCTCCCCGACCCAGGGATTGAACCCAGGTCTCCCACACTGCAGGCAGACGCTTTACTGTCTGAGCCACCAGGGAAGTCCGAGCCCATTAGGGCCTCTGTATAAATGCTCCAGGTTCTGGTGGGCGACCTTGAGGGTCTGCTGTCTTGCAGCCACTCTAAAGGAGTCTTGTGTGTACGTTCTTCGCTTATTACGCCTCTCATCCACCCAGCTGGAGGGATCTGCGCTGCCTTTGGTCTCTGCACTGCCTTTGGTCTCTGCGCTGCCTTTGGTCTCTGCCTACGCCTGCCTTGGGGCGAGTTTCAGGTTTCATTCTGGGAGCTCCTGAGGTTTGGACCCAGCATCTCCCCTGTGCTCCATGCTGTCTTTTCGGTCTGGATGAGACTGCAAGGGGCTTTAGAAACCCCCTCACCTGTCTGATGATTTTAGGTCTTCAGGTCCATTTTCTAGACTATAGCACTCATCCAGTGCCATGATACAAACAAATGCTTCTTATATGTTCACGTGTTTGACTATAGGCTTTGAAAATATTCTTAAAACTTTCTGGCAACAAGAATTTCAGCCCTCAAGAGAAGTGAGTGCTTGAATTGAGAGGCTGGTATGAAAGAGCATCGGCCAGAGGTGCCTGTGCTGCACGCGGCTCTATCGCTGCCCCTTGTGATTTTCCTGCGATCTTGGGCAGCACACTTACTCTTTATGCATTTCCGTTTCCTCACCTGTAAAGTGAGGATAATGCTTTCCCTACCTACCTCACTGGGTAGTAAAAAATATTTGTGCAAATCTTTGAAACCCATAACAAGTGGCATATGTTGTAAAGGATTATTAATGTCATCTAGTGAGCAGTTCTCCTTTCTTGGTATTCTGTGTCTCTGTGTGGGTGTGCTGTTGCTGAGTCGTGTCCGAATCTTTGCGACCCCATGAACTGTCGGCCGCCAAGCTCCTCTGTCCATGGGCTTCTCCAGGCAACCATACGGGGGTGGTTGGCCATTTCCTCCTCCAGGAGATCTTCGCGACCCAGAGCTTGAACCCAAGCCTCCTGGGTCTCTGGCGTTGCAGGTGGATGGTTCACCACGGGACCACCTGGGAAGCCCCATTTTTGATATTCTAGCACAGCTAATTCAGTCCTTTGCTGACAATAAATATTGTGGACTGACTGTTATAATGTGTGGTCTTATTAACTAAGAACAGGCTTCCCTTGTGGCTTAGCTGGTAAAGAATCTGCCAGCAATGTGGGAGACCTCGGTTTGATCCCTGGGTTGGGAACATCCCCTGGAGGAGCAAATAACTAAGAACACATTCATATAGAGTAGCCTGTCACAGCAGACGGCTTCTGAGCTCTTCCTTCTAAATACGAATGGTTCCAGAGCTCAGAAGGAAAATCAGTGTTGTTTTTTTTTTTAGAAAAACAACTTTTACTTGTTTACTTATTGTGTTTTAGGCAGTGCTGGGTCTTCCTTGCTGCGAGGGTTTTCTTTAGCTGCAGTGAGCAGAGGCTATTCTCTAGTTACCGTGCTCTAGACTGAGAGACAACAGGCAGAGGTCAGTGCCGTTGCACAGGACCTGTGAGGTGACTGACGGTTCACAGGAGGAGCAGCGGCTCGCACAGTCAGACGTGGAGAGCAGGCTCAGGCAAGGCAGGACAGGCTGAGCAATTCAGGACTGGCTAGTTTAGGAAATTCTGAGGGGCTTTTGCTTTGCCTTTAAGTTACACAGTACCTGCCCCCCAGATGATTGAGATCAGGGGAAATATTAGCTTAGAGTGTGAGACTTAGATAAGGAGGTGGTTGATGATATAAACCTGAGACTGGTTGGTTTTCCTATAAAAAGCACACTCATAGTTAAGTTATCATTATCTTTAGGGATTAGTCAGCCTTGGGAAACAGAAGCAGAAGATATTAAGAAGAGGTGGCAAGAATACAGAGAAGAACTGTACAAAAAAGATCTTCATGACCCAGATAACCACAATGGTGTGATCACTCACCTAGAGCGAGACATCCTGGAATGTGAAGTCAAGTGGGCCTTAGAAAGCATCACTGCGAACAAACCTAGTGGAGGTGATGGAATTCCAGTGGAGCTACGTCACCTCCTAAAACATGATGCTGTGAAAGTGCTGAACTCAGTATGCCAGCAAATTTGGAAAACTCAGCAGTGGCCACAGGACTGGAAAAGGTCAGTTTTCATTCCAATCCCCAAGAAAGGCAATGCCAAAAAATGTTAAAACTAACACACAATTGCACTATCTCACACGCTAGTAAAGTAATGCTCAAAATTCTCCAAGCCAGGCTTCAGCAATACGTGAACAGTGAACTTCCTGATGTTCAACCTGGTTTTAAAAAAGGCAGAGGATCCAGAGATCAAATTGCCAACATCCACTGGATCATCCAAAAAGCAACAGAGTTCCAGAAAAACGCCTGTCTCTGCTTTACTGACTATACCAAAGCCTTTGACTGTCTGGATCAAAACAAAATGTGGAAAATTCTGAAAGAGATGGGAATACCAAACCACCTGACTTGCCTCCTGAGAAAAATGTATGCAGATCAGGAAGCAACAGATAGAACTGGACATGGAACAACAGACTGGTTCCAAATAGGGGAAGGAGTACATCAAGGCTGTATATTGTCACCCTGCTTATTTAACTTACATGCAGAGTACATCATGAGAAACGCTGGGTTGGATGAAGCACAAGCTGGAATTAAGATTGCTGGGAGAAATATCAATAACCTCAGATATGCAGATGACACCACCCTTCTGGCAGAAAGTGAAGAGGAACTAAAAAGCCTCTTGATGAAAGTGAAAGACGAGAGTGAAAAAGTTGGCTCAAAACACATTGTTCAGAAACCTAAGCTCATGGCATCTGGTCCCATTCAGTTCGGTTCAGTTCAGTAGCTCAGTCGTATCCCCTCTTTGCGACCCCATGAATCGCAGCACACCAGGCCTCCCTATCCATCACCAATTCCTGGAGTTCACTCAGACTCATGTCCATCAAGTTCGTGATGCCATCCAGCCATCTCATCCTCGGTCGTCCCCTTCTCCTCCTGCCCCCAGTCCCTCCCAGCATCAGAGTCTTTTCCAATGAGTCAAGTCATTGCATGAGGTGGCCAAAGTACTGGAGTTTCAGCTTTAGCATCATTCCTTCCAAAAAAATCCCGGGACTGATCTCCTTTAGGGTGGACTGGTTGGATCTCCTTGCAGTCCAAGGGACTCTCAAGAGTCTTCTCCAATACCACAGTTCAAAAGCATCGATTCTTTGGCACTCAGCCTTCTTCACAGTCCAACTCTCACATCCATACATGACCACTGGAAAAACCATAGCCTTGACTAGAGGGACCTTAGTCAGCAAAGTAATGTCTCTGCTTTTGAATATACTATCTAGGTTGGTCATAACTTTTCTTCCAAGGAGTAAGTGTCTTTTAATTTCATGGTGCAATCACCATCTGCAGTGATTTTGGAGCCCAAAAAATAAAGTCTGACACTGTTTCCCCATCTACTTCCCATGAAGTGATGGGACCAGATGCCATGATCTTCGTTTTCTGAATGTTGAGCTTTAAGCCAACTTTTTCGCTCTCCTCTTTCACTTTCATCAAGAGGCTTTTGAGTTCCTCTTCACTTTCTGCCATCAGGGTGGTGTCATCTGCATATCTGAGGTTATTGATATCTCTCCCGGCAATCTTGATTCCAGCTTGTGTTTCTTCCAGTCCAGCATTTCTCATGATGTACTCTGCATAGAAGTTAAATAAGCTGGGTGACAATATGCAGCCTTGACGTACTCCTTTTCCTATTTGGAACCAGTCTGTTGTTCCATGTCCCATTACTTCATGGCAAATGGATGGGTAAACAGTAGAAACAGTGGCTGATTTTATTTTGGCAGGCTCCAAAACCACTGCAGATGGTCACTGCAGCCATGAAATTAAAAGACACTTGCTACTTGGAAGAAAAGCTATGACCAACCTAGACAGCATATTAAAAAGCAGAGACATTACTTGACCAACAAAGGTCCGTCTAGTCTAAGCTATGGTTTTTCCAGTAGTCAGGTATGGATGTGAGAGTTGGACCATAAAGAAAGCTGAGTGCTGAAGAATTGATGCTTTGTACTGTGGTGTTGGAGAAGACTCTTGAGAGTCCCTTGGACTGCAAGGAGATCCAACCAGTCCATCCTAAAGGAAATCAGTCCTGAATACTCACTGGAAGGACTGGTGCTGAAGCTGAAACTCCAATACTTTGGCCTCCTGATGTGAAGAACTGACTCATTTGAAAAGACCCTGATGCTGGGAAAGATCAAAGGCAGGAGGAGAAGGGGACAACAGAGGATGAGATGGTTGGATGGCATCACCCACTCGATGGACATGAGTTTGAGCAAGCTCCAGGAGTTGGTGGTGGACAGGGAGGCCAGGCATGCTGCAGTCTATGGGATTGCAAAGAGTCGGATGTGACTGAGCGATTGAACTGAACTGAACTGAGCCCTGGGAAGAGCAGTCCCTACAGTTTGTAAGGCCCCCAAGCATCAGAGCATCAAGTATACAGAAAGTAAGAAAATATGGCCAATATCATTGGCCCTGTGATGAGTGGATGCCAAATAGACAAATACAGAATCTGAGAAAACAGAGAAAGCAATCCAAGCATGGTGTTAGAAGAAAAGGAGCTCTGGGCAGATATTTGGTGCCAGGAAGTGTGCCAGTCGAGTGCCCTCTTTAGTGCATCTGCTGGGAGGAGTGTCACTGGTGACAGCGTCTCGCTCTCACACTAGGACCTGCCGCTCTCTCCACGCTGAGCCAGGCTCACTCTGGACTACTATCTGCCAATGGCCAGCAGTGTGCAAGAATTACAGCTTGTCAAACGGTGCCCAGTGTGGGACTCTCCTAACAGGTAATCTTTGCTCCCGGTCCCTCATATCTTGGTGGACACTCAATTATGTAGCCTACTTCCAACCCATCATCCTGCCTTCCTGTTCTTTCGGGGGTATACACCTTCCATCACAGTCTGAAGACCCTCCCTGCCTTGCGCATCTAACCCTGTCTTAGTGTCTGCTTCTCAAAGGATCTGAACTGACTTGGACACATCAGGGTGGGAGGTTTCCTGAGAAGAGAGACCCATGAGTGCATTTGCTAGATTCTACTGCTGACAATGAATCTTAAACAGAAAAGGGAAAAAGCTTCATTTATTTCCCACTGCCTTCCTGCAGCGTCTACTTTTCCCTCGTCTTTCCCCTTTGGAGGTCTGGTTCACCATCAGCCCCACTGCAATCTGGAAACCAATGTCAAGCGTCCTCTCCTTACAGCCCAGTCACCCTTCACTCATCTGTGTGCCTGTGAGCCACCGCATCTGCGGAATCGTTTCTGCATTTTCTCCTGTCGCCCTCCTGGTTGACATAGTCAGTGATTTTCACTAGGATGATTTCCCCAGCTGGTCATCCTGCATCAAAACTATTCTTGTTTATTTTATGCTTTGTTCTGCTGCTAGCGTAATGCTTTTCTATAATATGAATTGATCATATGGTCCCCTCCTTAAAACCCCTATATTTTAGAAGACAAGCAAAATTTCATCCCCTATTCTATCAAGGGGGCAATTATCTGCCGCTGACCTCTGCATAGACCTGCAGCCTCATCTGCCAGCACACATCCTGCCCTTGATCCATGCTGAATTGTGTTCAGTTTCCAGAATGAACTGCTCTCCTTCAAGCCTCCATCCCTTTTAACAGTGTGTTACCTATATCTCAGATGATCACCTTACAACTTTCCTCACCAACTGAACTCAACCCAAAGGTCACCTTCAATGTCGCTTTCACTGAAACCTTTAACACTTGCCCTGTAGGTATAGGCATGCTGCTAAGTCGCTTCAGTCGTGTCCGACTCTGTGTGACCCCGTAGACGGCAGCCCACCAGGGTCTCCTGTCCCTGGGATTCCCCAGGGAAGAACATTAGTGTGGGTTGCCATTTCCTTCTCCAGTGCATGAAAGTGAAAAGTGAAAAGTGAAGTCGCTCAGTTGTGTTGACTCTTCGTGACCCCATGGACTGCAGCCCACCAGGCTCCTGCGTCCATGGGATTTTCCAGGCAAGAGTACTGGAGTGGGGTGCCATCGCCTTCTCCAGGTATAGGCATGAGCCTGCCATAAACGTGGAGTAACCAAAACAAAGCTGAAGCCAGACAAAGCTGAGGAAATACTGTGTGATGCTTATGTAGAGGCTTCCCTAGTGTCTCAAATGGTAAAAAAAAATTCTGCCTGCAATACAAGGAACAGGATCGACCCCTGCGTTAGGACAATCCCCTGGAGGAGAGCATGGCCATCCACTCCAGTATTCTTGCCTGGAGAATCCCATGGACACAGGAGCCTGGTGGGCTACAGTCCAAATTGTCACAAAGATCTGGACACGACTGAAGTGACTTAGCACACCAATAGCATCCTCAACTAGAGTGAATCTTCACAGTTGCCAAGTCACGTGGCCAAGAATACAACCCATATCTTTTTGCCATTCAATGAATGTGAGCCTCTTTGGGAGGGCAGGAAGTGGACCTGGAGCTAACCCTGGCTTTATTTGCGTATTAGACAGCCCCGTCTCTCCCTTGCCTTGAGGATGTTCTGTCACAGGAAACGTCGTGCCCAGTGTCTCTTCTGACTCTCCAACACTCTGCTTAGGCCTCCTACAACACAGGCTGCCACCCCACCTCCTCAGACCTTCACGATGAGCACCCTCCGTTCCCTGCTCTCTCGTCTGCCAGTGAATTCATACCCGCATCCTTTCTACCATCTTTCCTTTGCTCCCATGTCTTCTTGTCCGTAGCATCACACAGCCACCTGTACTTTTTTCACAGTCTAGAATCTTGCTCTTTCTCAAGACTTTCTTATATCTTTGTTTTCCCTCCCTACTGGCTCCTTCTGATAACCTAATGCAGACTCTCTGATTCTAAGAAATAACCTTCCTTGACCTCGTCAATCTTTGTGTTTCCTTCTTAGGCAGGTTTCCTGAAAAGCAGTCTATAAGCAGCAGGACTGTTCTCTTACTTCCTTATTCCCTCATCAACCCTCTATAATCTGGATGCATGTTCAACCATTCTGCTCTCTTTTGAAGTCATCAATGACCTGCTTGTTTAAACTAATGCCCATTTTCCATCCTTATATCCCTGAATTTTTTTGCTGCATTTGATTCTGTCAAAAAATCCCTTCTTAAAACTCCCTACTTCATAAGTTTCTAAGACAGCAAACATTCTTTTCTTGGACAAAAAGATGCTTCCCTGCTATCACGTTCAGTATTCTTCAAAAGACTCTCTTCCTTCACTTATTCCTGGTGTTAGTCAGGATTCCATGAACTGGACCACTAAACTTCTACATCTCAATTCTTGTCATATTTTAAATATATGTTCTAGGAGGATATGTTCCATATCTTTATCTGAAGCCCAGGACACTCCTCTGAGCTTCTGACGAACAGTGTTAAACTGCAGGCTTTATTTCACCCCTTGAATATTCCTCCCACGTGAACGCTTATTCTTCCTGTCAGCTGATCTATGTGAGGCTCTAGAAAGGCATCCTTATGCCTTATTCCCAGTGTCCTTCAGATCCTTAACCCCTTACTTGATCTCCCAACTACATTCTGAAGAATCTCTAACTTTTCCATCTAATCAATGCCCTACTTTAGGGCTCTGCCATCCCTTATTGGGGGGGGCTTCCCTGGTGGCTCAGATGGTAAAGAATCTTCCTGCAGTGCTGGAGACCTGGGTTCAATCCCTGGGTCAGGAAGCTCCCCTGGAGGAGGGCATGGCAATCCACTCCAGTACTCTTGCCTGGAGAATCCCCATGGACAGAGGAGCCTGGCGGGCTGCAGTCCACGGGGTCCCAAGTGTCAGACACGACTGAGCGGCTGAGCACGGCACAGCACCCCTTGTGGAAATCCCTGCAGTGCTCTCCTGACCGGAAGTTTTCTCTTCCTGAATCCTTTCTCTGCACTCCAGGCTGACATGACCCACCCTAAGGTAAATGTGATCATGTCGCTTCTCTTGCTACCTATGGGATAAAGTCAAAGGTCTTTGTCTGAGCTCATGTCGCTTCTCTTGCTACCTATGGGATAAAGTCAAAGGTCTTTGTCTGAGCTCAGCTCAGCTCTCAAAACACAGTTATTATCATCTTCACATGTTATGTTCCAAGAGTCCCAAATTCCTAGAAGTTTCCAAAATGTAGAGTGGTCTTCTAGAGGCTGTGACTTTGATCATATTGTCCTCAGTTACCAGAAAGTGCTTCCCAAACTTCCTGGGCGTGACCACCATATGTAAACCTACTTTCTACTCCAGCCGAATTTGAATGCCACTTAAAAGAGAGCTGTTAGATGTCACAACAGCTATACATCAGTTGCTGAATATGATCTGACCTAGTATTACCTGTGTATTTCTGGGTGACTTATTTATATTTTCTGAGTATCACGGTAATGGTAATAATGTACATTTCACAGGGCAGTTGTGAGGGGTAAATGAGGCAACCTAAAAAGGTGATTAGGATCCACTGCTGTCCACCATTGTACTCCCAGTGGCTAACATGGGCTCCGGCACATCATAGACACAGAAATCTCTGTTGAAAAGATACAAGTTAGTGATCCTAATTATTATCTTAATCACTTCACTACTACATGGTTTAATATCTGTCAGTGTATCCCTCTGTCTCTTATACCTGACACTAAGCTCTTTAACATTTATCTTAAGGAGATTAGCTTATGCAATCTTTTATTTAAGGCTATTTGGCACAGATGATGTGTTTCTAAATGTTTAATGAATGAGGAATAAATGAATGGATGAGTGAAATTTTTCTAAAGCAGGCCCTCCCCTGAAGCAAGAGTCAGCATTAACTGTAGGACTTTCATTACAGTTTCTTTTGTGCTTTCTCTTGGACTTTCCCTTGTTGATTGACATCCTGAAAGCAGGATCTGGATGTGGGCGTTCACTTTTGATTTATTGATCTACAAATCACAGAAATTTGAACTTCAAAGAATATTCTGAGTGCTTTCCAATATTTTGCTGGATTGTTCATTTACATGCAAGAAATGAAGGGAGGGCTTGGTAGGTGATCAAAAATTCTCTGTTCAAATTATGGAACAGGTACTTAATAAAATGTATATTCCTTAAGACACAGAAATTTAAACTTATAGAATATTCCTCAAATCTATAACCATTCATTAAGAATTCAAGGTGGTGCTGCTGTCTTGCATTAGGATCCCCATCTCTCTATGACATGTGGATTTTTAAAAAGGAGGGTTCCATTTGTTGGATGCCTATTAAACTGAAGGAATGCTCCACATTAACAGGTGGGTGGATATTCATGAAGTGTAAGGCGGTGCTATTCTTATTTAATCAAATAAGCCTATCATTTAATAAACTTGTTTATTTAATAAAATAAGCCCTGGCTTGCTGCAGGGTCAGGGGCACTCCTCCTGTTGAAGGAGGTCGCCATTATCTTCATTACCTCCACCATAGTTTGGTCTCAGGTCGAGCGACTGGGAGGGAACAGAGCCCCACTCATCAACAGAAAAACTGGATTAAAGATTTACTGAGCATGGCCCTGCCCATCAGAACAGACCCTGTTTCTCCCACAGTCAGTCCCTCCCATCAGGAAGCTTCCATGAGCCTCTTGTCCTTCTCCATCAGAGGACAGACAGACTGAACACCACAATCACAGAAAACTAACCATACTGACCACATGGACCACAGCCTTGTCCAGCTCAATGAAACTATGAGCCATGCTGGGGAGGGCCCCCCAAGACAGACGGGTCATGCTGAAGAGGTCTGACAAAACATGGTCCACTGGAGAAGGGAATGGCAAACCACTTCAGTATTCGTGCCTTGAGAACCCCATGAACAGTATGAAAAGGCAAAAAGATAGGACACTGGAAGAAGAATTCCTCAGGTTGGTAGGTATTTTTTCCAGCAGACATGTTTGGATGTGAGAGTTGGACTATAAAGAAAGCTGAGTGCCGAAGTATTGATGCATTTTTTAAAAATTATTTTTTGTTGAAGGATAACTGCTGTGCAGAACTTTGCTGTTTTCTGTCAAACCTCAACCTGAATCAGCCACAGGTATATATATTCCCCTCCCTTTTGAACCTCCCTCCCCATCCCACTCTAGGTTGATACACAGCCCCTGTTTGAGTTTCCTGAGCCATACAACAAGTTCCCGTTGGGTATCTACTTTGTAACAGTAATGTGAGTTTCCATGTCACTCTCTGCATACATCTCACCCTCTCCTCCCCTCTCCTCACGTCCATAAGTCTGTTCTTTATGTCTGTTTTTCAACTGCTGCCCTGTAAGTAAATTCTTCTGTACCATTTTTTCTAGATTCCACATATATGTGTTAGAATATGATATTTATCTTTCTCTTTCTGATTTACTTCACTAGGCTCTAGGTTCATCCACCTCATTAGAACTGACTCAAATGCATTCCTTTTTATGACTGAGTAATATTCCATTGTGTATAGATACCACAGCTTCTTTATCCAACCATCTATTGATGGACATCTAGGTTGTTTCGATGCTCTAGCTATTGTAAACAGTGCTACAGTGAACAATGGGATACATGTGTCTTTTTCAATTTTGACTTCCTCAGGGCATATGCCTAAGAGTGGGATTGCTGGCTCATATGGTGGTTTTATTCCTAGTTTTTAAGGAATCTCCATACCGTCTTCCACAGGGGCTGTAACACCTTACATTCCCACCAACCGTGCAAGAGCATTCCCTTTTCTCCACACCCTCTCCAGGATTCATTGTTTGTAGACTTTTTGATGATGGCCATTCTGACCAGTGTGAGGCGATATCTCATTGTAGTTTTGATTTTCATTTCTCTAATAATGAACATTTCATTTGATTTTCACTTCTCATTTCAATGTTCTCTAAAGAACAATGTTGAGCATCTTTTCATAACTTTGTTAGCCATCTCTTTGTGTTCTTTGAAGAAATGTCTGTTTAGGTCTTTTCCCCTTTTTTTGATAGGGTTGTTTGTTTTTCTGGTGTTGAGTTGTATGAGTTGCTTGTATATTTTGGAAATTAATCCTTTGCCAGTTGTTTCATTTGCTATTATTTTCTACCATTCAGAGGGTTGTCTTTTCACCTTGCTTATGGTTTCCTTTGCTGTGCAAAAGCTTTTAAGTTTACTCAGGTCCCACTTATTTACTTTTGTTTTTATTTCCATTACTCTAGGAGGTGGATCATAGAGGATCTTGCTGTGATTTATGTTATCTGGTGTTCTGCCTATGTTTTCTTCTAAGAGTTTTATCGTTTCTGGTCTTACATTTAGGTGTTTAATCCATTCAGGTTTTATCTTTGTGTATGGTGTTAAGAACTGTTCTGATTTCATTCTTTTACATGTAGCTCTCCAGTTTTCCCAGCACCACTGAAGAGGCTGTCTTTGCCCCATTGTATATTCTTGCCGCCTTCTTCAAAAATAAGTTACCCATAGGTGCATGGGTTTATTTCTGGGCTTTCTATCTTGTTCATTGGTCTACGTTTCTGTCTTTGTGGCAGTACTGTACTGTCTTGATGACTGTAGCTTTGTAGTATAACCTGACATCAGGAAGGGTGATTCCTCCAGCTCCAGTCTTCTTTCTCAGGACTGCTTTGGCTATTCAGAGTCTTTTGTGTTTCCATATGAGTTGTGAAATTTTTTGTTTTGATTCTGTGAAAAATGCCATTGGTAATTTGATAGGGATCACACTGAATCTGTAGATTGCATTTGGTAGTACAGTCATTTTCACAATATTGATTCTTCCTACCCTGGAACATGGAATATCTCTCCATCTGTTTGTCATCTTTGATTTCTTTCATTAGTGTCTTATTTTCTGTGTATAGTTATTTTGTCTGCTTAGGTAAGTTTATTCCTAGATATTTTTGCTGCAATGGTAAATGGGGTTGATTCCTTATTACTCTTTCTTATTTTTCATTGTTAGTATATAGAAATGCAAGTGATTTCTGTGTATTGACTTTGTACCTTGCAACTTTCCTAAATTCACTGATTAGCTCTATTAATTTTCTGATACTATCTTTAGGGTTTTCTATGTACAGTATCATGTCATCTGCAAATAGGGAATGCTTTACTTCTTCTTTTCCAATCTGGATTCCTTTTATTTCTTTGTCTTCTCTGATTGCTGTAGCTAGGACTTCCAGAACTGTGTTGAATAATAGTGGAGAAAGTGGACACCCTTGTCTTGTTCCTGGTCTTAGGGGGAATGCTTTCAGGTTTTCACCATTGAGAATACTGCTTGCTGTAGGCTTATCATATATGGCCTTTACTATGTTGAGGTAGGTTCCTTCTATGACCATTTTTTGAAGAGTTTTAATCATAAATGGGTGCTGAATTTTGTCAAAGGCTTTTTCTGCATCTATTTAGACTGTCAAATGGTTTTTAATCTTTCAGTTTGTTCATATGGTGTAGCACATGATTGATCTGCATATATTGAAGAATCCTTGCGTCCTGGGAATAAACCGAGCTTGATCATGGTATATGAGCTTTTTGATATGTTGCTGAATTTTGTTTGCTAAAATTTTATTGAGGACTTTTGCATCTATGTTCATCAGTGATATTGGCCTGTAGTTTTCTTTTTTTGTGTTGTCTTTGTCTGGTTTTGGTATCAGGGTGATGATGGCCTCATAGAATGAGTTTGAAAGTGTTTCTTCCTCTGCAAGCTTTTGAAAGAGTTTTAGAAGGATAAGCATTAGCTCTCCTCTAGATGTTTGATAGAATTCTGCCGTGAAGCCATCTAGTCCTGGGCTTTTGTTTTTTGGGAGATTTTTGATCACAGCTTCCATTTCAGTGCTTGTAATTGGGTGGCTCATAATTTCTGTTTCTTCCTGGTTCAGTCTTGGAAGACTGAACTTTCCTAAGAATCTGTCCATTTCTCCCAAGTTATCTATTTTATTGCTACACGGTTGTTCACCACAGTCTCTTATGATCCTTTGCCTTTCTGCTCTGTCTGCTGTAACCTCTCCTTTTTTCATTTCTAATTTTGTTGATTTGATTCTCCTCTCTTTTTTCTTGATGTGTCTGGCTAAACGTTTGTCAATTTTGTTTATCTTTTCAAAGGTCCAGCTTTTTGTTTTATTAATCCTTATTACACTCCAGTACTCTTGCCTGGAAAATCCCATGGACAGAGGATCCTGGTAGGCTGCAGTCCATGGGGTGGCTAGGAGTCGGATGCTACTGACCGATTTCACTTTCATGCATTGGAGAAGGAAATGGCAACCCACCCCAGTGTTCTTGCCTGGAGAATCCCAGGGATGGTGGAGCCTGGTGGGCTGCCATCTATGGGGTTGCACAGAGTTGGACACGACTGAAGTGACTTAGCAGCAGCAGCAGCAGCATTGTTTCTTTCGTTTCTTTTTCATTTATTTTTGCTCACATTTTCATGATATCTTTCCTTCTACCAATTTTAGTTTTCTGTTGCTCTTCTTTTTACAGTTGTTTTAGGTGTAAAGTTAGGTGGCCAGCTCGACGTTCTTCTTGCTTCTGAGCTGGTTTGTGCTGCTGTGAACGTCCCTCTTAGGGCTGCTTTTGCTGCATCCCCCAGGTTTCGAGTTGTCCTGTTTTTATTGTCATTTGTTTCTAGAAATTTTTTGATTTCCCTTTTGATTTCCTCAGTAACCTGTTGGTTATTTAGAAACGTGTTGTTTAATCACCATGTGTTTGTGTTTCTTACAGATTTTTTCTTGTAATTGATATCTAGTCTCATAGCATTGTGGTTGGAGAAGATGCTTGATTTGATTTCAGTTTTCTTAAATTTACTGAGGTTTGATTTGTGACCCAAGATGTGGCCTATCCTGGAGAATGTTCCATGTGCACTTGAGAAGAAGGTGTATTCTTCTGCATTTGGATGGAATATCCTGAAGATATCAGTGAGATCCATCTCAGCTACTGTGTCAGTTAAGACTGTGTTTCCTTATTAATTTTCTGTTTGGATGGTCTGTCTGTTGGCGTGAGCGGGTGTTGAAGTCTCCTGCTATCACTGTGTTACTGTCAGTTTCTCCTTTTTTGTCTGTTAGTGTTTGTCTTATGTATTGAGGTGCTCCTGTGTTGGGTGCATAGATACTTACAATTGTTATGCCTTCCTCTGGGATTGATCCTTTGACCATTATGTAGTGTCCTTCCTTCTCTCTTGAAATATTATCTAAGGTCTGTTTTGCCTGGTATGAGGATTGCTACTCCAGCTTTCCTTTGCTTCCCATTTGCATGGAATAGATCTTTCCATCCTCTCACTTTCAGTCTATATGTGTCTTTAGGTCCTTATTTAGTTTCTTGTAGACAGCATATATATGGGTCTTGATTTTGTATCCATTCAGCCAGGCTGTGTCTTTTGGTTGGAGCATTTAATCCATTTACATTTAAAGTAATTATTAATATATATGTTCCTATTGCCATTTTCTTAATTTTGGGGGTTGATTATGTCGAGCTTTTTTCTTCTCTTGTATTTCTTGACTATATAAGTCCTTTAACATTTGTTATAAAGCTGGTTTGGTGGTACTGAATTCTCTCAGCTTTAGCTCGTCTGAAAAGCTTTTGATTTCTCCATAAATTTGAATGAGATCCTTGCTGGGTACAGTAATCTTGGCTGTAGCTTTTTCCCTTTCAATACTTTAAATATATTCTGCCATTCCCTTCTGGCCTGTAGAGTTTCTGTTGGAAGATCAGCTGTTAAGCATATGGGTTTTCCCTTGTATGTCACTTGTTGCTTCTCCCTTGCTGCTTTTAATATTCTTTCTTTGTGTTTAGTCTTTGTTAGTTTGACTAGTATGTGTCTCCTTGGGTTTATCCTGTATGGGACTCTTTGGGCCTCCTGAAATTGATTGACTATTTCCTTTTCTATGTTAGGGAAAATTTCAACTATAATCTCTTCAAAAATGTTCTCATACCATTTCTTTCTCTCTTCTTCTTCTGGGACTCTCTATAATTTGAATGTTGGTGTGTTTTATATTATCCCAGCGGTCTCTGAGACTGTCCTCACTTCTTTTCATTCTTTTTACTTTATTCTGCTCTTCAGAAGTTCCTTCCACCAGTTTATCTTCCAGCTTACTGATTCGTTCTTCTGCTTCAGAAAGTCTGCTGTCGGTTACTTCTAGAGTATCTTTAATCTCAGTGACTATTGGTTACTTCTAGAGTATTTTTAATCTCAGTGACTGTGTTGTTTGTCTCTACGTTTATTCTTTCATTCTTCTAGGTCTTTATGAATCGATTCTTGCATTTTCTCCATTCTGTTTTCAAGGGTTTTGATCGTCTTTACTATCATTATTCTGAATTCCTTTTCAGGGGGTTTGCCTATTTCCCCTTCATTTATTTGGACTTCTGTGTTTCTAGTTGGTTCCTTCATTGTGTCGTATTTCTCTGCCTCTTCCTTTTAGTCACACTGCCCCTGGGTTTCAACTGTGGTTTCATTTCCACCTTTGCATCTGGGTTGTCCACTGGGCTTTGCTCCTGCAGCTGCCCTGGAGGGCTTGGGTCTGCCCCAGTGAAAGCCAAGTGTGGAGGTGATGCAGCTGCTTGGGTCACAGGGGTTCTGGCAGCACCAGGTACTCAGGGGAGTTGGCGGTGAGGGCAGCAGGAGATACAGTGCTCTAGAAGGGCATGGCACCAGTATTGGCCAACATGCCCCAGTGTTCTTGCCTGGAGAACCCCCCTCCCTGACAGAGAAGCCTGGCAGGCCACAGGCCACAGGGTCGCAAAGAGCTGGACAAGACCAAAGGGACCCTGCGTGCCCAGATGCAAGACTTCTTTTGCCTGTGGCAGCTCTGCCCCGTGAGGGTTGAGCGTGAAGGTGGCACAGCTGCTTGGCTTGCAGGGACATGGGCCGCCTCTGCCGCGGGAGTTATGTCCCTATCAGAGTCCTTTTTTGAGCCTCTTGTACCTGGTGATCAGATAGCCTCTTTGGCCAGTCTCTCTCCATAGCCTTCACCCTGGAACTGCTCCACGACCCCTAAACTCCAGCTCCCAGCCGCTGCCCCTTCTAGGGGACCTGTGTCCTTGTGCAGGATAAGTATGGCTGCAGCAAGGACTGTCTGATTCTCCTTCTATTTAGGCTGCCACAGCTCAGCTGTTTCACTCTCAGCCTTGAGTGTTTCTCCTCTGACTCAGACAATTGCCCCATGTGGGGATCAGACCCCTGCTTCAATTCCCCCACCTGCTGAGGGCAGGTCCAGTCCTACCAACACCCCCCATTTTCCCCCAGCTCCTTCATCCCACAGAGTTTTGCATGGTTCCTTATTTTCTTTTCTGCTGGTCAGGTCCTCCTGTCCACTCTCAGCTTGTGGTCTGTGTGCACTTCTGTGTCTGAGGGTGTGTTCCTGATGTATCCACGGAGAGAGATGCACTCCACGTCCACCGACTCCTCCACCATCTTGTTCTCTCTCTCAAATAGATGCTTTTGAACTGTGGTGTTGGAGAAGTCTCTTGAGAGTCCCCTGGACTGCAAGGAGACCCAACCAGTCCATCCTGAAGGAAATCAGTCCTGAACACTCATTGGAAGGACTGATGCTGAAGCTGAAACACCAATACTTTGGCCACCTGATGGGAAGAACTGACTCACTGGAAAAGCCCCTGATGCTGGGAAAGATTGAAGGTGGGAGGAGGAGCGGGTGACAGAGGATGAGATGGTTGGATGGCATCACCGACTCCATGGAAGTGACTTTGAGCAAGCTCCAGGAGTTAGTGATGGACAGGGAGGCCTGGCATGCTGCAGTCCACGGGGTTGCAGAGAGTCTGACATGACTGGGTGACTGAGCTGAACTGAAATGTATTCATAAAGGGAGCTGTTCCTACTTCTTAAACTATTTCAAGGCCATTTATACTAATAGTTAAAAAACATGTACTGAAATGTTGTTCAAATAAAGTTAACGGGGTGATGAGATAGAAACTTTTTTCTTTCCAGTCTGAAATATTCTCCAGATTTTCTATATCCACTATTTTATGATAAAGTACAAATTACACTGAAAATCAACATAAAAAATCAGAAGTCACGTAAAGGAGGGGACAGTTTGGCAGGCAATAAGTATGGTATATTCACCTGAGGATTATACTCTGTCTTAAGTCAAGGCCAAACCAAGGCCGATTGATTGTAAACATCCGTCATTTGGGTGAGATCAAAATCTTGCCTAGAATTAAATTTCAAGGAAAAAATCTATCACTTGATTTTGTTGAAATAGCAAAGTATTAAGCACTGAAAATTTAAGAGTCACCCGAAGCTTATCTTCGTCTAGTTTGTGATTTTGAACACAACATTTCCTACCTTTGGGATTCACATAGAGAAAAAGAAGAAAGAATAGCTTTGGATCTCCAAGTCTCCTTCCTGCTTAAATAACACGGTCCATGTTCAGGTAGACAGCTTCAAAATAAGCTTAGGAATCATCTTTCTCCGCTTGAAAATCGAACCCTGGCAACGATCCTTGCTGCCCCTGAGAAGTTGAAAGAAGAACCATATCGCTTTGCTCATATACAGATAAAGACAGTTTAGTCTTGCCTAGTGCCTTAAAGATGTGAGAGTGACTCTTACACCCTCCTTCTCTTCCCTAGATTCTACCCTGATTTCCGTTTTTAGACTTTCACAGAGGAAAAAAGAAACATAAATTTATACATATATATAAAGCTGGTCTTTTTCGAGTCTCCTGCTGCTCCTTTGTATGCTTTTAAACCCAGTGTTTTAGCAGAAGATGAGAATAGAGTCTCGCTGCTGATGCAAATGGCAATGCCATCATCACTCAGTTAACAGAAAACAGGAATAAAAGGGTATTGAGGGGGAAGGGAGGGGTGGAGCGTTTCTAAGTGTTGGTGAAGTAGACGCTTGAAACTTATAAGTCCCTGGTGGTCAGACATCACTCTGTTCACTTCTTTTTTAATCTCATGGTGCTGGCTTACTGGTCTCTCTTTTTTCTGAGTTGTAATCTTATTACTCAAATTCTTTATTTGGAAATGTCTCGTAAAATATCAAGACAGGTCTTCTTTTGATGTCTTGATTTCTTATAAAGTTTAGTTGTATTACCTTTCAAGGTCTGGGTGCTTTGAGTCTTCTGCTAAGTCAGAGATATCTTAGGAGCTAGTGTTGTGCTTTGGACGGTTTGTATCTTTTGTGGTCCTTGGCTTGAACTTATTTTTTTATGTAGATTTTCAATACAGATTTTATGTCCTCTGACTAGAGAGTGTTATTTACTCCATGTGGACTCACTTAAGGAGCTAAACTATGGCCTCCAGGTTGCCAATTTCTTCATTCTACTACTTAATTAAAAATTCTTATGCTGCAAATTCAAGTGCATTCTTGTTACTTTTCCAACATCTACTTTCCCTTTCTCCATTTTATTACTTTGGTATCATTTTCCCCAAAATTCAGGTGAAAAATTGGCCTTCTCCAAAAGACTTCTAACATTAATTCTTTCTCATGTTTGCTGTCACTTTAAATTTCATTTGGTTTTGTCCATTGCTGTTACCCAGTTTTGGAATGTTTCTTCTGTGATTCCACTTTGGTTCTAAATAGATTGCAAGGAGCAAAGTTCAGCCGCTTCCTCCCTATTACGGAGCATCCGATCGCTCGCACATGTAGTAGCTCAATAAAGGTTCGTTTATTCCTTTTGTAGCAGCCTCAAAGTTGCAGACAGTCAGACATTTTAGAATCACATTACCGAAGCTATTTTTGGTGGCGAGCTTGGCACTTAGGGATCTTTGCCCCTCTACTGTGTTCATTAATTCAAAGTGGAGTGCTATAAAGTGACAAGAAATTCAGGGCAGTTTAAAATCATAGGATGGAAAAACTAGAGAAGATGGTAGAGATGGCACAGTTGCTCCAGCAGAGGGGGAACGGTATACTCGGAAAGGCAGAGACTTTCCCAAGGTCGGATAGTCGGCTCGGAAGAGCACGCTTACATCTAAATGGTCCCAGCAGAATGGCCTTGTGACTTTTCCTTTGTACCTCTGCTCTTTCCTGGATCAATATATATATATATATATATTTTTTTTTTTTCTTTCCTAAACTGTTAAGGTGGCACCCCTGATGCTCCAGTGCTAATGTAGTGATGGAAGGTTAACTTCCTCCTTCTCTTTTGAGTTCTAACTCTTCTGATAAAATATTCATGGCAGTCCTTCTTTTGTAGATCACCTTTAAAGCTTCTCGAGCCGGAGTATATGTGCCTCTGATGATTCATGGTATGTGGTGCCATAGGATAAACAAGGCACATCTCTCAGGAAGTATTTTCATATTAAAGTGCAACTTTTTTCAAAAAAAATAAAGGGATGTTTTTTAATTTTCAGAGTTGTGTCTGCTACTGCTGGCTCTTCTCCTGGGAATATGCATCCAGGCTGCCTTGAAGTTGGCAGACCTCAGGAAGAAAAGCTGAAGCAGAGACTGTAAGAAAACAAGTGAGTTGAAAAAACACTCACAATAGCAGTTTATAGAAGGGTCCGCAGTTATTGTAAAACTTGTGATTCAGCCTTGGCTTTTTATCTGTCAGTCTTCCTCTTTGGGTTCCTTACCGGTTAGCAAAGAACTGAGCACAGTGAATATCTGTTGCCTAATAATGTAGAACATTTAAAGGGTGACAAATGGTTATGGGGACTGTTTATAGATGCAGAGGGCACACAGACTCTGCCTCAGGATATGAAAACTCAGGTATGCCACAGTAGGGATCATGGGAATTGAGAAGGCACAGCACTTTGAGAATATTTTATATTCTAACAAATATTAGAAAAAAAATTCCAGGCTCCTTTGAGGAATAATTTCATTTTAAATTGCTGATCTGAGTGAAAATAGATGGAAAGTTCAGTAAAATCTGTAATGCACAGCACATGATCTTTAATAACAACAAAAAGTTCAATAACTTGTAAGTGCACATTGGAAAGGGAAAGTGAAGCTGCTCAGTCATGTCCGACTCTGTGCAACCCCATAGACGGCAGCCCACCAGGCTCCCCTCTCCCTGGGATTCTCCAGGCAAGAACACTGGAGTGGGTTGCCATTTCCTTCTCCAATGCATGAAAGTGAAAAGTGAAAGGGAAGTTGCTCAGTCGTGCCCGACTCTTAGCTACCCCATGGACCACAGCCTACCAGGCTCCTCCGTCCATGGGATTTTCTGGGCAAGAGTATTGGAGTGGGTTGCCATTCTCTTCTCGAATTGAACCCGGATCTCCTGCATTACTGGCAGATTCTTTACCGTATGAGCCACCAGGGAAGCTCAGGAGGTATTACTTAACTCAACGAAAGTTCAGGTGACTCAGAGGCCCTGCACCTGAACACTAGACTTGGCTTAAAAAAAAAAATAGTGGAGTGCATGTGCCGGAGGCAAAAAATTCGTGTGTCAGGTCACACAGGGCACGGCCGTTCAGGCGACTCAGGGGCCCAGCACACACAGGGCACGGCCGTTCAGGTGACTCAGGGGCCCAGCACACACAGGGCACGGCCGTTCAGGCGACTCAGGGGCCCAGCACACATAGGGCACGGCCGTTCAGGCGACTCAGGGGCCCAGCACACATAGGGCACGGCCGTTCAGGCGACTCAGGGGCCCAGCACACACAGGGCACGACTGTTCAGGTGACTACCCGGGTATCTGTCAGCTGTTTGCCAGTAAGCATATTTATTTGTGTTTTCTCAACAGATGTAAGGTACAACTGTGTTTTCCTCGATGGTATCAAAAAACCACAGTACTTAATTCAAACAGTTGTGAGGATGTCTCTTCCTAATTGTGTGAAGAATTGGTGTCGTGGTCGTTTCAGCTGATTTTCTCCTGGATGAGGTCTGGCTTCTCCCACAGGACTCACACCAGTCTCAACTCTGGCCCTGCACACAGCAGTTCTGTAGGGTTACCACTCTCCTTCAGCAGCATACAGTTATGTCACCAGGACACCTCATTCAAACAAAATCTGCCTTTGCAAAATTTAATGTTTTAACTTTTTTTAAGAGAAAAAAAAATCATCAGTATCAATATCACAGCTGTGGTGCACGAAATGATTTGGAACAGAAATGATTCATACAGTGACTCAGGAACCACGGAGACTCTGGTTACCCCCACAGTGAGGGAGGGAGGGAGAGAATGAATGAACTCAAGCATGCCCTGACCAGGCTTCGCGCCACGTGCTGTTTCTGAAGTGTTATCCAGAAGTGTAGCTTTATTTGAATTTTGGAAATGAGGAGTATTTTTATCGACCAACAAGCCCACGCTGCAGCTTCTTTACATTAAGCTCAAGTTTCAACAAACACTTCCCTAGATAGCATTTTGTAAGCTTACTCATTCTTTCTGCCAAAGGCAACAAAACAGAAGCATCTAACAGTTTTAATTGCTTTCAAATGCTTATTTAAGCACGTGTGGAAGGATCTGGGGAAGGAGCTAAAATGACCTCTATTCCCTATTTCTCCTAAGGATTAGATCCTTCTAGAGGTTTACCGTCTTTTAAAAATTAATATATAGTGTGTTATTATATTCAAAGGATAAATCGTGTTCAATCATATCGATTGCATTCAGGAAAAACCCGAAATTCTATTAAAAACTAGATAGTCAAGGTTAATCATGAAAATGAAATTTATAAAATTTCAAGTTTATTTGATTGCTTTCTGAGACATAATTTAAACAAACCAAATGTTGAGGGCTCTGTGCATTATGAATTTACAAAATTCAAAAGCACAATTTGACTTATTAATTGGCCTCTTTCTGCATAATTATATTAATGTGTATAATGGTTCCACTCTCATAAAAACTGTGGTAACAACAACTTGAATATATGTTTCAAAAAGTAAACAAAGGGAAAAAGGTAATTTTAACACAGCCGTATAGTTGACGCTAATAAAGTAATGCAAAAAATTCTCCAGCCAGGTTTCAGCAATACATGAACCTTGAGCTTCCAGATGATCAAGGTGGTTTAAAAAAAGGCAGAGGAACCAGAGATCAAATTGCCAACATCCGCTGGATCATGGAAAAAGCAAGAGAGTTCCAGAAAAACATTTATTTCTGCTTTATTGACTTATGCCAAAGCCTTTGACTGTGTGGATCACAATAAACTGTAGAAAATTCTGAAAGAGATGGGAATACCAGACCACCTGACCTGCCTCTTGAGAAAACTGAATACAGGTCAGGAAGCAGCAGTTAGAACTGGACATGGAACAACAGACTGGTTCCAAATAGGAAAAGGAGTACGTCAAGGTTGTATATTGTCACCCTGCTTATTTAACTTCTATGCAGAGTACATCATGAGAAATGCTGGGCTGGAAGAAGCACAAGCTGGAATCAAGATTGCTGGGAGAAACATCAATAACCTCAGATATGCAGATGACACCACTCTGATGGCAGAAAGTGAAGAGGAACTCAAAAGCCTCTTGATGAAAGTGAAAGACAAGAGTGAAAAAGTTGGCTTAAAGCTCAACATTCAGAAAATGAAGATCATGGCATCTGGTCCCATCACTTCATGGCAAATAGATGGAGAAACAGTGGAAACAGTGGCAGGCTTTATTTTGTGGGGGTCCAAAATCACTGCAGATGATGACTGCAGCCATGTAATTAAAAGACACTTACTCCTTGGAAGAAAAGTTATGACCAACCTAGATAACTTATTGAAAAGCAGAAGCATTGCTTTGTCAACAAAGGTTCATCTAGTCAAGGGTATGGTTTTTCCAATGGTCATGTATGGATGTGAAAGTTGGACTGTGAAGAGAGCTGAGCACCGAAGAATCGATATTTTTGAACTGTGGTGATGGAGAAGACTCTTGAGAGTCCCTTGGACTACAAGGAGATCCAACCAGTCCATTCTAAAGGAGATCAGCCCTGGGATTTCTTTGGAAGGAATGATGCTAAAGCTGAAACTCCAGTACTTTGGCCACCTCATGCAAAGAGTTGACTCATTGGAAAAGACTCTGATGCTGGGAGGGATTGGGGGCAGGAGGAGAAGGGGACGACCGAGGATGAGATGGCTGGATGGCATCACCGACTCGATGGACGTGAGTTTGAGTGAACTCCCGGAGATGGTGATGAACAGGGAGGCCTGGTGTGCTGCGATTCATGGGGTCGCAAAGAATCAGACATGACTGAGCGACTGAACTGAACTGAACTGAAGCTAAGTTTGCCTTGGAAACGAACAGAGATCATTCTGTCATTTTTGAGATTGCATCCAAGTACTGCATTTCAGACTCTTTTGTTGACTATTGATGGCTACTCCATTTCTTCTAAGGGATTCCTGCCCGCAGTAGTCGATATAATGGTCATCTGAGTTAAATTCACCCATCCAGTCCATCTTAGTTCACTGATTCCTAGAATGTCAACGTTCACTCTTGTCATCTCCTGTTTGACCACTTCCAATTTGCCTTGATTCATGGATCTAACATTCCAGGTTGCTACGCAATATTGCTCTTTACAGCATCAGACCTTGCTTCTATCACCAGTCCCATCCACAACTGGGTGTTGTTTTGCTTTGGCTCCATCCCTTCATTCTTTCTGGAGTTAATTCTCCACTGATCTCCAGTATCATATTGGGCACCTACTGACCTGGGGAGTTCCTCTTTCCATGTCCTATCTTTTTGCCTTTTCATACTGTTCATGAGGTTTTCAAGGCAAGAATATTGAAGTGGTTTGTCATTCCCTTCTCCAGTGGACCACATTCTGTCAGACCTCTCCACCATGACCCGCCCATCTTGGGTGGCCCCATATGGCATGGCTTAGTTTCACTGAGTTAGACGAGGCTGTGGTCCATGTGATCAGATTGGCTAGTTGTCCATGACTGTAGCTTCAGTCTGTCTGCCCCCTGATCCCCTCTCTCAGTGCCTACTGTCTTACCTGGGTTTCTCTTACCTTGGACGCATGGTCTCTCTTCATGGCTGCTCCAGCAAAGCACAGCCACTGCTCCTTACCTTGGATGTGGGGTAGCCCCTCTTGGCCGCACTCGTGTGCTGTCGCAGAAATACCGATAACCTCAGATATACAGATGACACCGCTCTTATGGCAGAAAGTGAAAAAGAACTAAAGAGCCTCTTGATGAAAGTGAAACAGGAGAGTGAAAAAGTTGCCTTAACATTCAACATTCAGAAATCTGAGATCATGGCATCCGGTCCCATCGTTTCATGGCAGATAGATGGGGAAACAGGGGAAACAGTGGCTGCCTTTATTTTTATGGGCTCCAAAATCACTGCAGATGGCTATTGCAGAAATGAAATTAAAAGACACTTACTCCTTGGAAGGAAAGCTATGACCAATCTAGACAGCATATTAAAAAGCAGAGACATTACTTTACCAACCAAGGTCCGTCTAGTCAAGGCTATGGTTTTCCCAGAGGTCATGTATGGATGCAAGAGTTTGACTGTGAAGAAAGTTTTGCACTGAAAAATTGATGCTTTTGAACTGTGGTGTTGGAGAAGACTTGAGAGTCCCTTGGACTACAAGGAGATCCAACCAGTCCATTCTAAAAGAGATCAGTTCTGGGTGTTCATTGGAAGGACCAATGTTGAAATTGAAGCTCCAATACTTTGGCCACCTGATGCAGAGAGCTGACTCATTTGAAAGACCCTGATGCTGGGAAAGGTTGAGGGCAGGAGGAGAAGGGGACGACAGAGGATGAGGTGGTTGGATGGCATCATTGACTCGATGGACATGGGTCTGGGTGAACTCTGGGAGTTGGTGATGGGCAGGGAGTCCTGGCGTGCTGTGGTTCATGGGGTCTCAAAGAGTCAGACACGACTGAGCGACTGAACTGGACTGAAGCTAAGTTGTTTTTTTTTTTTTCCCCCAGAAGTGTATTTCTTTATGTTTGGGGGAGTTCTTTCACATTAACTGTTCGAGGGCTTTCAGATCTTAGCTATTCAGAGGCTTTTAAATGGAACCCTTCATAGGACTATAGGCCATCGTCTGTGCCACCTCCAAAGAGATCACTGAGTCAGTTCCACACGTTATTCATGCCAAGACAGACATATGAACCAAGGCAACAGTGTACAGAGTACAGAAATAATTCCCTTTACACAGAGTTAACTGAATCTGTAAAGATACCAAAGCATTTCAATGGGGAAGTAAAATCTTTTAAACTAATAATACAGAAACGACTAGATATGCCTTTTATTTTTTTAAGTTAAAATATGCAATAAACTATTTTTTATTGAAGTATACTTAATGTACAATATTGTGTAATTTCAGGTGTACAGCAAAGTAATTTAGTTATCTATCTGTCTATCTCTCTATCTATTTCAGATTAAGATTTACTGTATAGTACAGGGAATCAGATTCAGTATCTTGTAATAACCTATCATGGAAAATAAAGTAGTTTTAAATCCCTGCCCACTTCTTTGACTCTTCAAGGCCATTATTCCATAAAATCAACTCAGCGAGTCAAATGGTTTTCTCTCTCCCTTGTCATTTGCCTGAAATTTTCACTGAGTGAGTTTTAGCCGAGCGTCCAGCTTGCACTACTTGGAGTCCTAGGAGTGCGAAGGTAAGGGTGGTCCTGCTCTCTCACTTGGGATGCCTTGCCCATCATGTACTGATCTGCTCTTGAGGCAGAGTCTAACCAGCCCCAGAGGGAGCCTGCGCAGAAGTCCCAGATGCTTCAGACTGGTGGGCCTTCCTCAGCCTCCACTCTCTCACCTTCCTGAAGGAGGGGAGAAGTGATGCCTGCCAGAGGAAAGACAGTGAAGAGAGCTGCTGAGTCAGAGATGCTTCTCTGGTGCTCTATCTTCACTCCCAAGTGTGTGTCCCCTCCCCACCCAAGCACAGAGGTTCTTTATGGCTGGATTTTCTCAGCCCTCAACTTGCTAAGAGTTGCTTCTTCTCAACTTCTTTTTGTTTTGTATTTTTATTTATTTGTTGCACCACCATTCCATTCAGATATAGAGTTTAATGGTGGAAGACATTCAGAGAAGTTGCAGAAGCAGATAGAATCTCCCTGACTCTTTCTTTTAAAAATTTTTTTATTTTTAATTGAGGGAAAATTGCTTTCCAATGTTGTGTTGCTTTCTCCCACGCAACAATGTAAACAAATCATTAGAATACTTCTTTAAGCACGATTTGGAGGCAGTTGCCTTTGAAATTACCCCTCCTGATTTTATAACCTCTGTGACTGTGGTCTCATAAGGATTTAACTTCAAACTGTTATAAGTGGGTCCTAGTAGGACAATTTCATAGGAAATACCTGTCTTTGAAATATAACATATGGTGCTCTATCAGGTGCCAAGCTCCTAAAGCGAGATCTTTGAGGACCTGCAGCTCCTCTGGGCCTCCAAGCTCGATCTTTTCCTGTTGTTTTTGTTGTCCATTCTCGCAGTCGTGTCCAGCTCTTTGCAACCCCACGGACTGCAGCACTCCAGGCCTCCCAGTCCTTTGCCATCTCCTGAAGTTTGCCCAAGTTTATGCCCATTGCATCGGTGATGCCATCCAGCCATCTTACCCTCTAATGCCCTCTTCTCTTTCTCCCCTCAATCTTTCCCAGGATCAGGGACTTTTCCAACTAGTCAGCTATTCGCATCAGATGATCAAAATACTGGAGCTTCAGCTTCAGCATCAGTCCTTCCGATGAGTATACAGGGTTGATTTCCCGTAAGACTGACTGGTTTGGTCTTGCAGTCCAAGGGACTCTCAGGAGTCTTCTCCAGCACCACAGTTCAAAAGCATCAGTTCTTCCACACTCTGCTTCTTTATGGTCCAGCTCTCAGAACCCTATGTGATCGTTGGGAAGAGCATAGCCTTGGCTGTATCACCTTTGTCAGCAGAGTAATGCCTCTGCTTTTCAACACACTGTCTAGGTTTGTCATCGCTTTCCTGCCGAGAAGCAGTCGTCTGATTTCGTGGCTGCAGTCACCACTGGCAGTGATTTCAGAGCCCAGGAAGAGGGAATCTGTCACCACTTGCACCTTCCCAGCTTCTCTCTGCCATGAAGCAATGGGGCCAGATGCCATGACCTCAGTTTATTTGATATTTAGTTTTAACTCAGCCCTTTCACTCGCCTCCTTCGCCCTCATCAAGAGGCTCTTTAGTTCCTCTTCACTTTCTGCCTTTAGAGTGGTATCATCTGCCTACCTGAGGTTGTTGATGTTTCTCCCGCCTGTCTTAATTCCAGCCTGTAACTCATCCAGCCTGGCATTTCCCATGATGTGCTCAGCGTATAGATTAAACAAACAGGGTGACAGCAGACAGCCCTGTCAGACTCCTTTCTCAATCTCGAGCAGCCCGTTGTTCCGTACAGGGTTCTGACTGTTGCTTCTTGACCCGCATACAGGTCTCTCAGGAAACAGGTAAGATGGTTTGGAATTCCTATCTCTTTTATAGTTTTCCACGGTTTATTTTGATTCTCAGAGTCAAAGGCTTCGGCATGGTCAATGAAACAGAGGGAGATGTTTTTCTGGAATTCCCTAGCTTTCTCTTCGATTCAGAGAGTGCTGGCAATTTGATCTGTGGCTCCTCTTCCTTTCCTAAACCCAGCTGAGACATCTGGAATTTCTTGGTTTGCATAATTCTGAAGGCTAGTATGTGAGATTTTAAGCATGGCCTTACTAGCATGGAAGGTGAGCACAACTGTCCAATGGTCAACACATTCTTTAGTACTATGCTGTATCTTTTCTTACCTGGTAGGCAGTTATTTTATTTTTTAAAATTTTATATTGGTGTATAGCTGATTTACAGGCAGATATATAATAGTAAAGTGATTTATGTATACATAAGCATATAGCAGAGTCTTTTCCCATTTAGGTTAAAAAATGAGCCCTGATCCTTAATTCATACTATACACTAAAATTCATGCAAAATGCAACATAGACACAAGCGTAAAAACTGAATCTACAAAGCTACTAGAGGGTAATAAGGAGAAAAACTGTTAGCAAAGATTAAACCTTCTTAGATAGGTTACAAAAAGCACCAACTATATAAGAAAAATAATTTAAAACCATTGTAAAAAATGAACTGCATTTTGAAAGACACTGTTATGAAAATAAAAAGAAAAACCACTGATTAGGGAAATGATCACAGTACATATATCTGATAGAATTATCCAGCAAAACAAGAGCTGTTGTGACTTAACACAAGACAAACAATTTTTAAAAAGATGGGTGCATGTATGAAGTCTTATTTTTTAATGATAGAAATGAGTTTATTCATAAAATAAAAACATATTTACATATATCAAAAGCAAACTTACGTTTAGCAAAGGGGAGATGTGGATGGGGCATAAACCTGGAGCTTGGAAATAACGTATAGTCTATAATAATACCACTGTACAAATATAGGTAACCAGCAAGGACCTATTGTATAGCATCAGTTCAGTTCAGTTCAGTCGCTCAGTCATGTCCAACTCTCTGCGACCCCATGAATCGCAGCACACCAGGCCTCCCTGTCCATCACCAACTCCCGGAGTTCACTCAGACTCACATCCATCGAGTCGGTGATGCTACCCAGCCATCTCATCCTCGGTCGTCCCCTTCTCCTCCTGCCCACAATCCCTCCCAGCATCAGAGTCTTTTCCAGTGAGTCAACTCTTTGCATGAGGTGGCCAAAGTACTGGAGTTTCAGCTTTAGCATCATTCCTTCCAAAGAAATCCCAGGGCTGATCTCCTTCAGAATGGACTGGTTGGATCTCCTTGCAGTCCAAGGGACTCTCAAGAGTCTTCTCCAACACCACAGTTCAAAAGCATCAATTCTTCGGTGCTCAGCCTTCTTCACAGTCCAACTCTCACATCCATACATGACCACAGGAAAAACCATAGCCTTGACTAGACGGACCTTAGTCGGCAAAGTAATTGTATAGCATAAGGAACTCTATTCAGTATTCTGGGATAACCTATATGAAGAAAGAATCTGAAACAGAGTGAAAATATGTATATGTACAATTTAATTACTGTGCTGTACACCTGAAATAACAAAACACGATGAATCAACTACATTGCAATAAAAAATTTTAATTAAAAAAATTGAAATGAATAAAAATTAAAAAGATGGGCACACCTCACACTGGTAAGAATGGCCATCATTAAAAATATCTGCAAGCAATACGTGCTGAAGGGAATGTGAAGGAAAAGGGAAATCTTTCACATCGTTGATGGGAATATAAATTGATGGACCCACTATGGAGGACAGTATGGATATCCTTTAAGAAGCTAGGAATAAAGCTAATAAATGACACAGAAATCCAACTACTGGGCATAAACCTTGAGAAAACCATAACTGAAAAAGACGCATATAACCCAATGTTCATCACAGCACTATTTACAATAATAAGGACATGGATTAAGCTTAAATGTCCATTGACAGAAGAATGGTAAAGAAGTTGTGGTATTCAGTTCAGTTCAGTTCAGTCGCTCAGTTGTGTCCAACTCTTCACGACCCCATGGACTGCAGCACACCAAGCCTCCCTGTGCATCACCAACTCCCAGAGTTTACTCAAACTCATGTCCATTGAGTCGATGATGCCATCCAACCATCTCATCCTCTATCGTCCCCTTCTCCTCCTGCCTTCAATCTCTCCCAGCATCAGGGTCTTTTCAAATGAGTCAGCTCTCTGCATCAGGTGGCCAAAGTATTGGAGTTTCAACTTCAGCATCAGTCTTTCCAATGAGTATTCAGGACTGATTTCCTTTGGGATGGACTGGTTGGATCTCCTTGCAGTCCAAAGGACTCTCAAGAGTTTTCTCCAACATCACAGTTCAAAAGCATCAATTCTTCGGGGCTCAGCTTTCTTTAGAATCCAACTCTCACATCCACACATGACTCCTAGAAAAACCATAGCTTTGACTAGATGGACCTTTGTTGACAATGTAATGTCTCTGCTTTTTATATGCTGTCTAGGTTGGTCATAACTTTCCTTCCAAGGAGTAAGTGTCTTTTAATTTCATGGCTGCAATCACCATCTGCAGTGATTTTGGAGCCCCAAAAAATAAAGTCTGACACTGTTTCCACTGTTTCCCCATCTATGTGCCATGAAGTGATGGGACTGGATGTCATGATCTTCATTTTCTGAATGTTGAGCTTTAAGCCAACTTTTTCACTCTCCTCTTTCACTTTCATCAAGAGGCTTTTGAGTTCCTCTTCACTTTCTGCCATAAGGGGGGTGTCATCTGCATATCTGAGGTTATTGATATTTCTCCCGGCAATCTTGATTCCAGCTTGTGCTTCTTCCAGCCCAGAGTTTCTCATGATGTACTCTGCATGTAAGTTAAATAAGCAGGGTGACAATATACAGCCTTGATGTACTCCTTTTCCTATTTGGAACCAGTCTGTTGTTCCATGTCCAGTTCTAACTGTTACTTCCTGATCTGTGTATAGGTTTCTCAAGAGGCAGGTCAGGTGGTCTAGTAGTCCCATCTCATTCAGAATTTCCAGCCCTAAGTTGTGCTATATATATATATATATATATATATATATATATATATATATACATAAAATAGCACTCAGCCATTAAAAAGGAACAAAGCTGAATCAGCTGTAATGAGGTAGATGAACCTAGAGTCTGTCACGCAGAGTGGAGTAAGTCAGAAAAGCAAAAACCAGTACAGTATGAATGCATATGTATGGGATCTAGAAAAATGGTGCTGAAAAACCTGTTTGAAGGGCAGGAATAGAGACACAAATGTAGAGAACGGGCTTTTGGACACAACGGGGGAAGGAGGGAGTGGGATGAATGGAGAGAGTAACATTGACATATACGCATTACCATGTGTGTAGATAACTAGTTACCTATAGGTGACTAGTGGTGAGCTCAACATTCAGAAAACTAAGATCATGGCATCCGGTCCCATCACTTCGTGGCATATACATGGGAAAACAATGGAAACAGTGACAGACTTTATTTTCTTGGTCTCCAAAATCACTGTAGATGGTAAGTGCAGCCATGAAATGAAAAGATGCTTGCTCCTTGGAAGAAAAGCTATGACCAACCTAGACAGCATATTAAAGAGCAGAGTCTATTTTGCTGACAAAGGTCTGCATGGTCAAAGCTGTGGTTTTTCCAGTAGTCAGGAATGGATGTGAGAGTTGGACGATGAAGAAGGCTGAGTGCCAGAGAATTAATGCTTTCGAACTGTGGTGTTGGAGAAGACTCTTGAGAATCCCTTCAACTGCTAGGAGATCCAACCAGTCCATCCTAAAGGAGATCAGTCTTGAATATTCACTGGAAGGACTGATGCTGAAGCTGAAACTCCAGTACTTTGGCTACCTCATGCTAAGAACTGACTCATTGGACAAGACTGATGCTGGGAAGGATTGAAGGCAGGAGGAGAAGGGGACGACAGAGGATGAGATGGTTGGATGGCATCACCGACTAAATGGGCATGAGTTTGAGCAAGCTCCGGGAGTTGGTGATGGACAGGGAGGCCCGGTGTGCTGCAGCCCATGGGGTCGCAAAGAGTCGGACACGACTGAGTGAGTGAAGAACAGCCAAGCGGGGAGCTGCTGTGTAACACAGGGAGGTCAGCTACGTGCTCTGCGATGACCTAGAGGGGTGGGATGGGGGTGAGTGGGAGGGAGGCTCGGGAAAGAGGGGATATACGTGTAATTACAGCTGATTCATGTTGTCGTACAGCAGGAAGTAACACGACATTGTAAAGCAGTTTCCTCCAACTTAATTAAAAAAGAAAACATGGGCAAAATATATGAACAGACACTCCACAGAATCAGATACCTTGTACCAATGGTTTATAAGCACGTGGAAAGACACACAACATCATTAGTGTCATAGACAAGTTGAAAGCTGATATGATACCACTGTGCACACACCACTGTGCACACACCAGAATAACTATTTTTTTTTTAATTGACAATTTCACATGTTGGAAAGGAAGTGGGATAAAGGAAAATGGCTACATGCTAGTCAGAATCCGTCTGCCCTTTAGAAATCCATTTCGCAGGAGCTCAAGTTAAGCATACTCTGATTCTGTGACACATCAATTCCATCCCTAAATATTTATTCAATAGAGAAGAAATTCTGAAATAGGCAAAACTAATCTACAGTGACTGAAAGCAGATCAGTGGCTGCCCAAGGCCAGAAGTAAAGGAATTGATGAGAAGAGGGAGGCTTTTCTGGGATAACTGTTCCGTTTCTTCACTGGAGTGTTAGTTACACAAACATATAAAGCTCAATACACTTAAGATGGCTGCATTTTGATATCAGCTTTGATATAGTTGATGTTAAAAACTATAAAATCAGAAAAATGTCTATTAGTGGGGATTGACCTGAAATGGGCGCAAGGGAACTTTCTGGACCGGTCAAAATATTCATCTCAATTGCGATAGCAGTTACTCTGTCCCACACATTTGTCAGTCTAACTGTAACCATAAAGTACTTATTTTATAAAAATATTCTTCAGTTAAATAAAAAGTTCCTGGAGAAGGAAATGGCAACCCACTCCAGTATTCTTGCCTGAAGAATCCCATGGACAGAGGAGCCTGGTGGGCTACAGTCCACGGGGTCGCAAAGAGTTGGACACGACTGAGCGACTTCACTTTCACTTTCACTTTAAATAAAAAGTTACTTCAAAAAATAGCAAACATAGAGTTAAAGCAAGAAGATGTAATATTTTATTTCTCTCACATTAGCGAAGACACACATATATATTGTGTGTGAGTGTGTGTGTGGGTGTGTATACATCAGTGCTAATAAAGGTTTGGTACGATGGACATATTTGTACACCAATGGTGGGAGCTACACATGATCATATTTCTGGAAATAAATTTACCAGTATTCGTTAGTTTCTGAATACGTATATCCATTGATCAAGTAGTTAGCTGTACTCCTTAGAATCTATACTAATGAAATATTCAGAAGTCCAAAAATTTATGTGTAAAGCAACTCATTTAAAAACTTAGAAGGAAAACTGAATGTCCAATAAATAGATTATAATTATATAAAGTATGGTACATGTCTGTGTTTGAATAGCTATTAAATGATATTCACAAATGATTTTGACTAGTAAAAGAAAATACTATATTAAATATATAGCAAAATGAAAAGATAACACATAATATTAGAATATTGTAGCTACTGTGTAAGCTATGAAAGTGAAAACTTAAAGAAAAAAATGTAACTGCTAACGCTGGTTGTTACTGAAAGCACGGTTACAATAGGCATTTTCTTTTCTTCAGTTTTCTGTTTTATATTTTCATAATTTACAAGTATTTTCATGAGAAAACTAAGTTTAAAGTTATATCATAATTTAAAACATTAATGTTATTATTATTTGCAAATATAAATGTTTATGCTACCAAGGAGGCTAAAATTTTATAAGGTTAAGTTGTCTTAATACATATCCTAAAACAGTGGTCATGTGTGGATCTGAGAGTTGGACCGTGAAGAGAGCTGAATGCTGAAGAATTGATGCTTTTGACCTGTGGTGTTGGAGAAGACTCTTGAGAGTCCCTTGGACTGCAAGGAGATCCAACCAGTCCATTCTAAAGGAGATCAGCCCTGGGATTTCTTTGGAAGGAATGATGCTAAAGCTGAAACTCCAGTACTTTGGCCACCTCATGCGAAGAGTTGACTCATTGGAAAAGACTCTGATGCTGGGAGGGATTGGGGGCAAGAGGAGAAGGGGATGACAGAGGATGAGATGGCTGGATGGCATCACTGACTCGATGGACGTGAGTCTGAGTGAAATCCGGGAGATGGTGATGGACAGGGAGGCCTGGCGTGCTGCTATTCATGGGGTCGCAAAGAGTCAGACAAGACTGAGCAATTGAACTGAACTGAACTGAACTGAAAATAGTTGTCAGTTTTGTGTTATATATTTGACAAACAAAAAAATCAGAATATAGTTCTCTGAACATAAGGTATTTCATCATTTATCAGTTTTTAATAAATTCTTTTAGCTTTTTCTCCTTCCTCGATAGGCTTCTAAATAATAAATTATATATATTTTTTCTTTTGGGGAGGGGCAGTAAAAACTTGTATAAAATGGATTTAGGTTCCTCAATATAGTGCTCAGTACTTATAACTAATGCACATCATATGTAGTGACAGAGACATCTATACTCACAAATATCCACAAGCTTCCTTACAATTTCCAGCTCTCTTTGTGTTTGCATGATCTTGTGATGAATTTTGGTTAATGGTGTTACTCTATAGATCTTTCTTCCCTTCTGCAGTAAACTGGAAACCTCATCCCAAGATTAAAAGAGAAAGACATTCTTTTTAGACACCTATTGACCAGGAAAGTCACCAAGCAACAGAACATACACTCGTGAAAAGTGAATCTGTTATATTAAGACACTGAGGTTTCGGATCTGTTTCTCACTTCAGCTTCAACTAACTATATACTAACCCATACAAATATTAATAACTAGAAGTGGGTTCTGCCATAAAAACAAAGAAATACAAAACTCTAAAATATGTGCCATTAGGTTAACAGATGAGCAGTAGAAAGTGAAAAAAAAAAAAAGTATACTGAGCCTAGAAAGATGGGGATCCAGGTTATCCCATGGCAAAACACTTGGTAAAACTTAGTGATAGAGGCAGTGATGTTGATTACCTTTGGCAACTTATTTCAAGAAAATATTGAGTTTTTTTTTTTTTTAAAGAAAAGGCAGGGATGTAAGTTGAAATGAAAAGAAATAGAGTCCCTAAATTCAAGACCTTGTTAAGACTGAAATGGTGATTGATTCTAGACACCAGTGCATAAGATACATCATTTAAGAAGGCTGTTAAAATGATTCAGCCCAGTGATCAGAAAGGTATTCCCCTTTAAGTCAAGCCAAAGGAGCTGGATAAGGATAGGAAAGTGAAAGTCACTCAGTCGTGTCCAACTCTTTGTGACCCCATGGGCTGCAGCCCACCAGCCTTCCCTGTCCATCACTAACAACTGGAATTTGTTCAGACTCATGTCCACTGAGTCGGTGATGCCACCCAGCCATCTCATCCTCTGTGGTCCCCTTCTCCTCCCGCCTTCAGTCTTTCCCAGCATCAGGGTCTTTTCCAGTGAGTCAGTTCTTCCCATCAGGTGGCCCAAGTACTGGAGTTTCAGCTCCAGCATCAGTCCTTCTGAACCCATGGGATTCTCCAGTTCAGAGTACTGGAGTGAGTAGTCGTTCCCTTCTCCAGGGGGATCTTCCCAACACAGGCTCGAACCCAGGTCTCCCACATTGCAGAAAGATTCTTTACCAGCTGAGCCACCAGGGAAGCCTTCATTTTACTCATAAGTCAGCAGTTATGGAGGTAAGATAAGGGTAAGAAAGCAATCAAGTGTAAGAAATCTGAGAGCAGTGGTTTATGGCACGATATGACTGTGAGCAAACAAACAGTAAAAGTGTTGAAGGTTTTAGAGTTTCACTTTTATAAAAATCAAGAGTGTGATACAAAAATATTTGTGATTATTCAAAGCATAATAATCCTTAGGCTCCCGAACTTCAGGGGACAGAAATCAGACTGAAAAGGAAAGCCCTGGGAAACACTGGTCAAGGGGCTTCCTCCCTGACTGTTGAGTTAGGGCCCCATGAATGTGCACCCAGGGTAGGAAGTGGGGCAGGGCTTCAGAATTGCCATCAGCCAGTGCAAGCTCTGTGTCCCCGATTTTTGCCCTTCCTAGTGGCAGAGTTTCCTGACGTTATCCTGCCCCTGTTCCCCCTCTGTGTATTGGAGGGAAAAGTCAACTCTGGCTCCTCATTGGAGCTGTTTCTTTGACTTGCTTTCTGTTGATAAATGTCTCGCCTTGGAGAAACCTGCCCCTCTCCCTAAGTGTTAAAGCGCCTTTGTTCAGAGCCCTGTCCATCTGCAGATGGCAGAAAGGAAGCAGTCACCCATCCCCTGCCTGAGACTTGCCGTTCTAGGAGATAGTTCCAAGATTAATGGTCTTTCTACTTTGTTTCCTCCCGTTCCCTCAATCTCTGTTCTATAAAAGAGCCTGGCATCCAGACCCAGATAAGATGGTTATTTTGAGGCATTAGTCTGCCACCTTCTGAGTCAGCCAGTGACACCAGGTTACGGTGAGGAAAAGGGCGGCATCTACTGTACTGGGCGTTCATCTCAATTTATTCAACTCTTACTTTATTTAAAAATATTAAAATTCTTAGATGCTAGAATATATTTTAAGGAACAGCAAACAATCATGTCCAACTGAAACAGGAGGGAAGGGGTCAGGACACAACCTTGAAAAGAACAGCATAACCCAGGGACATGACAAAAAACTGGCTAGAACCAACTAGGTCCAAGAAAGCAGAGGGTTTGACTTTCAGTGGACCTTGAGTCTCATTATATGTTCCCTGCATACATTAACTGCTAACTGACACACCCAGCAGCACCGTGACACTTCCAAGGCTGACCATAGAAGGCTGAAAAGTGGGCAGTGGCCCAGTTCTTGGAAATCTTCATCCCTTTTCCAAAATAGTTGGAGTGAACCCCACTCGTTAGCCTATGAAATTACCCAGCTGAAAAAGACTAACCATGCAACATCTATACCTCCGTTTCTTCTCTGTAAATAGGTACATTAGTACTACTTTTCTGGATTTCATATTTATTAATTAATATATGATTTTTTTTTTTTGATGATCTAGAAGGGTGGGAGTGGAGAAGGGAGGGAGGCTCAAGAGGGAGGAGTTTTATATATAATTATGACTGATTCGTGTTTTTGTATGTCAGAAACCAGTACAATATTATGAAGCAATTATCCTCCAATTAAAAAAAAGAAAAGAAAACTGACCATATTGTATTGTGGAGCCTCTTGCCTTCTGAGATGGCCCATGCTCCTTTCTATGGAATGTATTTATCCCAAGGCCATTCTTACCTTTTGAGAGGGATCACATTCTGTCTATGGAATGTATATCTCTCTAAATAAATCCACTTCACTATCAGTTTGTCTCCCACTGATTTCTTCCTGCAATGAGCCATAAATAACCTGAGCATCATTGAGTCCTGAGACTGGCTGTGTGATCTTAGTGAAGAGACCATGGGTTCAAGTCCCAAATCTGACTTGTGTGGTTTCACAAAGACTTAATCAAAATTCTTAGATTGTATGATGTATTTTAACAAATACCAAATTCTCATGCCCAAAGAGTTAAACATATATATCTATAATATAGAGAAATATTATTATATAAACAATAAGAATTTTAAAAGAATTTTAACTATAGTGATGAAATGAAGGGAGATAAACATCCTTACTGGAATAAGGCAAGCAATGCATTGAAAGGAGACCAGAATAGCAGAGCTGAGTCGATTCTGCATTACGAGACACGTGACATCATATTTCATCTACTGTAAGATGTGAGTCTTTCCATTCACTTACTCTGAATACCTCTGAAATTGTCATGTGACATACCATCTAAGGCATCTTCAAATGGTTGTCAATCAGACCAGTCATGACAGAGTTATCCTTGCCTGTGTACCTGACCAAAACTTGATCACAGTTGGTTATTTGTTATCACATCAACTGGGCGGTGGACATTACTGAAAAACCCTATGTTGCTGTCTTTTAAAATTTTCACTGTGGTTTAAAGGTGAAAAGTTATTGTCTACCTAGAAAAGCAACAGAAGAAAGCAGTGAGGCATGAATTTGCTACTTGCAAAACAGATATTTCCATTGGAAGAGTAAACCCCTCCTACATTTTCTTGCAAAGCTGTAACCAAATGCTTTATGAGCTTCTTGAAGAAATCCATCGTTGATGATGTGTGATATTTTTTATTAACAGTATTGCCTATCATACACAAGCAGAGAAGGAAATGGCAGCCCACTCCAGTGCTCTTGCCTGGAAGATCCCATGGATGGAGGATCCTGGTAGGCTGCAGTCCATGGGGTGGCTAGGAGTCGGATGCTACTGAGCAATTTCACTTTCATGCATTGGAGAAGGCAATGACACCCCACTCCAGTGTTCTTGCCTGGAGAATCCCAGGGGTGGGGGAGCCTGGTGGGCTGCCGTCTATGGGGTCGCACAGAGTTGGACACGACTGAAGTGACTTAGCAGCAGCATCATACATAAGAAAGAGTAAACATTAACATATTGCAGAATAGATGTGTAGGGCATAGAGGGCATAGAGGAACTTAGAAAGACAACTTCTGGGCATACAAGAAAATCTGTGTTCCCAAGGAAAATATCTGGTAGGAACAAATGGATTATGATGATGACCTGAGAAGAGTTGGGCTCTAAATGGGAACATATTTTAGGATTATCTCAATCACTTTATTTCATTAGAATGCCCTTTCTAATGAATGTTCCCAAACTGGATATTAAAGCTTCACCTCCCCATTGTGCCTTACAGTAGGTTCTCACGAGCTCTCTATCCCATACACAGCAATGTCCTGACTTCAGTCTCAATCTACCGATCCACCCCACCCACAACACTTACCTCCTTGGTGTCCACACATTTGTTCTCTGTCTGTTTCTGCTTCCATGCAAACAGGTCCATCTGTAGTATTTTTCTCAGTTCCACATATATACATTGATATACGATATTTGTTTTCTTTTTCTGACTTAAAAAATCATATAATCTGTTTGTAGGACATGGATTAAATTAACCATAAAAATAAATTCCAATATATATTAGGTGCCACCCTTATGGCAGAAAGTGAAGAACTAAAGAGCCTCTTGATGAAAGTGAAACAGGAGAGTGAAAAAGTTGGCTTGAAGCTCAACATTCAGAAAACTAAGATCATGGCATCCGGTCCCATCACTTCATGGGAAATAGATGGGGAAACAGTGGAAACAGTGTCAGACTTTATTTTATTGGGCTCCAAAATCACTCAGATGGTGACTGCAGCTATGAAATTAAAAGACGCTTACTCCTTGGACGGAAAGTTATGACCAACCTAGATAGTATATTAAAAAGCAGAGACATTACTTTGCTGACTAAGGTCCATCTAGTCAAGGCTATGGTTTTTCCTGTGGTCATGTGTGGATGTGAGAGCTGGACTGTGAAGAAGGCTGAGCGCCGAAGAATTGACGCTTTTGAACTGTGGTGTTGGAGAAGACTCTTGAGAGTTCCTTGGACTGCAAGGAGATCCAACCAGTCCATTCTGAAGGAGATCAGCCCTGGGGTTTCTTTGGAAGGAATGATGCTAAAGCTGAAGCTCCAGTACTTTGGCCACCTCATGCGAAGAGTTGACTCATTGGAAAAGACTCTGATGCTGGGAGGGATTGTGGGCAGGAGGAGAAGGGGACGACAGAGGATGAGATGCCTGGATGGCATCATGGACTCGATGGACATGAGTCTGAGTGAACTCTGGGAGATGGTGATGGACAGGGAGGCCTGACGTGCTGCGATTCATGGGGTCGCAAAGAGTCGGACACGACTGAGCAACTGAACTGAACTAAACTGATATATTAGGTGTAAACAAATACTGTTCAATTTGATTTACATGAGATACCTAGAATAGTCAAATTCATAGTGTCAGAAAATATATCTGTAGATGCCAGGGCCAAGGGGGGTGTTGGTTTGGGAGGCTGGGGAGTTAGTGTTTAATGGGGACAGAGATTCAGTTTTGGAAAGTGAAAAATTCGGGAGATGGATGATGGCGAGAAGTGCACAAAAATGTGAATGTCCTTAGTGCCCCTGAACTGTCCAGTCAAATGTGGTTAAAATAGTATGTTTTATATTATGTGACTTTTACTACACTACACATTTTTTAAAAAAAGAAAGCTTCACCTTTCCTCACGCAATTCAAATAAAGTGTTTATTTTGCAAAGTTTATCTGAACTTTGGTTTCCTCTTGGTTAAAAGGGAGATAATAATGTTTCCCCCTCTTTTGTCATAATTATTGTGACGATAAGTGAGATAATGCACAGAGGAATGCTGTGTACAAGGAGCAGAGGCAGTTATAACCACCATACGCGCTAGGAGAACTAATCCCCTCCATTACTGGCAGATCAACAGCAAACAGTATTCATTAGTGGTGAGACTCTGGGCAGTGCCCTCTGCCTTCTCCTGAAATAAAAAGGACAGGAATGAATAAGAAATTAGACGGTTCTCCACACAGGGATTACCTAAGGCATCCCTCTGTGTTGCCTACAGCTGCCCATTTATTTGTTGTTAATACCAGAGACCTCTCAGCAGGAAGGGAGCGTGAAATAAGCGAGGAGGGAATGCTGGTAAAGGGCAAAGGGAAGCCTCCTGCTGGGCACCGCTCACGCCGAGGCTCCTTTCACCTGAACTGACTCCCGCTCCTAGCTCCACAGGGCTGCTGATGGAGACGTACGCCCGCCACACCCATGTACCTGGTGCAGAATGCGGGTTCCCCGGGAACATTCAGACTGTACTGACAACAAGGCTGCCATCTCACAGTCATTAACTTTACCCACGTTTGGAATTCAATATGCTTTACTTTGCTCTATTTAATTTTTATTATTTTAAATATATACATGCTATTGAATTCCATCATACTTGCAGGGAAGTTCACAAATCTTAAGTGTACAGAGTAAGGAGTTGTTACGATGTGATAATTATTACACAGATCAAGAAATTTTCGATACAAAAAACAGCCTCTCTGCAGAAGCAGATCTCAGAGACAAGATTTTGAGTGAAGTAAAATAGAACTAACTTTTGAACTGTGGTGTTGGAGAAGCCTCTTGAGAGTCCCTTGGACTGCAAGGAGATCAAACCAGTCCATCCTAAAGGAAATCAGTCCTGAATATTCATTGGAAGGACTGATGTTGAAGCTGAAACTCCAATACTTTGGCCACCTGATGCGAAGAGCTGACTCATTGGAAAAGACCCTGATGCTCAGAGGGATGCTCCAGGAGGTGAAGGGGATGACAGAAGATGAGATGGCTGGATGGCATCACCGACTTGATGGACATCGTTTGGGTGGACTCTGGGAGTTGGTGATGGACAGGGAGGCCTGGCGTGCTGCAATTCATGGGGTTGCAGAGACAGACACGACTGAGTGACTGAACTGAACTGAACTCTTGATAAACGTTTGCGTTGTTCTCTACCCTGGGCTATTGTTACCAAACCTGTAAGATACATTCTCATAAAATTCTTTTGTAAAGATATTGTACTCATTTCTCTTGGGTATATTCCAAGGAATTGTTGGGTCATGGAGAGTGGGTATATGTGTAACTTCATGAAAAACAACAGTCTTCCAAAATTGCAGTACCTGTCTTTGGAAGGAACGATGCTTAAGCTGAAACTCCAGTACTTTGGCCACCTCCTGTGAAGAGTTTACTCATTGGAAAAGACTCTGATGCTGGGAGGGATGGGGGGCAGCAGGAGAAGGGGACGACTGAGGATGAGATGGCTGGATGGCTTCACTGACTCGATGGACGTGAGTCTGAGTGAACTCCGGGAGTTGGTGATGGACAGGGAGGCCTGGCATGCTGCAATTCATGGGGTTGCAAAGAGTCGGACACGACTGAGCAACTGAACTGAACTGAACTGTTGACTAAAAATATTGTCACAACCTGACAGGAGAGAGTTATTTTATTTGGGGGATTTTTAGGACTGCAGGTGTGGGATGCGGCATCTCAGGTGCTCTGAGGAACTGCTCCGAGGAGGTGGGGGCGGGAGTCAGGTTATAAGAAGTTTGTAGCAGAGGGACAGCCAGTCTGAACAATACAGATGTATCACGGTAAGGAATTCAGTGCTCTTCTATGTCCAGGAAGATGCAAGGTATTGCTCTCCCCCTTGGGGGCCCTCCAGACTCAGAAATTAACATTTGGAAGCTGCAGTTTTCTGGTGGCTGTTACATTTTTATTTATTGATATGAAAGGGGACATTTTGTTTCACAGTCCCCCCCCATGCTAAGAAATTCGACCATATTTGAGAGACATTTCTTACCATTTTTCTTGTCCCATCTTACTGGGAGGATCATCCCAGATTAGGCAAAAGTTCTCAAGACATGTCAGTTCAGTTCAGTTCAGTTCAGTCACTCAGCTGTGTCCGACACTTTGCGACCCCATGAAACGCAGCACGCCAGGCCTCCCTGTCCATCACCACCTCCCAGAGTTCACTCAGACTCACGTCCATCGAGTCCCTGATGCCATCCAGCCATCTCATCCTCTGTCGTCCCCTCTTCTCCTGCCCACAATCCCTCCCAGCATCAGAGTCTTTTCCAGTGAGTCAACTCTTCACATGAGGTGGCCAAAGTCTGGAGTTTCAGCTTTAGCATCATTCCTTCCAAAGCAATCCCAGGGCTGATCTCCTTCAGAATGGACTGGTTGGATCTCCTTGCAGTCCAAGGGACTCTCAAGAGTCTTCTCCAACACCACAGTTGAAAAGCATCAATTCTTCGGTGCTCAGCCTTCTTCACAGTCCAACTCTCACATCCATACATGACCACAGGAAAAACTATAGCCTTGACTAGATGGATCTTAGTAGGCAAAGTAATGTCTCTGCTTTTGAATGTACTATCTAGGTTGGTCATAACTTTTCTTCCAAGGAGTAAGCATCTTTTAATTTCATGGCTGCAGTTACCATCTGCAGTGATTTTGGAGCCCAAAACAATAAAGTCTGACACTGTTTCTACTGTTCCCATCTATTTCCCATGAAGTGATGGGTCCAGATGCCATGATCTTCGTTTTCTGAATGTTGAGCTTTAAGCCAACTTTTTCACTCTCCTCTTTCACTTTCATCAAGAGGCTTTTTAGCTCCTTTTCACTTTCTGACATAAAGGTGGTGCCATCTGCATATCTGAGGTTATTGATATTTCTCCTGGCAATCTTGATTCCAGCTTGTGTTTCTTCCAGTCCAGCATTTCTCATGATGTACTCTGCATAGAAGTTAAATAAGCAGGGTGACAATATACAGCCTTGATGTACTCCTTTTCCTATTTGGAACCAGTCTGTTGTGCCATATCCAGTTCTAACTGTTGCTTCCTGATCTGCATACAGATTTCTCAAGAGGCAGGTCAGGTGGTCTGGTATTCCCATCTCTTTCAGAATTTTCCAGTTTATTGTGATCCACACAGTCAAAGGCTTTGGCATAGTCAATGAAGCAGAAATAGATGTTTTTCTGGAACTCTCTTGCTTTTTCCATGATCCAGTGGATGTTCGCAATTTGATCTCTGTTTCCTCTGACTTGTCTGAAACCAGCTTGAACATCAGGGAGTTCATGGTTCATGTATTGCTGAAGCCTGGCTTGGAGAATTTTGAGCATTACTTTACTAGTGTGTGAGATGAGTGCAATTGTGCAATAGTTTGAGCATTCTTTTGCATTGCCTTTCTTTGGAATTGGAATGAAAACTGACCTTTTCCAGTCCTGTGGCCACTGCTGAGTTTTCCAAATTTGCTGGCATATTGAGTGCAGCACTTTCACAGCATCATCTTTCAGGATTTGAAACAGCTCCACTGGAATTCCATCACCTCCACTAGCTTTGATCATAGTGATGCTTTCTAAGGCCCACTTGACTTCACATTCCAGGATATCTGGCTCTAGATTATTGATCACATCATCATGATTATCTGGGTTGTGAAGATCATTTTTGTGTAGTCCTTCCGTGTATTCTTACCACCTCTTCTTAATATCTTCTGCTTCTGTTAGGTCCAGATCATTTCTGTCCTTTATTGATCCCATCTTTGCATGAAATGTTCCCTTGTATCTCTAATTTTCTAGAAGAGATCTCTAATCCTTCCCATTCTGTTGTTTTCCTCTATTTCTTTTCATTGATCACTGAGGAAGGCTTTCTTATCTCTTCTTGCTATTCTTTGGAACTCTGCATTCAGATGCTTATATCTTTCCTTTTTTCTTTTGCTTTTTGCCTCTCTTCTTTTCACAGCTATTTGTAAGGCCTCCCCAGACAGTCATTTTGCTTTTTTGCATTTCTTTTCCATGGGGATGGTCTTGATCCCTGTCTCCTGTACAGTGTCATGAACCTCATTCCATAGTTCATCAGGCACCCTATCTATCAGATCTCAGCCCTTAAATCTATTTGTCACTTCCAGTGTATAATCATAAGGGATTTGATTTAAGTCGTATCTGAATGATCTAGAGGTTTTTCCTACTTTCTTCAATTTCAGTCTGAATTTGTTAATAAGGAGTTCATGATCTGAGCCACAGTCAGCTCCTGGTCTTGTTTTTGTTGACTGTATAGAGCTTCTCCATCTTTGGCTGCAAAGAATATAATCAGTCTGATTTCGGTGTTGACCATCTGGTGATGTCCATGTGTAGAGTCTTCTCCTGTGTTGTTGGAAGAGGGTGTTTGCTATGACCAGTGCATTTTCTTGGCAAAACTCTATTAGTCTTTGCCCTACTTCATTCCGCATTCCAAAGCCAAGTTTGCCTGTTACTCCAGGTGTTTCTCGACTTCCTACTTTTGCATTCCAGTCCCCTATAATGAAAAGGACATCTTTTTTAGGTGTTAGTTCTAAAAGATCTTGTAGGTCTTAATAAAACCGTTCAACTTCAGCTTCTCCAGCATTACTGGTTGGGGCATAGACCTGGATAACTGTGATATTGAATGGTTTGCCTTGGAGATGAACAGAGATCATTCTGTTGTTTTTGAGATTGCATCCAAGTACTGCATTTCAGACTCTTTTGTTGACCATGATGCCTACTCCATTTCTTCTGAGGGATTCCTGCCCACAGTAGTAGATGTAATGGTCATCTGAGTTAAATTCACCCATTCCAGTCCATTGTAGTTCGCTGATTCTTAGAATGTCGACGTTCACCCTTGCCATCTCTTGTTTGACCACTTCCAATTTGCCCTGGTTCGTGGACCTAACATCCAGGTTCCTATGCAATATTGCTCTTTACAGCATCGGATCTTGCTTCTATCTCCAGTCACATCCACAACTGGGTATTGTTTTTGCTTTGGCTCTATCCCTTCATTCTTTCTGGAGTTATTTCTCCACTGATCTCCAGTAGCATATTGGGCACCTACTGACCTGGGGAGTTCCTCTTTCGGTATCCTATCATTTTGCCTTTTCATACTGTTCATGGGGTCCTCAAGGCATGAATACTGAAGTGGCTTTCCATTCCCTTCTCCAGTGGACCACATTCTGTCAGACCTCTCCACCATGACCTGCCTGTCTTGGGTTGCCCCGTAGGCATGGCTTGGTTTCATTGAGTTAGACAAGGCTGTGGTCCTAGTGTGATTAGATTGACTAGTTTTCTGTGAGTATGGTTTCAGTGTGTCTGCCCTCTGATGCCCTCTTGCAACACCCACCATCTTACTTGGGTTTCTCTTACCTTGGGCGTGGGGTATCTCTTTCGGCTACTCCAGCAAAGCACAGCTGCTGCTCCTTACCTTGGACGAGGGGTATCTCCTTACCACCGCCGTTTCTGACCTTCAACGTGGGAGAGCTCCTGTAGGCCCTCCTGCGCCTGCGCAGCCATTGACATGTCGCTCCAGTGTTAGTTTTTGAATTAGATCCATTGGCACATAACAGTAGATTCTCTGCGTCTTTTATCTTCTAACCTATTAGGACCCAGGAGACATTTCCCTTGTTTCTTCTTCCCATACCTAGAATCACACTATTATAATTGTTGATGGCATACAAAACTATATTATTTTGATAAACTTCAAGTCACCTAGTCACCATTACATTTGGAGGCCTGCTTGCACTGTTACAATGACCTTACAAAATAGAAACAAGTAATGTAGCTAATAACATCTACAAAGTCGTAGTGTAGCAGAGAGACAGAGACATAAACAGTTTGGAAGCAAAGAGAAAATTAAAACAATTTTTAGTATAATTAGTTGTAATCCAGTTGCAATAACCATCAGGTCCACAGGAGAGCCAGCTGGAGAAGGCAAATCCTGGCAGGATCAGGCAGAGAGAAAGAGAGGAATGTTATACCTTTGTTTACAAAGGCATACTTTATCAACTTGTTGTAGGTCACAGCATAAGAGAAAAAGGTTTACTGGAAAACAGATTCCAGTTAGTATGTTTTCTGAAGTCAAAGTTATGGATCATATTGACCAGTTCATCCAGTCCCAGGTAATGGATTCCTGTTGATCTCCATGAAGTAATCAGGTTTCCGGTAGAGTTTATGATTGGTTGCCCAATTCAGTACTGTTAAGGCTTATCAGAAACACATTTGTTTAAAAGTTCTTTTTAATGAGTCTTTTTGAAAATCTTCATGTTGTAAGAGCAATGTAACATTATGATACTCTACAAGGGACAGAACATAAAATATCATGGTTAAAGATTTGAGAACAATACAAGTAGGAAACTTGGATATTTCTGCAACATATAACATTTTCATAGAATCACTAGAATTGTGACTGGTAACATTATATCAGGACATATCAGATGTTAGGGATTTCATATAAATTTTGGAATATCTGTATTAAGGATATTTACTCATTTATTGGAACCTAAAGTTCACTTTCAGTCACTTGACAGTGTTCTCAGAATTAAAAATACCAAATAAACTTAGTTTAACTTTTCTCTCTGAGATGTCTCAGAGATGTTTCTTTGAAGCATCCATCCCAGTGTCAGCTGGAGGCAAAAAGAAGTTTAGTTTGATTTTTATATTTGGGAAGTTTGTTAGAAATATCAGAAAGTAAAATACAGTAGGATCATAAATGACTGAAACAATACGTATTCATTTAACCAAAGTCACAAAAACAATAAAAAAAATATATAGATCTTTTAAGGTCACACAACCTCACAAAATCTGTTATCAAAAGGAGCACTGTTAGCAGAGATCAATCAAATTCCAGTCCTGTACTAGCTCCTTTAACAAACTCTATTTAGTTAACTTTAATCTAAATTTAGTTAATCCTGACTATGCATAAAACTTTTTCCTCAGTGTTCCTTTCTACAGTCTCTCATTACTTCCTCTATATACCCTGTCTCTCAGTCCTCATTCAAATAAAATCAACCCTAATTCTTTCTTTTTTTATAATGAAATGTTATTATATTTTTTATATTTTATTTACTGAAAATATACATTTTATTTCTTATAGTACATCAGAATGTTGCTGCATTATTCCTAATGTTTAGATACATGTTTAAATAAGAATCCACAACTCTTAACTTTTAGTAAAAGCCAAAAGTATGCAGTCTAAACTGTCTTTACATCAGCATTTTATAGATTGGTGAGCATAAACACCAGTGATAATTTTTTTTTAAACTTTTTTTTTTTAATAAAGAACATCTCAGTTCAGTTCACTTCAGTTGCTTAGTTGTGTCTGATTCTGTGACCCCATGAATCGCAGCATGCCAGGGCTCCCTGTCCATCACCCTCCCGGAGTCCACACAAACCCAGTCCACCGAGTCGGTGATGCCATCCAGCCATTCATCCTCTGTCATCCCCTTCTCCTCCTGCCCATAATTCCTCCCAGCATCAGGGTCTTTTCCAGTGAGTCAGCCCTTTGCATGAGGTGGCCAAAGTATTGGAGTTTCAGCTTCAACATCAGTCCTTCCAATGAACACCCAGGACTGATCTCCTTCAGAATGGACTGGTTGGATCTCCTTGCAGTCCAAGGGACTCTCAAGAATCTTCTCCAGCACCACAGTTCAAAAGCATCAATTCTTCAGCGCTCAGCCTTCTTCATAGTCTAACTCTGACATCCATACATGACTACTGGAAAAACCATAGTCTTGACCATATAGACCTTTGTCGGCAAAGTAATGTCTCTGCTTTTGAATATGCTGTCTAGGTTGGTCATAACTTTTCTTCCAAGGAGGAAGCGTCTTTTAATTTCATGGCTGCAGTCATCATCTGCAGTGATCTTGGAGCCCCCCCAAAATAAAGTCTGACACTGTTTCCACTGTTTCCCCATCTATTTCCCATGAAGTGATGGACAAGATGCCATGATCTTCGTTTTCTGAATGTTGAGCTTTAAGCCAACTTTTCCGTTCTCCTCTTTCACTTTCATCAAGAGGCTTTTGAGTTCCTCTTCACTTTCTGCCACAAGGATGGCGTCATCTGCATATCTGAGGTTATTGATATTTCTCCCACTAATCTTGATTCCAGCTTGTGCTTCTTCCAGCCCAGCATTTTTCATGAAGTAGTCTGCATATAAGTTAAATAAGCAGGGTGACAATATACAGCCTTGATGTACTCCTTTTCCTATTTGGAACCAGTCTGTTGTTTCATGTCCAATTTTAACTGTTGCTTCCTGACCTTCATACAGATTTCTCAAGAGGCAGGTTAGGTGGTCTGGTATGCCCATTTCTTTCAAAATTATCTACAGTTTATTGTGATCCACAGAGTCAAAGGCTTAGGCGTAGTCAATAAAGCAGAAATAGATGTTTTTCTGGAACTCTCTTGCTTTTTCCATGATCCAGTGGATGTTGGCAATTTGATCTCTGGTTCCTCTGCCTTTTCTAAAACCAGCTTAAAAATCTGGAAGTTCACGATTCACGTGTTGCTGAAGCCTGGCTTGGAGAATTTTGAGCATTACTTTACTAGTGTGTGAGATGAGTGCAATTGTGTGGTATTTTGAGCATTCTTTTGCATTGCTTTTCTTTGGGATTGGAATGAAAACTGACATTTTCCAGTCCTGTGGCCACTGCTGAGTTTTCCAAATTTGCTGGCATACTGAGCACAGCACTTTCATAGCATCATCTTTCAGGATTTGAAACAGCTCAACTGGAATTCCATCACCTCCACTACCTTTTTTTGTAGTGATGCTTTGTAAGGCCCACTTGACTTCACATTACAGGATATCTGGCTCTAGATTAGAGATCACATCATCATGATTATCTGGGTTATGAAGCTCTTTTTTGTACAGTTCTTCTGTGTATTCTTGCCACCACTTCTTAATATTTTCTGCTTCTGTTAGGTCCATACCATTTCTGTCCTTTATCGAGCCCATCTTTGCATGAAATGTTCTCTTGTTATCTCTAATTCTCTTGAAGAGATCTCTAGTCTTTCCCATTCTGTTGTTTTCTGCTATTTCTTTGCATTGATCGCTGAGGAAGGCAAGAGTGAACATCAACATTCTAGGAATCAGCTAACTAAAATGGACTGGAATGGGTGAATTTAACTCAGATGACCATTATATCTACTAATGTGGGCAAGAATCTCTTAGAAGAAATGGAGTAGCCATCATGGTCAACAAAAGAGTCCGAAATGCAGTACTTGGATCCAATCTCATAAATAACTGAATGATCTCTGTTCGTTTCCAAGGCAAATCATTCAATATCACAGTATTCCAAGCCTATGCCCCAATCAATAACACTGAAGAAGATGAAATTGAAAGGTTCTATGAAGACCTACAAGACCTTTTAGAACTAACACCCCCCCCCAAAGAATGTCCTTTTCATTATAGGGGACTGGAATGCAAAAGTAGGAAGTCAAGAAGCAGCTGGTGTAACAGGCAATTTTTGCCTTGGAGTACAGAATGAAGCTGGGCAAAGGCTAATAGAGTTTTGCCAAGAGAACACACTGGTCATAGCAAACATCCTCTTCCAACAACACAAGAGAAGACTCTACACATGGACATCACCACATGGTCAACACAAAAATCAGATTGATAATACTCTTTGCAGCCAAAGATGGAAAAATTCTATACAGCCAGCACAAACAAGACAGGGAGCTGACTGGCTCAGATCATGAACTCCTTATTGCCAAATTCAAACTTAAATTGAAGAAAGTAGGGAATATCACTAGCCCATTCAGGTATGACCTAAATCAAAGCTGGATTGGAAGTGAGAAATAGATTTAAGGGCCTAGATCTGGTAGACAGAGTGCCTGATGAACTATGGACGGAGGTTCATGACATTGTATAGGAAATAGGGATCAAGACCATCCCCATGGAAAAGAAATGCAAAAAAGCAAAATGGCTGTCTGAGGAGGCCTTAGAAATAGCTGTGAAAAGAAGAGAAGCGAAAAGCAGAAGAGAAAATGAAAGATATAAGCATCTGAATGCAGAGTTCCAAAGAATGGCAAGGAGAGAAAAGAAAGAACATCTCAGGAGATACCAACCACTTTCTTTAATATTGCCAATAGCTGTCGTGGAGAAGGGGCTTCCATAACTCAGTGAAGCTATGAGCCATGCTGTGCAGGACCACCTAGGATGGACAGGTCACAGTGAAGACTTTTGACAGAAAGTGTCCACTGGAGGAGGGAATGGCGAACCACTCCAGTGTTCTTGCCGTGAGGACACAAGAACTCCACAAACAGTATTCAAAAGCAAAAAGACCTGATACCAGAAGACACAGCCCCAGGAGTGGAAGGTGTCCACTGTGCTACTGCGGAAGAGTGGAGGGCAATTACTAACAGTTCCAGAAAGAATGAAGCAGCCGGGCCTAAGCAGAAAGTATGCACAGTGTGGATGTGACTGGTGGGGAAAGTAAAGTCCGATGCTGTAAAGAACAGTATTGCATAGGAGCCTGGAGTGTCAGGTCCATGAATCAAGGCAAATTGGAAGTGGTCAAACAGGAGAGGGCAAGAGTGAACGTTGACATCTTAGGAGTCAGTGAACTAAGATGGACTGGAACGGGTGAGTGTAATTCTGATGAGCATTATCTCTACTACTGTGGGCAAGAATCCCTCAGAAGAAGTGGAGTAGCCATCATAGTCAACAAGAGTCCTAAACGCAGTGCTCGGGTGCCTTCTCAGAAGCGAATGAGCATGATCCCAGTTCGCTTCCAGTACAGCCATTCAACACCACAGTGACGCAAGTCTGTGCCCCAAACACAAGCTGAAGAGGCTGAAGCTGCCAGTACTTTTTCGAAGTGGAGCTAGCTCATGTGAAACGTGCACACGGACACAAACCAGCCAACTAGAGCTCTCGTGGCTTCACCTAAAAGCTTAGCTGAGAATCAGGTGTTACAGTATAAACTGACTACTTTACAATCAGTTGGAATACACTGAAGTTGCTTGCTCAGATGTTTAAGGCTTACTATCTTTTAAGTTTGGCTAAGGGAGCATTTTCAGCGGTTTGGATTTAAAACTGCCACTTTTATGCCCTTTCTTTTGAAGTCTAGCCTTCTTGATCTAATTCAGGTCTTGGTGGCCTGTGTTTATATTTCTGGGTTTTAGACATTTGTAAGACAAAGACAGTTGCTTTTAGTTTTCCAAAGAACAGTTTTGTCACCTAAAGATATCAAAGCCATTGAAAAGATTTTTAATTAAACTGAAATTTATTTTACAAAGTTCTATGTTCTATAACGTTAGAGTTTAATTCATCATGTCTTCAAAGGTTTGTATAAGGCATTCAACAAAGATCATTCAGAGTTTACAGATTAAGCCAAAGCAGTATCGACTATTCTATTTTTCTTAGTCCTTCCACGTTAGTTCCCAGTTTTTAATTATTTTTTACAAATCGGGTAACTCTATTGGCTAGTACATTCAGCTATTATTTCTTTAGGTAGGTAGGTAGGTTCAGTCCCTCAGTCATGTCTGACTCTTGTGATCCCATGGACTGTAGCCCGCCAGGCTCCTCCATCCATGGGATTTTCCAGGCAAGATTATGGGAATGGCTTGCCATTTCCTCCTCCAGTTGGCAATCTACATACCTTGTCGATCACACAATATAATTTTACAAGAGATGCAGCCATCTTATTTGAAGCCCATTTAAATATGCCTATTTTATGTACTTTTATCCAAATTTTGCCAACTTCTATACCTTTAATTTTACTTTCCATCAGGATCCAGGGAACAAACTTTGGTCTTAGAGGAGGGTTTTTAGAAGACTTTTTCTTCTTTTCCTGTTCCCTGTCCACTTTACCTCAGTTCAGTTCAGTTCAGTTCAGCTGCTCAGTCATGTCCAACTCTTTGTGACCCCATGAATTGCAGCACGCCAGGCCTCCCTGTCCATCACCAACTCCCAGAGTTCACTCAGACTCACGTCCATCGAGTTGGTGAAGCCATCCAGCAATCTCATCCTCTGTCATCCCCTTCTCCTCCTGCCCTCAATCCCTCTCAGCATCAGAGTCTTTTCCAATAAGTCAACTCTTTGCATGAGGTGGCCAAAGTCTGGAGTTTCAGCTTTAGCATCAGTCCTTCCAATGAACACCCAGGACCGATCTCCTTCAGAATGGACTGTTTGGATCTCCTTGCAGTCCAAGGGACTCTCAATTTTACCTACTTTGATATAAAAAGCTCTGGGATCCCCACAGTGGTGGAGGAGGTCAGGTATGTGGAATCTTCCCAGACTAGATATCGAATCTGTGTCCTCTGCACGGGCAGGTGGATTCTCACCCACTGATCCCCCAGGGGAGTCGTGTATGTGTGTGTGTGTGTGTGTGTGTGTGTGTATGTGTTTGTTTAAACAGAGTTTTCCCTATTGCTTCTTTGGTGCATAGTTTTTGAGTAAAAGTTGGCATATTGTATCGAATACTAGAGATGACACAAATGTACTTGGGTGGACATAGGCGAGCCTTGTGTTTTGACTGGGTTTTGGTACGGAGGTTTTGATCTGGATTTGAGTTTTGTCTCTGAATCCCTTCAGATGCTTTTAGCTCCACCTCTTGGCTTAGCTGAGAGCTGGTGTCTTAAAGAGGTTTTCTCTGTCCTCTTTACCTTTGGCCTCAGGTCCTCTCTTTGAATGTGCTCCTCAAAGAGAGTCTCTCTCCGTGTTCTTGCCTCTCTCCCAGAATCAGAGCACTGTTACTGACTACTCAGCTTTTACTGGTTTGGCTGTGCTGGGCAGGGATTGTGTCTGGTGTTACTGGGTTTGGTAAAAGTCTTAGGCAGGTGCCAGGATTCTGGGCATCAGGCGTGAGGTCTCCTCTGCGACCCTGCCTCTCTCCTAGTGGTCAAGAATCTCCAACAGTCTGAGCTCAGCATGTTTCCTTGCCTTTCCTCCATTGTAAGGTCATTGTTCTACTGCTCTGGGGGCAGTGAGCTCTCACCTGTGGTCTAAGGGCGACAGAATTTGATGCCTCTCTCACAGGGGTTGGAAGTTTCTGCTCAGGATGGGAGACGGGGGTGAAGCATCAGGGCAGGACTTTCTGGTTTTCTCATAATGACTGCCGTACCCCTTTTCCAGACCTGCACCCATGGCAGGGAGGGCTTTCCCAGGGTTCTCTCCTTGCCCCTAATCTCCTGACTCTCAGGAGATCTACTGATAAGAGACTTCAACTAGGTGGTCAAACTACTGTGTCTGTTTCTCCCAAAGGCCCTATAATATCCTGTTAGCTCGAATACATTCTTTAGTAATTTAAGTTTTGCTTGAATTCTTCTCTTCCGTTGTATGGGATCCAGGTAGGCAGCTGTTCGTGTCCCCTCTATCCCAGGAGCCCATTTTTTCCTTAGATTTCAGGCTTTTTGTTTGCTTTGTAACTTCAGTTATCTTGCTGGGCTTGAGAAAAAATTGTGAATTGGCAGATTATCTGTTTTTAAAGTGTTCATTGTAAGAGTGAAAATGAAACTTTTTCCAGCTTTTTCAGTTCTGAGTAGAAACTAGATGTCAACCATGGTACATTATTATTACTATTCCTATAAATAAGTCCTCTTTAAGAGAAATTAAGAAGCATGGAAAATAGCTATTTTTATTTATAAATGTTTCTAATATTTTGTGCTCTTCTTTCCTTTGATTTCCCTGAATTTTTATCTTATATCACTCTCTTTCAGGCCAAAGAATTTTCTTTATCATACTCTGTTGTGTAGCTCATTTGGTGGCCCTTCAGTTTTTATTTAACTGAAAATGTATTTTATCTTCAGTTTTGAAGTATACTTTGGTGGGGGTAGAATTCTAGATTTTCTTATATTTTTATTCAGCATTTCAAAGATGCCAGACCCTTGTCTTCTGATTTTCACTGATTTAGATAGAAAGCAGTTATAATGCTTATCATTGTTTACTCACATGTTTTTCCATCTCTGGCTCATCTCAAGATGTTCTCATGACAATTAGAATAGAATTGTCTGAAGCTTTCCAGATGTAACTGAGTGTTTTAGAGGGATGAGCTCAAAGCACTGGCAGCGAGAAAATCTTCTGCAAGGAGGCCAAGGCAGGAAGCAGCTGTGTCATTACAGAAAAATGGAAGAAGGTGGAATTAGATAACCAGCTTGTCCCTTTTGCTTAGGATTTTCCCAGTTCTAGCCTTGCATACCTGGAAACCCCTCAATTTCCTCAAAACTGGGCAATTTGCTCAGGAATATCCCAGTTTTAGAACAGAAAGCCTTACATATTGGGCAACTCCTCAGTTCCACACAAACCCGGATGGCTGGTCACCCTACACCAACTTTTCTCTTCATCCATCCCCTTCTTTCTATCCTCTTTGCTATTATTAATAGCTTGGTTCATTTCCTTGAAAATTTTACTCTGGATTGTTGCAGTAGCCTGCTAACTGAACTTCTTGCTTTTATCATTGGCCTCATACATTGTTGATTTTAGCGCTCCTTTTCAAGTGCATGAACCCAGAACATACATAGCTTTCATGCATGTATGCCTTCTAAACCTAGCTTTCTGAAGCTAGTTCTGTGTATGTTTTGCCTTGAGACCAAAGTTCCCCTCTGCTAGAAATTCGGTATCCCTTTGTTCTAACATTTGAAGAGACTATCCCCAGTCTGTGGGAACTGATCGATTTTGATTGTATAAAATGTTTTATATTTTTTAGCTCCAGTGTGCATCAATTGCCTGTGTCAAACCAGGTCTCAGCTCAGTTCAGTTCAGTTCAGTCGCTCAGTCGTGTCCAACTCTGCTACCCCATGAATCGCAGCACGCCAGGTCTAGAGCAACTTTATTTCCTTTAATGATTTGATGGTGCCCGACAATTTCCAGCACTCTCTCTGTGGGATGAGTTTCAGTACACTCTTGTCCAGTCCAGAAGAAATTCAAGTGATCCCTGTCTTCTCAGGTTGCTACCTCAGGAACAAAAAGGAATTGTTCCTAGAAAAGTGTGCTCATTAAAACCAGATATTGAAAATATGATTTGGTTGCAAACAAAGTAAAACAGGTCAAGAAGGTGGAATGGATTTTGAATTAAGTTTAAGCTTGTGGCACTTGTGAATTAGGACAGTTTCTGTTCCCCAGTGGTTCTTGATTAGCAATAAGCCAGTTATTCTTGCCCTCCACTGATTTCTTGGGTGGAAAACCAATGCATTTCTCAACTAGAGCAGTTTTCTAGAAAGTTCAGGATTTTTCTAGAGAAGTTGTGGGCGTCTGAACTACCTTTGAGAGGTCCTTAATGAAGTTACAAGCGTGTGTGTGTGCTCAGCCATGCCCAACTCTTTTGCAACCCAAAGGACCATAGCCATCAGGCTCCTCTGTCCTTGGGGTTTCCCAGGCAAGAATACTGGAGTGCGTTGCCATTTCCTCCTCCAGGAGATCTTGCTAACCCAGGGATCAAACCCACATTTCTTGTGTCTCCTGCGTTGGCAGGCGAATTCTTTACCACTATACCGCCTGCGAATCCCAGAAGTTATTTTACCAGTGCAAAATAGTTTTACAATACCACTTCATAAGCAGCATGTGGAGGGAAGTTTTTCATTCTATCCTGTTTATTTCCAATTAACGTCATCACTGCCAAAAATGTTCATAAAATTATCAAATCCTATGAGCACTCCAGGAATATATTTGGTATGAGTTTTTGAAAGGAATTACTTGGTAACTGAAAGCCACAGACTTTGTATCTGAACTTCCTGGCTTGGAGATCATTTAGTAAGACTGCTTTGAACTTGCATTTTTCTTTTGAAGCAAATACATTTCTTCAAACGAAATCTTGCCTAGGAATGCCGTGTGTAGAAGGAAGAAAGAGCCTTCCTCTGAACGAAGCATGGGGGCATGAGTGCTCACCATTTTCCTCTCCTCCCATATCTGCAGCATTACAAAGACACAGGACGATTAAAATTTACAAAAGTGTCATGTCCAACTTGCACACGATTGTAACATGTCCACCACCTGCATGAAAAATTGCTCCCCAAATTATATTCCTAGAAAGAGCACAGCAGAAATGTACAGTTTCCCTATCAGCTTGAAATTGGATATATCACATATTACAATATTTTTAAAAAGCTCAAAAGAGACCTTCCCCAAAAACTAGTATTTTAAAATCACTGTGTAAAAACCACCTTCATCTTAGGTATAAAATGCCTATTTGAAATGGTGAACTGTTATCTCTTTAAGACACATCTTTATAAACAAAATAATGATAACAACAATCATAAAGACAAAGTTACTATTTTTGGAATTTGTTAGAGACTTTAACACGGAGAAGGCAATGGCACCCCACTCCAGTACTCTTGCCTGGAAAATCCCATGGACAGAGGAGCCTGGTGGGCTGCAGTCCATGGGGTCACTAAGAGTCAGACACGACTGAGCAACTTCACTTTCACTTTTCACTTTCATGCATTGGAGAAGGAAATGGCAAGCCACTCCAGTGTTCTTGCCTGGAGAATCCCAGGGACAGGGGAGCCTGGTGGACTGCCATCTATGGGGTCGCACGGAGTCGGACATGACTGAAGTGATTTAGCTGCAGCAGCAGAGACTTAAACTCAGAGAAATTTAAAATCACTTTTATTTCAGAGATTTGTTTTGTATTCTTCTGAATAAAAGGAATCCCTTTTTTAAATTGAATTTTGTGGAAACTCAGAGGATAAATCAGTTTGAGTTGAATTCTTCTGACTGAAGCAAGGAGAGAGTCCGGAAGCAGTCACTATTTACCTCCCCAGCAGCATGTCTTATGAGACCCAGGCCTCTTCTAGAGGCTGTAAAGCAGAGCACTGAAGGATGAAGGCTCTGGAGTCAGTGAAACGAGATTTGGCTCACATCTTTGCCTCTTGTTAATTCATCAGCCTAACCTCCCTGAGTCTCAATTTCTTCATCTGAAAAATGAGAACAATTGCAGTTGAGAGCCCCCAAGAGTGGACTGCAGTCATTTCTTTTTCTCTGAATCCATGCTGCTCCGTCCATTAAGAGGTAGATTCTGTTTCCCACCCCCTTGAAAGTAGGCCAGCCTTGTGAATTCCTTTTACCAACAGATTATGGAGAAAATGACTCGGTGCCATTTCCAGTAACAAACCTCAGGAAGCTTTGCTAAGGTAGCTTCTGCTCAGGAAAGCCAGCTGCCATGCTATAAAGACGTCCAGATGAGACGCTTAGGTGGAGGAGAAATCAGGATGGCAGAGAGGTCACAGGTAGAACACAGACCCCACCAGAGAGCTGAGTGGAGTCCACAGGGATCAGCCCCACCATGAGCTGAAGTCAGAGGAGTGTAGGAGAACCACCTAGCTCAGATGAACTAAATTTCTGATCCTCTGCAAAGTGAGAAATGACTGATATTGTGCATCAATCCTTGCCATTCTGGGGGTGTGTCTTAGGTAGCAATGGGTACCTGAAATAGAAAAAGAATCTGTCTCTTGTGATGTCTGTTGAAATTAAATTAGACAGCAATCATACACTAAAACAAGGATTATCATATGGGGGAGAATTGCAGTTAAATTCAACTCTTGTTAGTGATTGGATGGTAACAGTGAGCCAGAATTCCAGAGACCAATCCCTTTGTGGAGCTTACAGCCTAGAAGGAGCAAACAGAAGTGATAGTTTGTTAGAATGTACTGTCCAATGGGAAAACAAAGACTATGGGTGGAGCATCCACGCACTCCCAGAGGAAGGTCATGGCCGGTCCAGACACTGAAAGGACAGAGTGTGGCTGGGCTGGCCGGGGTTCAGCAGGGAGGTCACGGTGGCCGGGACACACGGGGCAATGTGCAGCATGGAGGGAGACCGTGCTGGCCGCCAGGGGCAGGACAGGAACTATAGTGAGATCTTTGGCTACTCTAAAACATTGAGAAAGAGGTGTTTTGTCTCTTGAAAGAGATTGTATTTTTTTTTTTTTCAAAACTGTGAAATGGAAACTCAGCAACAGTTGAAATACCTGATATTATTGCCTGGCTAACACTAACCACTTCCAACAAATTAGCATGTTTTGCTCATTTGTTTCAGTTCACTTCAGTTGCTCAGGATGTCCGACACTTTGCGTCCCCATGGACTGCAGCATGCCAGGCCTCCCTGTCCATCACCAACTCCTGTAGCTTGCTCAGATTCATATCCAATGAATCAGTGATGCCATCCAACCATCTAATCCTCTTTCATCCCCTTCTCCTCCTGCCTTCAATCTTTCCCAGCATCAGGGTGTTTTCCAGTGAGTCAGTTCTTCGCATCAGGTGGACAAAGGATCGGAGTTTCAGCTTCAGCATCAGTCCCTCCAATGAACACCCAGGACTGATCCACTTTAGGATGGACTGGTTGGATCCCCTTGCAGTCCAAAGGACTCTCAAGAGTCTTCTCCAACAACAGAGTTCAAAATCATCAATTCTTTGGTGCTCAGTTTTCTTTATAGTCCAACTCTCACATCCATACATGACCACTGGAAAAATCATAGCTTTGACTAGATGAACCTGTGTTGGTAAAATCATGTCTGCTTTTTAAGATGCTACCGAGGTTGGTCATGGGCTTCCCTGGTGACTGAGTCAGTGAAGATCTGCCTGCAATGCTGGAGACCTGCATTTGATCCATGGGTTGGGAAGATCCCCTGGAGAAGGGAATGGCTACCCACTCCAGAAAGAATGAAGAGACAGAGCCAAAGCAAAACAGTGTCCTGTTGTGGATGTGACTGGTGATGAAAGCAAGTCCAGTGTTGTAAGGAACAATATTGCATAGGAACCTGGAATGTCAGGTCCATGAATCAAGGCAAATTGGAAGTGGTCAAACAGGAGATGCCAGGAGTGAACATCAGCATTTGAGGAATCAGGGAACTAAAATGAACTGGAATGGATGAATTTAATTAGGATGACCATTATATCTTCTACTGTGGGCAAGAATCCTTTAGAAGAAATGGAGTAGCCATCATAGTTAACAAAAGAATCCAAAATGCAGTACTTGGGTGCAATCTCAAAAACGACAGAATGATCTCTATTTGTTTCCAAGGCAAACCATTCAATATCATAGTAATCCAAGTCTATGCCCCAAACAGTAGCGCTGAAGAAGCTGAAGTTGAAGGTTCTATGAAGACCTACAAGACCTTCTAGAACTAACACCTGAAAAAGATGTCCTTTTCATCATAAGGGACTGGATTGCAAAAGTAGGAAGTCAAGAGATACCTCGAGTAACAGGCAAGTTTGGCCCTGGAGTACAGAATGAAGTAAGGCAAAGGCTAACAGAGTTTTGCCAAGAGAATGCACTGGGCATAGCAAACACCCTCTTCCAACACACAAGAGAAGACTCTACACATGGACATCACCAGATGGTCAATACAAAAATCAGATTGATTATATTCTTTGCAGCCAAAGTTGGAGAAGCTCTATACAGCCAGCAAAAACAAGACAGGGAGCTGACTATGGCTCCAGTCATGAGCTCCTTATTGCCAAATTCAGACTTAAATCTAAGAAAGTAGGGAAAACCATGAGACCATTCAGGTATGATCTAAATCAAATCCCTTATGATTATAAGGTAGAAGTGAGAAATAGACTTAAGGGACTAGATCTGATAGAGTGCATGAAGAACTATGGATGGAGGTTCGTGACATTGTACAGGAGGCAGTGATCAAGACCGTCCCCAAGAAAAAGAAATGCAAAAAAGCAAAATGGTTGTCTGAAGAGACCTTACCAAGAGCTGAGAAAAGAAGAGAAACTTAAGGCACAGGAGAAAAGGAAAGATACCCATCTGAATGCAGAATTGCAAAGAATAGCAAGGAGAGATGAGATAACAAAGCCTTCCTCAGTTACCAATCCAAAGAAATAGAAGAAAACAATAGAACTGGAAAGAAGGAACTCTTAAAAGAAAAACATTAGAGATACCAAGGGAATATTTCATGTAAAGATGGGCTCGATAAAGGACAGGTTTGGTACGGACCTAACAGAAGCAGAAGATATTAAGGAAAGAAGACAAGAATGCACAGAAGAACTATACAAAAAATATCTTCATGACTCAGATAATCACGATGGTGTGATCACTCACCTAGAGCCAGACATCCTGGAGTGTGAAGTCAAGTGGGCCTTAGGAAGCATCACTATGAACAAAGCTAGTGGAGGTGATGGAATTCCAGTGGAGCTATTTCAAATCCTGCAAGATGATGCTGTGAAAGTGCTTCACTCAACATGCCAGCAAATTTGGAAAACTCAGCAGTGGCCATAGGACTGGAAAAGGTCAGTTTTCATTCCAATCCCAAAGAAAGGCAATGCCAAAGAATGTTCAAACTACTGCACAATTGCACTCATCTCACAAGCTAGTAAAGTAATGCTCAAAATTCTCCAAGCCAGGCTTCAGCAATACGCGAACCATGAACTCCCTGATGTTCAAGCTGGTTTTCGAAAAGGCAAAGGAAATTGCCAACATCTGCTGGATCATCGATAAAGCAAGAGCATTCCAGCAAAACATCTATTTCTGCTTTATTGACTATGCCAAAGCCTTTGACAGTGTGGATCACAACAAACTATGGAAAATTCTACAAGAGATGAGAATCCAGACCATCTTACCTGCCTCTTGAGAAATTTGTGTGCAGGTCAAGAGTAACATTTAGAACCAGATATGGAACAATGGACTGGTTTTAAATTGGAAAAAGAGTATGTCGAGTATGTTTATTGTCATCCTGCTTATTTAACATCTACGCAGAGCACATCATGTGAAAAGTCACACTGGATGAAGCACAAGCTGGAATCAAGATTGCTGGGAGAAATATCAATAACCTCAGATATGCAAATGACACTATCCTTACGGGAGAAAGCAAAGAACTAAAGAGATTCTTGATGAAAGTGAAAGAAGAGAGTGAAAAAGCTGGCTTAACACTCAGCATGCAAAAAACAGAGATCATGGCATCCAGTCCCATCTCTTCATGGCAAATAGAAGGGGAAACAGTGGAAACAGTGACAGTTTATTTTCTTAGGCACCAATAAGACTGCAGACTTCAGCCATGAAATTAAAGAAATTAAAGAATGCTTGCTCCTTGGAAGAAACACTATGACCAAATTAGACAGCATATTAAAAAGCAGATAAACTGCTTTGATGACAATGGTCCATCTATCAAACTATGGTTTTTCCAATAGTCATGTATGGATGTGAGAGTTGGAATATAAAGAAAGCTGAGCAATGAAGAATAGATTCTTTTGAACTGTAGTGTTGGAAAATACTTTTGAGAGTCCCTTGAACTGCAAGATCAAACCAGTCAATCCTAAAGGAAATCAGTCTTGAATATTCTTCTGAAGGACTGAAACTCCAATACTTTGGCCACCTGATGCGAAGAGCTGACTCATTTGAAAGGACCCTGATGCTGGGAAAATTGAAAGCAGGAGGAGAAGGGGACGACAGAGGATGAGATGGTTAGATGGCATCACTGACTCAATGGACATGAGTCTGAGCGAGTTCCAGGAGGTGGTGATGGACAGGGAGGCCTGGCATGCTGCAGTCCATGGGGTCCCAAGGAGTCAGACATGACCGAGCCACTGAACTGAACTGAGGCTGGTCATTGCCTTCTTCCAAGGAGTAAGCATCTTTTAATTTCATGGCTTCACTCACCATCTGCAGTGATTTGGGGGCCCAAGAAGATAAAGTCTGTCACTGTTTGGATTGTTTCCCCATCTATTTGCCATGAAGTGATGGGACTGGATACCATGATCTGCATTTTTTGAACTTTGAGTGTTGAGCCAGGTTTTCATTCTCCTCTTTCCCTTTCATCAATAGTTTCTTTTAGTTCTTCACTTTCTTCCATAAGGGTGGTGTCATCTGCATGTCTGAGGTTACTGATATTTCTCCTGGAAATCTTGATTCCAGCTTGTGCTTCCTTCAGCTTGACATCTCGCATGATGTATACTGCCTATAAGTTAAATAAGCAGGGTGACAATATACAGCCTCGCTGTATTCCTTTCCTAATTTGGAACCCATTATTAACTTATGCCCAAGCCTTTGACTGTGTGGATCACAATAAACTGTGGAAAATTCTGAAAGAGATGGGAATACCAGACCACCTGACCTGCCTCTTGAGAAATCTGTATGCAGGTCAGGAAGCAACAGTTAGAATTGGACATGGAACAATAGACTGGTTCCAAATAGAAAAAGGAGTACGTCAAGGCTGTATGTTATCACCCTGCTTATTTAACTTCTATGCAGAGTACATCATGAGAAACACTGGGCTGGAAGAAGCACAAGCTGGAATCAAGATTGGTGGAAGAATGATCAATAACCTCAGATATGCAGCTAACACCACCCTTATGGCAGAAAGTGAAGAGGAGCTAAAAAGCCTCTTGATGAAAGTGAAGGAGGAGAGCGAAAAAGTTGGCTTAAAGCTCAACATTCAGAAAATGAAGATCATGGCATCTGGTCCCATCACTTCACGGCAAATAGATGAGGAAACAGTGGCAGTGTCAGCTTTTATTTTGGGGGGCCTCCCAGATCACTGCAGATGGTGACTGCAGCCACGAAATGAAAAGATGCTTACTCCTTGGAAGGAAAGTTATGACCAATCTTGATAGCATATTAAAAAGCAGAGACATTACTTTGCCAACAAAGGTCTAGTCAAGGTTATGGTTTTTCCAGTGCTCACGTATGGATGTGAGAGTTGGACTGTGAAGAAAGCTGAGCACCGAAGAATTGATGCTTTTGAACTGTGGTGTTGGAGAAGACTCTTGAGAGTCCCTTGGACTGCAAGGAGATCCAACCAGTCCGTTCAAAATGAAATCAGTCCTGGGTGTTCATTGGAAGGACTGATGCTAAAGCTGAAATTCCAGTACTTTGGCCATCTCATGCGAAGAGTTGACTCATTGGAAAAGACTCTGACGCTGTGAAGGATTGGGGGCAGGAGGAGAAGGGGACGACAGAGGATGAGGATGAGATGGCTGGATGGCATCACTGACTCGAAGGACATGAGTTTGATTGAATTCCAGGAGTTGGCGATGGACAGGGAGGCTTGGTGTGCTGAGATTCATGGGGTCACAAACAGTCAGGCACGACTGAGAAATTAAACTGAACTGAACTGATTCACTTGTTTACTTGTTTACATTCTGCCCTTCCTACTGAAATGTAAGATCTACAAAACATTTCCTGTTTCTATTTCATTTTTGTACCTAAAACATGAAAGGGTTCCTGTCACTGATACTTAAGACATATTTTTTGGTGAAGGAATTCATGAATAAAAAAATTTGTTGATGACAAACTTTTCCTCGACACTTTATAGTTGACAAAATGCTTTTTCATAGGTTATCTCATTCTAACCTTACAAACACAGTCAGGTAAGTGATCTTAGTCCATGTTATTAATGTGATGATAATCATAATACTATTTCAAGTGGAGACTGAGCTGCAGCAAGTTAAAAGATTTTACCAGTGAGGTCTCCCTGAAGACCAGATGCAAGGTAGCTAAACCAATTTTAGGAGGTGTTCAAGTTTTTCTTTGTATTGTCTCACCTTTGTGTGTATGTATATATATGTAGGTGATTTACAATATTGGACTAGTTTCGGGTATACAAAAGTGATTCAGGTAAACACAGCTATTCTTTCTCAGATTCTCCGATTATGGGCTATTATAAGATATTGAATATGGTTCCCTATGCTGAACATCCGGGGAAGGCAATGGCACCCCACCCCAGTACTCTTGCCTGGAAAATCCAATGGACAGAGGAGCCCGGCAGGCTGCAGTCCATGGGGCGCTAAGAGTCAGACACAACTGAGCGACTTCACTTTCACTTTTCACTTTCCTGCATTGGAGAAGGAAATGGCAACTCACTCCAGTGTTCTTGCCTGGAGAATCCCAGGGACGGGGGAGCCTGGTGGGCTGCCGTCTATGGGGTCGCACAGAGTCAGACACGACTGAAGCAACTCCGCAGCAGCAGCAGCAGCATGCTGTACACCAGGACTTTGTTTTCTATTTTCTATATAGTAGTGTGTATCTGTAAATCCCAAACTCCTAATTTATCCCTTCTTCTCCCACCTCCGTTTCTCTTTGGTAACCCTAAATTTGTTTTCTATGTGAGTCTATTTTTGTTTTGTAAATAAGCTCATTTGTATTGTAATTTTAGACTTTATATGTAAGTGATATTAGGTATTTGTCTTTCTGATTCTGAATTACTTCACTCTTAGTGTGAGAATCTCTGGGTCCATCCATGGTGCTGCAAATGGCAGGATTTCATTCTTTTTCATGGCTGAGTAATATTCCAGCGTGTACATGTACATATATGTGTACACGTACATATATGTGTACACATCTTCTTTATCCATTCATAAAGGGTACTGATGGGTATTCAGGTTGCTTCCACGTTTGTGCATTGTAAACAGTGCTGCTATGAACATAGGGGTGCGTGTATTATTTTGAATTAGAGTTTTCTCCAGACGTATGCCCAGGGGTGAGATTGCGGGGTGGCATGATAGATCCACCGTATGACAGGTCACATGACAGACTTAGTTTCTTCAGGAGTCTCCACACTGCTGCGGTTTTTTCTTTTTGCTGGGGGCTTGTGGGACTTTAGTTCCCGGGACAGGGATTGAACCTGGGCCCTCAGCAGTGAGAGCATGGAGTCCTAAGTGGTGGACAGCCAGGGAATTCCCCATACTGTTCTCCATAGTGGCTATACTAACTTACATCCCCACCCAACTGTGAAGGAGATTTTCTTTTCTCCGGACCCTCTCCAGCATTTATTATGTAGACTCTTGGCGATGGCCATTCTAAGTGGTATGCTGCTGCTGCTGCTAAGTTGCTTCAGTCGTGTCCGACTCTGTGCAGCCCCTTAGACGGCAGCCCACCAGGCTCCTCTGTCCCTGGGATTCTCCAGGCAAGAACGCTGCAGTGGGTTGCCATTTCCTTCTCCACTAAGTGGTATACTGTCTTGTTTTTTTGAAACAGTGTCACAGTGCACATTTTTTACTTGATAACTGAAAATTTTTCATCATACATTTAAGCAGTTCAAAGGGTGTAACTTCTAGCATAATGGTAATCTGACATTTTTCTTTTGTGTAACAAATCCAACCTGAATATAAAAGCCTTTTGATACCCACTATTCTTTTTTTAAAGTATATGTAAGCAAGTTTTTCTTTAACAGAAGAAAATTTTGACATATTTTTTCATATTGAATTTCTTTTTATTTGAGTTCATATTCCCATTCTATTTCCTTCACATGATTTTTTCTTTAAAATATATTTTATATTTGAAAGGATTGATTCAGAATTCTCTGAATCAACATGGTGTTTTTTATAAACTGAAATTTAAATATGTTATTTCTTATGATAATAAGGCTCCAGACTGAGTTTTCCTTACAGTTATCATTAATAAATAGCTAATAAAAATGACAGAGAAGTAGTACAAATGTTAATAAATCATCAACATAAAATGTAAAATTTATTGCATTTCTTAAGAAGATGAATAGGGATTTTCATCATGCATGCAGGGTAAATTTTACTTATTTTTTAAAAACACAGGGTTTAGTGTCAGTTTTATTCCTGTTTAACATTTTTTTCTGTGAATATTTGCATAAATAGATGAGAATAAAAAGTTATGTAACTAGCAACGACTCTTTGATTCTTTGACATATCTTTAAAGTTATATTACAAAAATTTCTTAGTGATCTATCATCAAAGGTTATGTTTAATAAGTATAAGCTCTAACTCAGAGGAGTTGTGAAAAGCAGAGAATTGGGAAGCACCTACCCTGAGAAAGGGTTTGCTACGTAAGCATCCATTCCGGGCACCTGTACTGACGTCTGGAAATGACGTCGTGGAGCATGCCTGAGGATTCCCACCTTGGGTACAGCAGCAGATGCCGAGCATGCATGAAAACTGTGCTGAGGGGTGTCTGTAAAAAAGGAGGGGAGAGAGGACAACCTGGGAAATACGATCAAGCAGTATTTTCAGCTGGGCATGTGTCTGGAAGTTGAGGATTTGGAAACTGATTCTTTCAGAAATGTCTGCATGGCTGTGTTTACCAAACTTCCATTCTGTCTTAGATATTAAAGAATCTGCGTGTGATGCAGGTTCCCTGGGTTCGATCCCAAGTTGAGAAGATCCCCTGGAGAAGGAAGTGGCAATCCACTCCAGTTCTCTTGCCTGTGAAATCCCCTGGATAGAGGAACATGGTGGGCTACAGTCCATGGGGTCGCAGAGTCAGACAGGACTGAGCAACTAACAGTCTGTCTTTTGTCTTGTATATTCTCCAGGTCAGAACACTGGAGTGGGCAGCCATTCCCTTCTCCATTCCTAACCCAGGGATCAAACCCAGGTCTCCCTCATTGGAGTCAGATTCTCTACCAGCTGAGCCACCAGGGAGGCCCATAGCGCCATGTAGCCTTTGGAATCCAGTGGTTCCCAGATCCCAGTGTGAAGATTACTGCTTAGAAGGACAGACTGCCCAGTTGCTCAGTGTCTGAAGGGGCAATGGATGCATAACGGGAAAATATCCCCTGAAAGCATAACCTCAAAGGAAGCAAGAGGCGGGAGAATGAGGCACAGAGAGAAAGGAAATTCCTTAGAACAAGGGCATGGAGTGGCTGAAGCAAGGCAGCGCAGGGGTGTTGCTCTACAAGCCTGGGCTGCTGGGGATGGGATTGGGAGCGTCCCATGGGGGGTCTTTAAGGAGAGGTCGTCTTCAGGTCACTGGGGATTTTTAGGTGAAACTCCTCTTAGACTCTCAAGGGAAAATGTGACAGCAAGAAGTGTGGCAGAGGAGCCAGGTGGAGACAGCCGTATATCTTCACACGCTAGTTTAGATATCTTGCTTGTTTGGTATCTATTGTAGTCAAGCAAACAGTGCAAGAAGATGCAGAGCTGCCCTCTTCAGCGTGGCGACCACCGGCCACTCGTGGCTTCGGGCAACTGACACCACGTGACTTATCAGGATTAAGGTGTATTGTGTGCAAAATACTCACCGAATTTCAAAGATGCAGACTGAGGAAAAGAATGTAAAAGAGCTCCTTAATTATGTTTGTGTTAACAACACTTCAAAATTACTTTTTGAGATATATTAGGTTGAGTGAAATGTATTATTAGCATTACTTTCAACATTTTTTTGACTTTTTAAAATGAGATTACTAGAAAATTTTGAATTGTATGCACAGCCCATATTTTCTCTTTGATAGTTCTGGGCTAGAGTTTCTCTTCTACTTGAGGAATTTCTAACATCAAAATAATTTTAAAGTCATGTTATAAATAAAATTAAAAGACATTAGAAAACAATAAGGCCACCTTATAAAATTTTTTAAATGTGAAAGATATTAAAAAATGCTCAAGACTCAATGAGCATTATTAAACAGAATAGTGCATTTATCATCCAAAACCTGAAAAAATTAAGCCCACATTCGGATAAATAGCTGAAAAAATTGTCACAAAAGTATCAATAGCTGACTTTTCATTAGTGATGGCATCATGTGTGAGTGTGGCTTTTTGGTCTTTATCCTTTTATTGCCTAATTATTCAAAACAGACATACACACCTTTTACTATTACTTTTTAAAATAGCATAATGGGAACATATTTACAAACTATGTAACAAAAATTAATGCAAAAAAATGAACAGAAGTAATGAGAAGTGCTTGTTTCTATTGTCTTGGGCAATTACAATAGCACAATTAACTATGTGAATGATGGCAAATACGTAGGAATACTTTATACCATTTCTCCTTCATTGTCTGTTATCAATTAAGCCTTCTATTTGCTTTCATTATCAATAAACTTCAAAGTAGTGGATGCTAAAGAAAAGAAGGCATTATGTTTCCGTGGATACCAAGGGAAGAACCACGCTCAGTGTTTCAAAAGCAGTCTGCAAGAAAAGTCTGTCTAATTGACCAGCACACCAAAGCCCAAGTGTTCAAAACGCATTTCATGGAGCTGATCCCAATACAAAAAATTAAAAATGAGAATTAATTGATTTGAAGAGCTTTCGGGTATGGCTGCAAATATTCAGCTATGTTTGATCAACGCTGAATGGAAAGTGAATTGAGTTCTCCCAGAATTTGCATCCTTGGCATTCACTTTTAAAGATTGGTTTTAGTTTGCTAGAGCAGTAATTTTCTAATTATACTCAACTAGCAAAAAGGGAATTCTGCAGTTCCCAAAAGTACCTAATTTATAATCAAGGAGCTATTCCACTGAAACTGTGTGAATCTGTTTGCTCCCATCTCTGGTTCATAAGCTTGTAAGCCCATGATTCATTTAAAGGGTGAAGATACACAGCCCAAAATACAAGAAGCCCTGATTGTTGGAAGATTTCCGAACAGCAATGGCAAGAAGACAGCTTAATAAAGAAGAGGAAAAGTATCTAAACCCAGCAAGTGGGCAACAGTTCAGCATTCCTACCGATCACTGATTTGATTTTTAATCTTCTCCAGCTCATCAACTTCTTTCTCTTCTTAATAACTGCTTTATTAGTTTGTGTTTCTCCTGAGGCTCAAGAATAGAGAAAGAAGCTTCTATGAAAATTTCAGGGCTGGGTCATCCAGACTTTCTCTGATGACTCACTTCCACATTCATGACCTCCTGGGCCAACACTGTCAGCAGCAGAAGGCTTGCCTTTGACACCTTTTCACTGCAGTGGGCTTCATAGGATCCAGGGTAACTGGAAACAGATGTGGGTGGAAAATTGCTCTTTCGGGAAAGGCGATGTGTCCTGTGATGGCAGCTTGTTCATGTGAACAAAGTGCTCTAAGAGCTCAGAGGACGCAGCGACGTGCAGTGATTCTGTTCAGCTTTATGAACAGGGTTGTGGATTTGGGGAAGGCTTCACAAAGAAGTGTGATACCGGGGCCCATTCTCATCAGCAAGAGAGTGGAAGGCAAGTGGGGTGATGGCCTAAAGCAGTGGTACCCAGACATTAACACCGATTGCTGGACCTTGCCCCTAGGGTTTCTGACTAAGTCATTTGGAAGCGGGGTTTGAGAATTTTTGTTGATGTTCAGTCACTGAGTTGTGTCCAGCCCTTCTGCAACCCTGTGGACTATATAGCCAGCCAGGTTCCTCTCTCTATCCATGACATTTCCCAGGCAAAAATACTGGGTTGGGTTGCTATTTCCTTCTTCAGGGGATCTTCCCGACTCAGGGATCAAACCCGGGTTTCCCACATTGCAGGCAGACTCTTTGCCATCTGAGACACCAGGGAATTTTGTAATTTTGTAATTTTTCTGAGAAATGGGGTACGTACTGCCATATCAGTAAGCAAAGATGTCACAGTCACCAGCAACTGCAGCCCTCCAAACTGAGCTTCTGAGTCCTAAGTGCATTCAGGGGGAAAGAACACCTGAGATTTGGCAGCCATCAGCCTGCAGTCGGTCCCTATGGTGACCCTCAAGGAAGCTCAGTTCAGTTCAGTTCAGTGTCCGACTCTTTTGGACCCCATGGACTGCAGCAAGGAAGCTCAGGATGTGAAAAACACAAGATGCTGGCCCCAGAGAGCTGAGAGGCAGATAAAGGGAATGATTTCAGTAAGCCCAGACTCTTACATCTGCCCATACATAGGAAAGTGCTCAGTTCCGTAACTTGGGATATCTGGGTTCCCTTAATTAACAATAATCTTCTGATGTTCAGACGATCTGCTCTTTGTCCCTAAACTTCTATATCAGCTGGCTCCTCCTCTTGGAGCTCCTTCCTTGGAGCAGTTCTCTCAAGGTTACTTGAGATGCTGTTTCCTGGTCCTGAAGTCCTAAAAATTCCCACCAAATAAAACATAACTCAAGTTTTGGGTTGTGAATACTTTTTAAGTTGACGCTTTCTCTGCAGGCAGAGTTCTAGGTGATGCTGCTGCTGCTTGTCCAAGCACCACATAGCTGCCCAAGGTCATGATGCACTAAAATCATCATATAAGGTCTCTTGGCTGCCTTTGTTCATTTATTTCCTTTTTTCCTCCACTTTCTACCCCTGTTTCCCTCACTTAAGCAGTTGTCTTAGGGAAGGTGGAAACTGGCCCTGAGACTGGGATTTGCATGTTTTTTTTTTTGGTTAGAGACGGCAAATGGAATATTTCCAGCCTTATCAGTGAACAAGAGCTGCCATAGTCCTCACTGACTGCAGCCCTCCGGTGTGAGCTGGCAAGCCCTGAGGAAATTTAGGAAGGAGAAGAATTCCTGCCATGTAGCTTCCATCAGACTGCAGCCACTCCCTGTGGTGAGCCCTGAGGGAACTCGGGATGTGAAGATACAGGACACAGGCGCCCAGATAGCTCAGGTGCATGTCAAAAGCCTCATTTCAGTGAGCCCAGACTCTCGCATTCCCCATATACAGAAAGGCGCCGCTGCTGCTGCTGCTGCTGCTAAGTCACTGCAGTCCCTTAATTTGAGATAGCTGGTTTTCTCTTAATTAACAATAATCTTCTCACACTCACATTACCTGCACCTAGTTACACAACTTCTGTATAACCTGGCTCTCCCTTCCCACCACCTCAGAACACATCTCTCAGGGGTAATTGAGATGCTGCCTCCCGGCTTGAAGTCCTAAAAATCCCCACTGCATAAAGCATAACTCTCAACTTCTAGGCTGTGAATATTTTTTGTGTCTACAGGGATCTTAGGAGATACCCCAGTTAGGAAGTGGGGGAAGGCGAGATTGGGCAAAGAGACCAGCTGACTCACAATCAGTTTCCACTGGGGCCTCAGACAACGCTGTGAGGATGTTCCAGAGCTGCGGTGGACCCTCAGGGTCATCTTCAAAAAGTCAGGGTGAAAGCCGCTCAGTCGTGTCCAGCTCTTTGCAACCCCATGGATTTTACAGTCCATGGAATTTTCCAGGCTAGAATATTGGAGTGGGTAGCCTTTCCCTTCTCCAGGGGATCTTCCCAACCCAGCAATTGAACCCAGGTCTCCTGCATTGCAGGCTGATTCTTTACCAGCTGAGCCCCAAGGAAAGCCACAAGGGTCATCCCCAGTTGAGACAAAAGTTGGCCTTTGTGTTTCCACACCAGTTGATTGTTGGCTGCTGGCAGTCCCTGGAAGGGGATGTGACCCTGGGTGAGGCAGTTTCTGATGCTAGGGTAGTGCCCAGGGGGAACTGCTGTCAGAGGCTGAAATTCCTTGCAGCTGAAGAAGGGAAGCTTTTGATTCAAAGAAAACTAGGTGTGTGTATACTGATCACTAGGGTTATTTATGATGTATTGTTCAGTGAGAAAAACAAGTTTCAGAAACACGTGTGCAGTATCATTCCATTTTCAAAAAACAAACATTTTTGTTATTTTTGTAAATTTCTTGTGTGTTTGAATTTAGAAAGAAAACTGAGCTCTTTACACAAGTTACTTCATGAGTATGGAAGTACGAAAGGGAAGGGGAAATTTAATGAGATTATTAACCTTTTTTTGTTATATATCTGTCTTTATTTTTACTTTTTAATGAAATATAGTTGACATAGAATATTGTTATTTTAAAGTGTACTACTTAGTGATTTGAAATTTTCAAATATTAAGAAATGACCGCCATGATAAGTGTAGTAACCATTTGTCCCCATACAATGTTATTACAATATTCAGTTCAGTTCAGTTCAGTTGCTCAGTCGTGTCTGACTCTTTGCGACCCCATGAATCACAGCACACCAGGACTCCCTGTCCATCACCATCTCCCGGAGTTCACTCAGACTCATTATTGGCCATATTTCTTGTGCTGGATATTGTGTCCATGTGGCTTATTTATCTTACAAATGGAGGCTTGAACCATTTAATCTCCTTCATCCGTTTCCTCCTCTTCCCTCTGGCAAACACCTGTTTGCTCTCTGTATCACTGTTTCCATTTTGTTTTGTTCAGTTTTTGCTTTTTGCATTCCATATATAAATGAGATCAAAAGGTATTTGTTTGTCTCTGTCTGACTTATTTCACTTAGCATAATACCCTGAATTTTGTCCACTCATATTGTCGCAAGTGGCAAAAATATTTTTAATGACTGAGCAATATTCCACTCTGGAGAAGGAAATGGCAACCCTCTCCAGTGGGGTTCTTGCCTGGGATATCCCACAGACAGAGAAATCTGGCAGGATGCAGTTTATGGTCCACAGAAGAGTCACAAACAACTTAGAAACTAAACAAAAACAACAATATTCCATTGCATATATATATATATATATATATATATCTCACAGATTCTTTATCCATTCATCTATTGATGGATACTTGGGTTGCTTCCAGGTATTGACTAGTATAAATAATGCTCCAGTGAAAATTGTAGTGCATATATGTTTTTGAATTATTTTCTTTGTTTTCTTTGAGCAAATACTAAGAAGCAAACTTGGTGGATCATATGGTAGCTCTTTTTTTTTTAATTTTTGAGGAGCCTCCATACTTTCCCATAGTGCCTGCACCAATTTACAGCCCACCACCAGTACAGTACACCCTTTCCCCACTTCCTCCCCAATACTTGCGATTTGTTGCTTTGTTAATAACCATTTTGACAGATATGAGGGGTATTCCATTGCAATGAATAATGATGAATGACATTGAGCATCTTTTCATGTGTCTTGGCCGCCTGTGTGTTTTTGGAAGAATGCCTACTCAGCTCATCTGCCAATTTTTAAATCAAGTTGCATTTTGTTAGTTGAGTTGTCGTCAGCTATTTTCATTATATATCTTGTGCCGTCTTCATGGTTAAGTGAACATGTCAATTAGATACATTTTTAATGCTATTTTTGTCTCTTTAATTCTTTTGTCATTTTTGGCCACACTGCAAGGCATTGGGGAATCTTGAAAGTGAAAGTGAAGTCGCTCAGTCATGTCCAACTCTTTGCGACCCCGTGGACTGTAGTCCACCAAGCTCCTCTGCCCATGGGATTCTCCAGACAAGAGTACTGGAGTGGGGTGCCATTTCCTTCTCTTAGCTCCCCAATTAGGGATCAAACCCATGCCCCATGCAGGGGAAGCATGAAGCCCTAAGCACTGGACTTCCAAGAAATGTCCTTAGTTAGACGCAATTACAATGTGGCTTATTCATATTACAAAAGGAATATACATCCACCTCTGCATTCACTTACAATGCAAATTTCTTCAGTGTATTTGAAATATAAATCAATTAAAAACAAAAAAAATAACAGTGCAGGTTTTCAAGAGAGCATATGTAAAGAGATTCCTAGTGGTGAACAGGTTACCTATAGACAGTTTTGACTTGAAGTCAGTTACGTATTCTGCAGTGGGACCTTTGAACCTGTCTTCAGGGAGGTGTCTCATCTCCTCCATTTTCTGTTCTGTTCTGGGAGAAACCCTTTGCTGAGGCTGGCCCAGTTCACACCCCTGCCAGCCATGCAGGAATGTTCCGGTTATGCAACACGTGTTCCATGATGAGTAAGTCAGCCTTTTCCATTTTAGACTCTCAATGGGGGCAGAGGGGGGTCTGAAGTTTCGCTTTGCACGTCCCTGATGGCTGGTGGAGCTCAGCATCTTCCCATACACTTACTGGTCTCTCAGTTATCTTCCTTTACCAAGTGCCTCTTCTAGTCTTTATCCATTCATAGTGGCAGGCTTGCCTCTCATTGATTTCTAGCATTTCTTCATATGTTTGGGCATAGCTCATTCCCGGCGTATAAGTCTCGTGAGTGTCTTCCAGCTTGTGTGTTGTTTTTGGACTCCCCGTATGATGAACAGAGACACTGAACTTTCATAAAGTCTAACTCAGCAGTGTTTCCGAGTTAAGGCTTTTGGTGTAGAAATCGTTCCCCATTCTGAGTCTAGGGAAACACTCTCCTATATTTCTCTCTGGAAGCTTTGCTGTTTTATCGTTCACACTTTTGTCTCTGATCTGTGTCAAACTAATTTTTTTATGCTGTGAGGCCATTGGAGAAGGAAATGGCAACCCACTCCAGTGTTCTTGCCTGGAGAATCCCAGGGACGGGGGAGCCTGGTGGGCTGCCGTCTTTGGGGTCGCACAGAGTCGGACACGACTGAAGTGACTTAGCAGCAGCTGTGAGGTTGATGTCATTTTAAGGATTCAGTGTGTGGGTTTTATTTAGAAAGGTGTATGACAGTCACTGCTATCTAAATGTTAATTTTATTATCAATATTGTTTCTTACTTTTCAATTCCCTAATGACCTTTTAAGCTTCCCTGGTGGCTCAGATGGTAAAGTGTCTGCTTGCAATGTGGGAGACCTGGGTTTGATCTCTGGGTTGGGGAGATCCCCAGGGGGAGGAAATGTCAACTCACTCCAGTATTCTTGCCTGGAAAATTCCATTGACTGAGGAGCCTGGTAGGCTACAGTCCATGGGGTTGCAAGCAGTTGGACACGACTGAGTGACTTTATTTTCACTTTCTTTTCAATGACCTTTTAATCTTTATTTTCCTAGCTCTTTAGTACTACTCTGTAGGCTGCTGGGCTTCAAGTTTGAACTTTGTCACCTATGAAGCATAAGCTTTTCAACAGGAATTTCTCTGTATATCAGGTTCTGTGTTTGGAAAAACGAGGATAATAACTGCCTGAATTAGCTCGTGAACTGTTATAAGAACCAAACTGGATAATATACAAAGTTCCTTATAAATGGAAATTGCTATGCTAAAGTTGTTCATTTTTTCAACGCTGAACTAAGAACTCCAGAAACTTCCATTAATAGAAACGTTTGACAAATGGATCTCTGAAAACACGTTGAAACCATCAAAGCCTCAAGTTGGCCTAACGTCACTTCATCTCAGACTCAAGTCTTTGCTCACCAGTGACAACGCAGAGGTGTGGGAGGGAACAGTCAACAGTGACACCTTCCGCTCTCCCCAGCCTCAGTGAGGGGCCAGAGGCAGGCAGGTGACAAGCCTGCATTCTGCTTTTTGTCGCCACTGTTTCATTGTATGAAATCTATCTGGGTCTGGAGTGAGGGGTATGCAAATAGTGCAGGTCTGGGCTTGTGGCACGTTCAAGCGGTTCTCCACCTGCGGTCCCCAGACCAGCAGCATTGGCACCACCGGGGAATTTCTTTGAAGGCAAATGCTTCAACACATCCGCGCCCTGCTGGCTCAGGAACGTGGCTTGTGACCCTTAGGGATCTGGGTGGTAACAAGTCTTGCAGGTGACAGTAATCCACGTTCGATTTAAGAGCCAGGAACCAGACGCTGAAAAGGCTGGTCTCCTGGGCTGGCTCTGCAGTTTGCTTCTTGTGTGGCCTTGAGGTAAATCTCATAACCTTCCTGGACCCCGAGTCTCCCCTTTTCAAAAGATAAATGGAGATAACAGGCCACCGGCCAGAAGGTGGTATGTGAAAGCACTTCATAAACTATGATTGATGCAGAGCTGTCTCCTTGGTTTGGGCATATCGGTATGGGCGTAGGAGCAGTATGTCAGAAAGGGACTCATCAGATCATTTGCTGAGGCAGAATGGCTTTTTAAAATTAAAAAAAATAAGATAAAATAGCAAGAGAGTTATTCTGACAGTTTGGGGCTGCCTTTCATGGGCAGGCAAGACTAGACCAGTCAAAACAACCCATAGGGCAGTGCCCAGGTAGGTGAGGGGCCCTCCTAGAACTGTGTCAAGGTGGAGATTCTAACTGGGGGGATGTGAATGATGGAAGTGACCCCCTTCCTTAGCATTTCATCATCCACCTTTAATCCCTGCCAGATTTACCTCTGATGGACTGAGGGTGAGAGATGGCTCGAGTTATGCCGGAGAGTGCAGAGTCACAGTCAAGAAAAGTTAGCCGGAGGAAATGCCTCCATATAATCACAGCTGGCAAAAGGGAAGCCTGATCATTTAGACCCCAGGAAAACACATTCTTTCTGAGTTTAAGAAAATACATTAGCATCTTCCTGAATCCAGATTGAAGAGGCTCATTCTCTAGTCATTCAAATGAAGAAGCAATTCTCCAGTGACAATAGGGCTATTAAATGTACCAGTTGAAAATGAGAATAATGCGTAGCTCATCGAGCCAACTTCCAAATCAGGATTCTTTCTTACTCCCCAGCAAATTGGGGATGCTCTCTGTTTCTATATATTTCTTATAAATTGCCTATGTGTATCATAGGATTTTATTGAAATATTTAAAATATAACAGCTGCATATGAAAAGTCTTTCCTCCAAAATTATATTTTCAAGGTGACTATGAACACATGAATCTAAAGCTGTTTTTCATGCACTAAAACTGCTGTTTGTAAGAATTGCTAGTGGTGTTCTTTTCCTTTTGGGATTCTTTCTTCCTTTAAGGTATCATTTGTCTACAGAAGACACTTTTTCAAGGCAATGGGGAACGGAGTTTCAAATGCCCAATGTTATGCTACATTTACTGATAAAATTATGCGTGCCCCTTTTGGGTTCAAGGGGGGATATAATATGACCACAAGAGTCTTGTTTTTTGTGGGTTTTTTTCCATTTTATGGAAAAATTCCTTTCAAATAATGGGACATCTGGTCCTGTGTCATCTACCAAGCCAGCACTGACTGAGAAGAATGCAATGGATGAGGTCTCCCTGGCATACTTGGAAACTGTCACTTGGAAAATAAAGTGGCAGAGAGCTGGCTTGGCTTAAACAACGCATCAGTCCCTCCTCCAACTCTGAGTCAGAAATAATCACAGAAACCTCTATAACTTTAGACATGGGGTTTCGCATACCCTGCTGCCACCCAAACCTGAACTTAGATGACTCTGATTTCCAGCATGGTGGCAGTGGTGTGTCCGTTCACCGGGGTATCACAAATTCCCTGTAACTCAAAACAAGATAAATATTGTAGTGATATCATGTTACTAGCTATACAGCTTAACTTCTTCTTGATGTTTAAAATTGACTTTACGTTTAGAGGAGATTTAGGTTCAAACTGAGCAGAAAGTACCGAGAAGCCCGTACAGCCCTTCCCTTGCACGTACATGCCTCACTCCACCACCGGCACCCTGCCCCAGAGCGGCACGTTCGCTGCAGCTGATGAACATTTGTTGGCACAGCATATCCCCCAAAGCCCATCTCTCACTTGGGCATTCACTCTTGGTGTTGGATATTGTATCGAGTTTGGCACCTGTACGACACGTATCCACCGCTGTAGGCTCCTACAGAATAGTTTCAGCTCCCTGAAAACCCCTCTGTGCTCAACCTAGTTATCCCACCCTCTCCCCCAACCCCAGAAGCCACTGGTCTCTACTGTTGCCTTGGTTTCACTTTTCAAGGTTGTCATATGGTTGGAATCATAAAGCATGTAGCTCTTTCTGTCACTAAGGAGCATGTATTTAAGATTCCTCTATCTCTTTTCCTGGTTGATAGCTCATTTCTTTTTAAAACTGAGTAACATTCCATTGCCTGGATGGATCACAGTCTATTTATTCATTCACCTTCTGAAGAAACTCTTGGTTGCTCCCAAGTTTTTGCAATTATGGATGGAGGTAAAAACATTCTTCTGCAGTTTGTATAGACATAGGTTTTTGACTCATTTGGGTAAATAACAAGGAGCGCCATTGCTGGGCTGTAAAAGTGCTTTTCTGCCGGGGTCCAGCCCTGGTGGATCCAGGGAATTTGAAGTGGGGATGGAGTCGGTGAGGAGAGACTTATTTAATTAGAGCTATAAAGAGAGATTAGGAAAGAATAGTGTAGTAGGAAAATTAGTGGAGAAAAGAGGCTGATATTCCTTGGTTTACATGGAAAGCTAATAAAGTTTCAAGACAAGAAACTTGCACCATCTACGTTAGGCCACAGGCGCCTGCTGGAATAGTGGAGGGTGCCCCGCCTTGGGCTCCCTCTTGCATGGGACTTAGAAGCCTCGGCAAATGAGTAGACGTGGAAAGCCTCCGCATTCCAAGGGATCAGCCTGAAAAAGAGAGGGAGGGAGAGGGAGAAAGAGAAAGAGAGAGAAAGTCAACATGGGGGGAGCCAGATTTCCAAGAAACTAGTTCAAGAAACTGGTCCGAGAAACTGGTCCATCCTTTATTTTCCAGGAAAGCTTTTTATGCTTTTGGTTGTACATAGAGATCAATGGGTAATACAAAGGTATGCAGGGTCAGCAGCCCTGACCCTTATCAAGACCAGGCTTTCTTTCTGCAAATCTTCCTGTATACAAAGGGTCTCAGGTGATTTACAGTATCTTCTGGCCAAAAGGCCTGTTAACATTTTATGGCTCTCTTCCTTAATGAATGTTAATCTCATTTTCCCTATAGTGTTTTTCTTTAATCTGCATCACCCTCAAAGCACTAAATAAAGTTACATTAAAAGATATGAAAACTTGGCAGCAAGTATTGGCTCAACAATGAAACCCTTAATCAGTTTTATTCTAATGATTTTTCCTAGAATTTCTTAAGCTTTCAGTGCCTCTCGAGGTTGAGAGACTATAAACAATTCACATGCGCAGTTGTAAAAATCCGGACAGACCGGTCAGGTAAGTTAGAAAGCTATCAGGGGGTTTAAGCCAAGACATTCTTTTTACGCCCAGGAGACTTATTAGCCAGAGCTCTAAGTTAATTCCTTTTAGAGGAAGTTGGTGGGGGACAGCCCCTGTTAATGTCAGAAGTGTAAGCAAAAAGCATAATGCAGTAAGGCAGGCAGACTCTGGTTTGGGGGGTAGATACTCGAGAAAATCCAGCGAGGCTCCCTTAAGGCCCAACTCACCTTTGCCTGTCGGGCCCCTTAACCTCATGACCTTTGCCACAGGCGGGACTCCTTGTGCCGGCTCCCGGCATTTTTCTTTTTTAATAAGAAGCTGCCAAACTGCCTTACAAAGTATGTATACCATTTTGCATTCCCACCAGCAGTGAATGGAAATTCCTATTGTTCCACATTTTTGCCAGGCTTTGGAGTCGTGTTTTGAATTTTGGCCATTCCCATAGGTGTGTAGTGTAGTAGCCTCTCATGGTTATTTTAATCTGAAGCTTCCTTAATGACACATGATGTTGATCATTGCATTCGCTCTTTTGAAAATTGGAATATAATTGCTCACAGTGCGGTCAGTGCTCTTCTCGCTTCATCCACCCTCTCCCGCCACCCTGTCCACGTCACGTGTGTGTCTGTGACACATGGGTCTTCTTCGCCAAGGTATCTCTTCAGGCATCCTGCTCATTTTCTAACTGGGCTCTTCATTTTGTTAGTGTTGAGTTTTGGATAATATTTATCAGATTTTTTTTTTTCAAATAATTTTCCCCAGTCAATGACTTGTCTCTTCATTCTCTTGATGGCTTCTTTTCCAAGGCAGGCATTTTTAATTTTCATGAAGTTCAGCGTGTCAATTATTTCTTATATGGGTCGTGCCTTTGAGGTTGTATCTAAAAAGACATCACCATAAACAAGACTGCCTAGGTTTTCTCCTGTGCTGTCTCCCAGGAGTTTCATGGTTTTGCATTTGATTTTTAGGTGGGTAATCCACTCTGAGTTCCATTTTGTGAAGAAGTGTGTAAGGTTTGTATCTGGACTCCTTTTTGCTTTTGCTTTTGCGTGTGGGTGTCTGCTCTTACAGCACCTTTCGTTGAAAGACTATTTTTTTTTCCTCCACTGAATTGCCTTTGCTCCTTTGTCAAAGACCACTTGACTGTATTTATGTAGATTTATTTCTGGGTTGATCTGTTTGTCTGTTATTTTGCGGATAGCACACTGTTTTGATGATGGTATCTTCATAGTCAGTCTTGAAGTTGGCTCCAGTCTTCTGACTCTCTCCTCTTCTTCAATAGCACGTTGGCTTCTCTGTACAAACTTTATAATCAGACAGTACCCACAGCGTCACTTCCTTAGGTCTTGATTGGGATGGCAATCAAACATTGGAAGAGCAAACATCTGGACGATATCGCGTCTTCCTATGCATGAACACAAAATGTCACTTCACTTGTTATTTTTGGTCTCTTTCATCAGAGTTCTGTAGCCTTCCTCGTGAAATGATTGCACGTCTTTTGTTAGACCTATGTCTAAGTGTCATCTTTCATCTGGGGCGGCGGGGGATGCTAGTGCAAAGGGCGTCATGCTTTTAACCTCACATTCCGCGGTTCACTGCTGTCTATGTGAGGCATCATCGCGGCGCGACAGCTTTCTCTGCTTGCCGTCGTGGGGCGACCCTCCCTTGCAGCGCGTGGGCGTCTCGCTGTGGTGGCTTCTCCCGTCGTGGAGCTTGGGCTCTGGGGTGCGGGCGCAGCAGTTGTGCCCTATGGGCGCAGCTGCTCCTTGGCATATGGGATCTTCACACACCCAGGATAGAACCTGTGACCCCTGCATTGGCAGGTTTTTTATTTTCTTTTAAAAATCAGAAGATAATTACTTTACAATACTGTGTTGCTTTCTGCAACACAACTTAATTCAGTCATAAGTATGGGTTCCCCTTGGACCTCCCTCCCGCCCTTCCCCCATCCCACCCCTCTAAGTTGTCAGAGTGCAGGTTGGACACCTTGCTGCACAGCAGCTTCGCACCAGCCAACTGTTTACACTTGGTGATGCCTGCGTCTCAATGCCACGCTCTCAACCTGTCCCCCTCATCTCCCCCTGTGGTGTCTCTGTGCCTACCCTGCGAAAGGGCCCATCAGTACCAGTTCTAGATTCCATATATGTGCATCAATATATGATGTTTTTCTCTTTCTGAGGTTACTTCACTCTGTATAACAGGTTCATCCACCTCACTAGAACTGACTCAAGTTCACTGACGTTTCTGGCTGGGTGATATTCCTTAGTATATATCCGCCACATTATCCATTCATCTCTCCATAGACATCTGGATGATGGTGCTGCAGTGAACAGTGGGGTGCCTTGTCTTTTTGAATTATGGTTTTCTCAGCGTAAACGCCCAGTAATTGGATTGCTGGGTCATATGGTGGTTTTATTCCTAGTTTTTTTTTTTTTTAAAGGAATCTCCATACTGTTCTCTATAGTGGTGCTATCAAGTTACATTCCTACCAACAGTGCAAGAACGTTCCCTTTTCTCCACACCCTCTCCAGCATTTATTGTTTGTAGGTCTTTTAAATGATGGCCATTCTGACTAGTATCATGCAACACCTCATTGTAGTTTTTACTTCTCTAATAATGAGTGATGTTGAACGTCTTCCCATGTGTTTGTTGGCCATCTGTTTGTCTTCTTTGGAGAAATGTCTGTTTAGGTCTTCTGCCCATTTTTTGAATTGGGCTGTTTGGTTTTGTGATATTGAGCTGCATGAGCTACTTGGATATTTTGGAGATTAATCCTTGTCAATTGCCTCACTTGCAATTATTTTCTCCCATTCTGAGGGCCGTCTTTTCATTTTATTAATAGTTTCTTTGCTGTGCAAAGCCTTTTAAGTTTAATTATTTTCTACTTGGCATTTTTTGCCTTTATTTCCATTATGCTAAGAGGTGGACCATAGAAGGTCTTGCTGCAGTTTATGTCAGAGTGTTCTGCCTATGTTTTTCTCTAAGAGTTTTACAGTTTCTGTTCTTAAATTTAGGCCTTAATTTATTTTTGTGTATGGTGTTCAAAGTCATTCTATTTCATTCTTTTACATATAGCTGTACAGTTTTCCCAGCGCCACTTACTGAAGAGGCTGTCTTTCTCCATTGTATATTCTTGCCTCCTTTGTCAAAGATAAGATGCCCGTAGGTGTATGGATGTATCTCTAGGCTTTCATCTTATTCCTTTGGTCTATGTTTCTGCTTTTCTGCCAGGACCACACTGTATTGATGACCGTAGCTTTGTAGCATAGTCTGAAGTCAGGAAGGTTGATTCCTCCAGTTCCATTTTTCTTTCTCAAGATCACTTTGGCTATTTGGGATCTTTGGTGTTTCCATACAGTTGGGAATGTTTTTGTTCCAGTTCTGGAAAAAAAAAAATGTCATTGGTAGTTTGATAGAGATTGTGTTGAAACTGTAGACTGCTTTGGGCAGTATAGCCATTCTCACAATATTGATTCTTCCAACCCAAGCACATGATATATCGCTCTGTTGTGTCATCTTTGATTTCTTTCATCACTGTGACTTATAGTTTTTTGTGTATAAGGCTTTTGGCCCCTTAAGTAGATTTACTCTTATGTTTTTTTTATTACTTTTTGTTGCAGTGGTGAATGTGATTGTTTCCTTAATTTCTCTTTCTGATTTTTCATTGTTAGTATATAGAAATGCAAGGGATTTCTGGGTATTGATTTTGTATCCTGTAACTTTAGAAAATTCACTGATAAGCTCTAGTAACTCTTTTTGATAGCATCATAAACAGTGCTGAATTTTGTCAAAAGCTTTTTCTTCATCTATTGATATTATCTTATGATTTCTATCTTTCAATTTGTTAATGTTGTGTATCACATTGATTGATTCAAGTCTATTGAACTATCCTTGCATCCCTGGGAGAAATCCCCTTTATCATGACGTACAATCCTTTTGATGTGGGACTCTGTTTGCTAGAATTTTGTTGAAGATTTTTGCCTCTATGTTCATCAGTGATATTGGCCTGTAACTTTTCTTTGTGTGTGTGTGATGTCATTGTCTGGTTTTGGCATCAGGCTGACAGTAGCCTTGTAGAATGAGTTTGGCAGTATTCCTTCCTCAGCAATTTTTGGCAGTTTGAGAAGGGTAGGCATTAGCTTTTCTCTTAACATTTGATAGAATTCACCTGTGAAGCCATCCGGCCCTGGGATTTTGTTTTGGTTTGTTTTTGTGAGAGTTTTGATCACAGTTCTGATTTCACTGCTTGCGACTGTCTGTCCATAATTTCTCTTTCTTCCTGGTTCAGTCTTGGGAGGTTAATTTGTCCGTTTCTTCCAGGCTGTTCATTTTATTGGCATAAAGGCGCCCGTAGCAATCTCTTAAGATCTTTGGTGTTCCTGCATTGTCTGTGGTGACCTGTCCTTTTCCATTTCTAATTTTGCTGATTTGAGTCAACAAATGAAAGTAAAATTTTTCACATATATATCCCTATATTATAAAACTAATGATTGTAACCCAATATTTTCAATATCTGAATAGATAAATGACACTTTTCTAGAGGTTCCCAATACATCAAAATTATGGATGGAGGGCCAGGACTTATAATAACACTATACTAATCACTTAAAATTATAAAATTATAATATGTATATTTTAAATATAATATATACAAATATATATAAGTGCAGAATCACATCCATATTTAAGAAATAACTTCGCTCTTGCTGTCAATATATTACTTATTTGTATAAGGCATGACCAAATAAATAATGTCTAAAGAATACAATCAATCAAATTATGTACATGAATACAATGTTTCTTTTCAAAAACGTGCAAGGCATTCAAATGATGGTATTAAAAGAAAGGCAGGGAATTCTGTTGACTTAGTGTGGCAGATTGAATTTTCCAAGGATGAACATGTTCTCTCCCTTCCAGCATCTTCTGTGAAGAGGTAGGATTTATGTTCTTTCCCCTTTACTTTGGGACAAACTTATGACTCTAGTATAAGTGATGCCATGTGGAATTTGAGGCTAATTTATGAAAGTTGAAACAGCAGCCACCTGATTCTCTTCTGGGACATTTGCTCTTGGAATTCAGCCACCAAACTGCGCAAAAGCCCAGGCTACATGAAAATGCTAGCCACAGATGTTCTCAGTGACCACACCAGGTAGGGTCTTGGTCAATAGCCAAAATCAACAACCAGACGTGTGGCTAGGTGAGCAGATGACTCTAGTCCCCAGACATCAAGTCACCATCAAAGCCTTTCCAAGTGATGCTCCAGAGAGCAGGGAGACTAGCAATGAGCTCGAGCAGTTTACAGCTACATTTCGATCAGGGGCTGAGTCCATAGGGAGGCTTGGAGGACACTGGCATAGGCCCAGTGCTGGGCATTTTCATGAGGTCCCTGCTGTGCTGACATCATACATCCCTCCAAGTTTCCTCTGAGGGGGAGGGTGGCCCCCACCTTGTACATCTCTCAGCCAAATACTGTAAAGACAGAAAGCATCTTGTGAGTGAAATGTGTCAAAATAGATCTCAGGGAGACAGCAATAAGTGGTCTTGAAGAGAGATCTTAGTTTACTGAGAATTGAACCTAGGTAACCTGGATGGAGGAGAAGGCGATGGCACCCCATTCCAGTACTCTTGCCTGGAAAATCCCATGGACGGAGGAGCCTGGTAGGCTGCAGTCCATGGGGTCTCTAGGAGTCAGATACGATTGAACGACTTCACTTTCATTTTTCACTTTCATGCACTGGAGAAGGAAATGGCACCCCACTCCTGTATTCTTGCCTGGAGGATCCCAGGGATGGGGGAGCCTGATGGGCTGCCGTCTATGGGGTCACACAGAGTCGGACGCAACTGAAGCGACTTAGCAGCAGCAGCAACCTGGATGGAAACCAGGAATCCTAGCCACTAGACCACCAGGGGCTAGAGGATAAGAGAAACCGTTTAAGACTGAAGCAAGGGGGGAAACACACAGCCAGAGGCTAGGGGTGTGGGTGTCCCTCACTAATGAGGGTGAGTGCAGTGAAGAGGTGAGGCAATGCCTTATACAGGACAGTTCTTCTGGGTCTTCATTTACCTTTGGCTAATTATCTTGTTTCTTTTCACACATCTGACCTGCCTAGGATTCTCCACAACACACGTGCACGAGTTTCTGCTAAGATGGATCCTAGCACAGAGGCCTGTGGGCACGCTTGCTAGGGGGTGGGGCCTCCTCCCTTTTGGGCCACCAAGGAGTCTTCCTATGCCTGTGCAGCCCGGAAGCTTCCCTTGACCCCAGGAGTCTCCTCTCTTCCTCATCTCTCTTCCTGCTTATGTCTCTTCCTCAGCAGAGCTCTGCTTCTGCCACTAGCTTTGTCCTTGGAGTGTCTGGGGGGACAGAAACCTCAACTTTACTCTGCTTGACAAACACTAGCTGCCCAGCCCAGGGGGGCATCTACCCCTGCCTCAGAATGCCCTCCACTTGACTGAGCCTGCACCAGAACGGCGCTCTGATGTGTCTGTGGGGCCGAGTCCTCTGTCTCAGGTCACCCCTAGAAGAGTCCTTCTCTCATATTCCTCATCTTTCAGAAATATGGGTAAAGTTTGGCTTCAAGCTCATTCTTGTTAAAATTGACACAGACCTGGAATCCATTCTCACTAGGTTCAGTTATTAGGAGTTTTGATTTACACCTTGGAAAGTAGGTTTCCTTCCAACTACCCCCATATAACAGGGCTGAGACGCTGACCTGGAATAGCCCTGTCTTGAGAACAGCACTTGCCCCATCCAGCTTTGGGGATCAAGGAGTTAGACCGCAAATGGTAATAGGGCCCCTGTTGGTTAACAGCTTTGTTCTGCTGACATCGTGGTACAATCAAGAGGAAATATAAATGATTCCATTGACTTGTTTATTCCTTTATATGTAACCATATAGAAAACCTATTTTAGTTGTGAACACATCTTTTCAACATCAGAGAAGCTTTGTATAAACTAAACATATAGCTGATGGAGTCAGTTATAAGTAGTCAGTTTCCCTCGACAGAGCAGTTTTTTATCACAATTGACCATCATCAGGCTTAAGCACTCAGAGAACAGTCTGAGGCACTCATTTAAAGATTTAGTTTTAAAACTGAGGAAGCATCTAAGTATTCATCTGAGACCGACCTCAGCGAAAGCACACTGGTTGCTGATTCAACAGAAGCAAGCTTGGATCCTGGCGGGGAGCCCACCACATACTCTGGAACAGGACTTTGCGTCTGTTTCAGTTCAGTTCAGTCGCTCAGTCGTGTCCAACTCTTCGAGACCCCATGGGCTGCAGCACGCCAGGCCTCCCTGTCCGTCACCAACTCCCGGAGCTCACTCAAACTCATGTCCGTCGAGTCAGTGATGCCATCCAACCATCTCATCCTCTGTCGTCCCCTTCTCTTTCCGCCTTGAATCTTTCCCAGCATCAGGGTCTTTTCCAATGAGTCAGCTCTTCGCATCAGGTGGCCAGAGTATTGGAGCTTCAGCTTCAGCATCGGCCCCTCCAGTGAACACCCTTCAGCATCGGCCCCTCCAGTGAGCACTCTTCAGCATCGGCCCCTCCAGTGAGCACCCTTCAGCATCGGCCCCTCCAGTGAACACCCTTCAGCATCGGCCCCTCCAGTGAACACCCTTCAGCATCGGCCCCTCCAGTGAGCACTCTTCAGCATCGGCCCCTCCAGTGAGCACTCTTCAGCATCGGCCCCTCCAGTGAGCACTCTTCAGCATCGGCCCCTCCAGTGAGCACCCTTCAGCATCGGCCCCTCCAGTGAGCACCCTTCAGCATCGGCCCCTCCAGTGAGCACCCTTCAGCATCGGCCCCTCCAGTGAGCACCCTTCAGCATCGGCCCCTCCAGTGAGCACCCTTCAGCATCGGCCCCTCCAGTGAGCACCCTTCAGCATCGGCCCCTCCAGTGAGCACCCTTCAGCATCGGCCCCTCCAGTGAGCACCCTTCAGCATCGGCCCCTCCAGTGAGCACTCTTCAGCATCGGCCCCTCCAGTGAGCACTCTTCAGCATCGGCCCCTCCAGTGAGCACTCTTCAGCATCGGTCCTTCCAGTGAGCACCCTTCAGCATCGGCCCCTCCAGTGAGCACCCTTCAGCATCGGCCCCTCCAGTGAGCACTCTTCAGCATCGGCCCCTCCAGTGAGCACTCTTCAGCATCGGTCCTTCCAGTGAGCACCCTTCAGCATCGGCCCCTCCAGTGAGCACCCTTCAGCATCGGCCCCTCCAGTGAGCACCCTTCAGCATCGGTCCTTCCAGTGAGCACCCAGGACTGACCTCCTTTAGTCCTGTTTCCTTTGCGTTTGTTTTCTTAACTCAAAGTTGTTCTGAGTTGGATGCTATGATTTACGTGACAGCATACAAGGAAGAGCTTGAAATACCGTTGCAAATCTTTAAATGCTACTTCAATCTGTATATAAAGCCTTTCTGTGGTTTCAAGTTATCTTCTAGATAATATTGGAGGAGTTCTTTGCTTTGTAACGTGTTTCATGCAAACTGACTCTGGCCCTTATACATTAACTGATGCATAGATACCAGTAATTTTGCTAAAGGAAGGATGGAAGGCAGAAGGAAGGCAGGCAGACAAATATGAGCATGAAAAGATTTGAAAGTCTATAATTATTCGAGTTGCAAATATATTGTACATGAAAACTTTTTTGAATGTCTTTAAAGTTCGATGGTGATTTTTTAGGATCACTCATCTTTTGTGAAGTGAAAGTGTTAGTTGCTCAGTCCTGTCTGACTCTTTCCAACCCCATGGACTGTAACCCACCAGGTTCCTCTGTCCACGGAATTCTTCAGGCAAGAATACTGGAATCAGTAGTCATTCCCTTTTGCAGATCTTCCTGACCCAGGGATCAAACCCAGGTCTCCAGCATCGGAGGCAGATTCTTTTCCCCACATTGTATTAAACACTCACCTAGATTTTGTATTCCCCCCCCCCACTCAATGCAGGGTTTTACAGAAAGCTTTTTGTTTTTATCTCTAAGAAGATAATCATAAAGCTGTATTGCCCACTGAATTTATGTCATAATTATCACCTTGTTAATAAACAATAAAAAAATTTGGAACATCGGCAGCCATCTGACTTGGGAGATCTGATAAAAGCTGCAGGAAGCCAACAAAAATGAAAGGGATAAATATTACTTTTAGGCTCCAATCTGGGAGCTGTTTGTACCCCAGGTGTTTGAACAGCATGTGCTGCTCAACAAACCTACTTCTCACAAGCACATATATGGTAGCTGGTTCCCAAGCCAACCCACAAAAGTCTATTTAGTGACTAATTTGCTTGAAGTAGTCTTTGTGTCCGGAGAAGGCAATGGCACCCCACTCCAGTACTTTCACCTGGAAAATCCCATGGACGGAGGAGCCTGGTGGGCTGAAGTCCATGGAGTTGCTAGTCAGACACGACTGAGCGACTTCACTTTCACTTTTCACTTTCATGCATTGCAGAAGGAAATGGCAACCCACTCCAGTGTTCTTGCCTGGAGAATCCCAGGGACGGAGAAGCCTCGTGGGCTGCTGTCTATGGGGTCGCACAGAGTCGGACACAACTGAAGCGACTTAGCAGCAGCAGCAGCAGTCTTTGTATCTACAGGGCGATGTGGGCAAGGTTTCCCCATGGGATGGCAAGAATATGCCTGTCTCTCTGGACTCTATGAGATAGGAAGTTCTTTTCCCCCTTTTAATCCCTTAAACTTGTATTTAACAACGAGATGGATACACTAGCTGGGGGTTACTGAGGGTTGGTTGGTATAGAACATTGGCTTTAGATTGAGTTTAACAGGGATGAAGATGAGAGGAGGTATTTTGGGGATGAGGAAAAAGATAGATGTTAAGCAACTAAGGGATCATACATGATAATATTGACTTTTTTGCCATGTAAATTGGATTTACAACTTGCCTTTTGATTTTCATTTAGTAGTGTCCTAAGGAGAAGGCAATGGCAATCCACTCCAGTCCTCTTGCCTGGAAAATCCCATGGGCGGAGGAGCCTGGTGGGCTGCAGTCCATGGGGTCACGAAGAGTTGGACGGACACGACTGAGCGACTTCACTTTCACTTTTCACTTTCATGCATTGGAGAAGGAAATGGCAACCCACTCCAGTGTTCTTGCCTGGAGAACCCCAGGGATGGGGGAGCCTGGTGGGCTGCCATCTATGGGGTCGCACAGGGTCGGACACGACTGAAATGACTTAGCAGCAGTGTCCTAAAGATCTTTCTACAGTAGAAAAAATGTGGAGAGAGCCACTACATTCTTCTTGATGCCTTTTTAATATTTGAAGTTCAGTTCAGTTCAGTCTCTCAGTCCTGTCTGACTTTTCATGACTCCATGGACCATAGCATGTGAAGCCTCCCTGTCCTTCACCAACTCCTGGAGTTCACTCAGACTCATGTCCATCAAGTCAGTGATGCCATCCAACCATCTCATCCTCTGTCCTCCCCTTTTCCTCCTTCCTTTAATCTTTCCCAGCATCAGGGTCTTTCCAATGAGTCAGTTCTCTGTATCAAGTGGCCAAAAGTATTGGAGTTTCAGGTTCAGCCTCAGTCCTTCCAATGAATATTCAGGACTGACTTCCTTTAGGATGGACTGGTTAGATCTCCTTGCAGTCCAAGGGACTCTCAAGATTCTTCTCTAACACCACAGTTCAAAAGCATCAATTCTTCAGTGCTCAGCTTTCTTTATGGTCCAGCTCTCACATTTATACATTTGGATCAGAGGTTAAAGCATCTGCCTCTAATGTGGGAGACCCGGGTTTGATCCCTGGGTCAGGAAGATCCCCTGGAGAAGGAAATGGCAATCCACTCCAGTATTCTTGCCTGGAGAATCCTATGGACAGAGAAGCCTAGAAGGTTACAGTCCACAGGGTCACAAAGAGTTGGACATGACTGAGCGACTTCACCTTCACCTTCACTGGAAAAATCATAGATTTGACTAGACAGACTTTGTTGGAAAAGTAGTGTCTCTGCTTTTTAATATGCTGTCTAGGTCTATCGTAGCTTTTCTTCTAAGGAGCAGTTCAGTTAAGTCTCTCAGTTGTGTCGGACTCTTTGCGACCCCATGAATTGCAGCACGCCAGGCCTCCCTGTCCATCACCAACTCCCGAAGTTTACCCAAACTCATGTGCATCGAGTCAGTGATGCCATCCAGCCATCTCATCCTCTGTCGTCCCCTTCTCCTCCTGCCCCCAATCCCTCCCAGCATCAGGGTCTTTTCCAATGAGTCAACTCTTCACATGAGGTGGCCAAAGTATTGGAGTCTCAGCCTCAGCATCAGTCCTTCCAATGAACACCCAGGACTGATCTCATTCAGGATGGACTGGTTGGATCTCCTTGCAGCCCAAGGTACTTGCAAGAGTCTTCTCCAACACCACAGTTCAAAAGAATCAATTCTTGAGTGCTCAGCTTTCTTCACAGTCCAACTCTCACATCCATACATGACCACTGGAAAAACCATAGCCTTGACTAGACGAACCTTTGTTGGCAAAGTAATATCTCTGCTTTTTAATATGCTATCTAGGTTGGTCATAACTTTCCTTCCAAGAAGTAAGCGTCTTTTAATTTCATGGCTGTAGTCACCATCTGCAGTGATTTTGGAGCCCAGAAAAATAAAGTCTGTCACTGCTGGGGGCCAGCGTGAGGAACTCCACCCATGGCAAAGGTCACGAGGAAGGAGGCTTGGCATGCGCAAAGGCATGATCAAGCCTCAGGAAACCCCCTGTTCCCGAGCATCTACCCCCAAAACCAGACTGTTTCATGCTCTCGCCTACACCTCTGACTTTACGGGGAGCTCTCCCCCATAACCATTTCTCTCAGAGAAGGAGTTAACTTACAGCTCCAGTTAATAAAAATTCCTGGGCGTGACAAGAGTGTTTCAACTTAGAAATTCCTCTGGAGGTCCTCTAGCCTCCCTGATCAGGTTCGTCCGGCCACATGTGATTGTTTAGAGCCTCCCAACCTTGAGAGGCACGAGATGCTTTAAAACTTTCTAAATACAGACTCTTTTGAGAAGTTAGAAAATTATTAGTATAGTATAGTGGGTTTATTAGAAATTATATTAGTGAAGGGTTTTTTCATTTGTCCTGCCAATAATCACTGCCAATTTCCTGCCCTGGGTGTGACAAGGATGTCTCAGGTCAAACCTCTCTGCTGACAGACTAGCTTGTGTGACAACCTCTCTACCATAAACAGCACAGAGAGTCTGGAGTATTAACATAGGGCTTTTCTCATTGTTGAGTCAGTGATTGCCACCAGGCCTCCATATCCTCAGGCACCTGGGAATATATTAATCAATGTATTTGGAATATAGAAAAGGAAATATAGTAGTTTTTGATGTTAGCAATACTAAACTTTTTGAGTTAATGAATTTTCTCTTTTGTAATAGATCACTGTACTTTGTTATAAATCACTGTGTCCTTGGTATGTAAAAATGTAACTTTATCACTATCTTAAGACAAAATAGATCTTAAGGGGAACATTGGTGAAGGGTTTACATTTGTTGAGCCAATATTTGCTGCTAAATCTTCATGTTCCCTGCCCTTATAATGAATATAACTAGCATATAGGAGAAATAAGTATTAACCTTTAAGCATATAGGAGAAATAAGTATTAACCTTTAAGATTAATCATGTTAACCTTGGGTTAAATAAATTCCTTCTTGATTGTAACTCACTACACCCTCACCCTATAGGAATGCAACTTTATTTGGAGGATGGTGCCTGGCTTAAGAAAAAATACCCTTGGAAAAAATAAGTTTTTTGGTTATCAGAAAGAAAGGGTCGTAAAATTTCAGCAGGTCTCATGGCCAGAAAATGATGTAAATCCCCTAAGACCTTTTTTTTATACATTTATGTGAAGCACCTGAATTGATAAAGGTCAGGACTGCTGACCCCCGCGTGACTCTGTATTCATCCCTATGTGTAACAAAAGGTATATAGGCAAACCCCAAAATAAAGAAATCGGATCAGTTTCTGGAAAGACTGATTCCCCCATGTCGTTTCTTTCTTGCTCCCCGCTTTTCTGGCTGAATTCCCATCTGGAGCATGGATGCTATTCCACGTAAACCAAGTTATTCAGCCTCTTTTTCTCCACTAATTTTCCTACTACACTATCCGTTTCTAATCTCTCTGTATATCTGTAATCAAGATTTTTCCTAGGACGCTGATTCCATCCCCACCTTTGAATCACCCTGGATCCACCGGGGCTGGACCCTGGCATGTCACTGTTTCCACTGTTTTCCCATCTATCTGCCATGAAGTGATGGGACCAGATGCCATGATCTTCGTTTTCTGAATGTTGAGCTTTAAGCCAACTTTTTCACTCTCCACTTTCACTTTCATCAAGAGGCTTTTTAGTTCCTCTTCACTTTCTGCCATAAGGGTGGTGTCATCTGCATATCTGAGGTTATTGATATTTCTCCCGGTAATCTTGATTCCAGCTTGTGCTTCTTCCAGCCCAGCGTTTCTCATGATGTACTCTGCATGGAAGTTAAATAAGCAGGGTGACAGTATACAGCCTTGACATCCTCCTTTTCCTATCTGGAACCAGTCTGCTGTTCCATGTCCAGTTCTAACTGTTGCTTCCTGACCTGCATACAGATTTCTCAAGAGGCAGGTCAGGAGGTCTGGTATTCCCATCTCTTTCAGAATTTTCCAGTTTCCCGTGATTTAGTACTTGAAACTTCCTATCATTTAATTAATCACTCTGTGAGAGGTGGCCATTCACCACATTCTCCATCTCTTAGGGCCAACAAGGAATTAGTATGTGAACAATAAAGAAAGCAGGATTGGCCCGAGACAGCTAGATGCACGTGAAGGGGAACTATTTCAGGAAGCCCGGGGGCGTGCGTCTTCCCATGCGTAGAAGATCGCTGGATCCCTTAACGTGAGAGATTTAGCCTTCTCTTAATTAACAGTAGTGCTTGCAAATTCAGATTACCTGCCCCTTGCTGCGAACTTGTGCACAGCCCGGGGCCTCCCCTGCGTCCCTGCAGTCAGCTCTCTTGGGGTCACCTGAGACGCCGTCTCCCGGACTCGAGTCCTAACGTTCCCACCGGATACAGTGACGCTACTTTCAGACTGTGACTGTGAGTTTTCGGTCGACACCCTCCTTTTACTGCCTATGGGTTTCTGTTTCTTTACTGACATAAAGTACGTTTTTATTTATCCGTAAAATCTCCTCTGTTTTAGATAAAGCTGGAGGTTTTGACAAACATTATACACAGAATGTTTAGCAGTATTTTATCTTATAATCATATAATTACATGTGTTTTATTTGTAAAATAAAAATTTTGCACATTTATTATGCAACTTAAGAGCTACAAGAAATCAGTTAGTTCGGTGTATAATTACAAATATTTTTGATGGGTCCCCAGAGAAGCTTTTTACAAGGATTCTGTCCGTGCAGGGGGCAGAAAGTGACCTTCCCAAGCCTCACAGGGACAGCGTCTCTCTAGGGTAACCTGTTGACGCCTATTGAGTTGCTGAGTGGAGGATAAGCCTCTCACCTTTCTGTTATTCTTTCCTTCCACAAGTCTTGGCCTCTAGTCCCCAAGTCAAAGAAGCAGACTCATCTCTAGGCCTGTATTCACACCTCATTAAACTTGTTGAAGTAAGAACTGTTCTCACAATAGTTCTCAAAGGCTGGGCTTCGGCTGGGCGCTCATGTGGCGCGGGTGCCATCTAGTGGTCCTTGTGCCTCATTACGTCTCTAAACCAGAAAACAGAACCAGGCTGGAATTGCTGCATGCCGGCAGGGTAATACGCTGCTACTATTCACTAGCTAGGAAGCTTTTCTGGTGATTTTCAGATCAAAGCTCACTAATAAAATTACTATTTTAATTATATTTTATTATGACTGAAATATCTCCAAATGGCAGCCCTAACAGCTAGGGTACTTGGAAGTATCCCAGAAAAATACATAGGCACACCTTTGGGCTTTGATTTGTGGGAAAATCAGGATCGCAGAAATTAGATCAAGTGTACAAAGATGAGCATCATGAAAGATTTTCTTACTTTACTGATAAGTCTTAAACAAATTTAAACTCTACCAAAAAATGTTACATTCCATTGCTACATTGCTCAGACACTCAGTCCTGTCTGACTCTTTGTGACCCCATGGACTGTAGCCCACGAGGCCCTTCTGTCCACAGGATTCTTCAGGCAAGAACACTGGAGTGGGTTGCCGTTTCCTTCTCCAGGGGCTCTTCCTGTCCAGGGATAGAACGCGGGCCTGTACTGTCTCCTGCACTGGCAGGCGGGTTCTTTGGCCTAGTACCATCAGTATCCTTCACTCCCCGATAGCTTGACAAGGTGGCACTGAATTCAGGGCAAAGACTTTCGCAGAGCGAACTTTGGCAAAGAAGGGTTTCCCTTGTGGCTCAGCTGGTAAAGAATCTGCCTGCAATGTCGGAGACCTGGGTTCACTCCCTGGGTTGGGAAGACCCCCTGGAGAAGGGAAAGGCTACCCACTCCAGTATTCTGGCCTGGAGAATTCCATGGACTGTAGAGTCCATGGGGTCGCAAAAAGCTGGACATGACCAGTGACTTTCACTTCACTTCGGCTAAGAAGCAGCAGGAGATGGTAGTAAAAGCACGTTTTTTTTGTTGGTTTGTTTTGTTTTTTTTAATCATTATTATTTATTTGGCTGCACCAGGCCTTAGTTTTGCCAGGAGGGATCTTTAGTTGTCGCGTGTGAGCACTTAGTTGAGGCATGTGGGATCTAAGCCCCTGACCAGGGATTGAACCTGGGCTCCCCACATTGGGATCACGGAGCCTCAATCACTAGCCCACCAGGGAAATCCGGAAGCATGGTTTCTAAAGCCATGCTGCTTGGGACTGAATCCTGGCTCTCCAAGTCTGTGTCTCCACCTATGGATGAGACCAGAAACAGTAGTTACCAGGGTGCTATAAACTCGTGGCACACACTGAAATCAAGCTCACTTTAAACAAAATTAAGCATTATGTCCTCTACTGAATAACCAAGGATAGCCAGCATTAGAGTTTCAGGGTCTGAACGGTCTTATTTAGAATCATACATTCAACATCGCATAAGGAAGGAAGCCTAAAACTTACCCTCAGGTTTATTTTTCTTCTCTTGACATCAGCCAGCAATGGCAGCCTTGTTTTCTCTGCTGAAAAAAAAATGTATTTCAAGCTTCAGTGCAGTGAAATAAGTCAAAAAAGTTAAACAGTGTGGGAGAAATCCGGAAGCATCCACGTTGTCAGAGTTTTTCAAACAGGAGAAAAGCCAACTGGTTTGCAATGGAAAGGTCTCTGCCCTTTGAGTCTAGCTCCCTCTTCACCCTTAATTGCATTACAGTCAACGAATCCAAAATAACTGGCATATCATATCTCAGCAGCCTGAGGGATTGAAAAATTAATACAGAAGCCCATTTCATGATGCAAAGTGAAATCACAGAATTTAGAAATGAGATGTGCAGAAACCCAAAGATGCAACAAAATTAATGGTGAAAGCTAACTCCAGAGGCCCTTTCCAATATTCAGACATCAGCAGACAAAATGGAAGGTCACAAAAATGAAATTTTTTTTTTTTTGGTAACTGGCTCTTAAGAGTACTGATCAATCCAGTCATTTAAACCTGTGTGGTTTGGAGACATCTCCCCAGCTTTACAAACACTGTTGATCTCCTGACCTCGGCTCCTCTTGGCAGCAGAAGGAGCTGACATTTATTGTGGATAAGGAGAGAGGCCCTGTTTAGGTCAATTACTCTGCATCTCAGAGGATTGAGCCAGAACTGAAAGCAAGAAACCCACAAAGGTCTTGGAGAAATTATTCCTAAGGGTGAAAATATTTCCTCACGCGGACACAGAGGGAAGCGCCTATGAATGCTGGAGAACAGAAACACTGAAGAGGGTTGACGGTCCAGGTGAGCGCCTCTTCATTGTGAGAGTTCATCTATCCAGACGACCGTCAGCTGCAGCAGACGTGTTTGAAAAGCGTGAAAGTGTCAGTCGCTCAGTCATGTTTGATTCTTTGCAACCCCGTGGACTGCAGCCCACCAGGATCCTCTGTCCGTGGAATTCTCTAGGCAAGGATACTGGAGTGGGTTGTCATTCCCTTCTCCAGGGGATCTCACTGTTCCAGAGGTTGAACCCAAGTCTCTTGCACTGCAGGCAGATTCTTTACCATCTGAGCCACTCGGGAAGCCCCCACGGAAGCTGCACGCAGTATTTCCTCAGCTTTGTCTGGTTTCAGCGTCGGCCGTGGTGGACAGCTCCTCTGCAGGCTGACAGCCACCCATGTGGACTCAACACTGTTCATCCTCAACACTTTGCTAGAACTAAGAGAACTTGCTCAAGAAGAGTGGGAGAGTTAGCGAGTCCCTAACTCTAACCCTAGGGACACAATTGAACAGTGGGAGATTGGGGCCCTATAAAAATGTCCCAGGCACTCACTCTTTCGTGGGAACAATTCTCTTTTATTTTTTTAAGACTATTTTGAAAACTGCAGATGCCTCAGAATGCAGAGACCTTCCATAAGGCTTTTATTGAATTTGTTACAATATTCCTTCTGCTTTATGATCTGGTTGTTCCACTGCATGGAATGTGGGATCTTAGCTCGCTGATCAGGGATCAAACTCACTCCCTACATTGGAAGCAAAATCTTAACCACTGGACCACTGGGGATGTCCCTGCTGGGAAGCAGTCTGAGATGCGTCCTGCAAGGTTTCTCAGTAGGACTGATTGAGGGCCACTTGCCTATAGCAGTAACCAGCTGAACAACAGACACCTTTTAAAACTCCTTCCTTGTCTCATCTCCTTACTTTTCTCTCTTGTTTCTTGGGTTAAACTTCCCCATCCCCTTCCACATCTGCCTGCACTTAGGTCTCAGGCTCTGCTCGTCAAGAAACCCAAACCTAAAGACACCATATTCTCATTTGGATATTGCCTGGCTTCTCCCATTCAGCTCACTCTCACTTACCCTGGCTTCCTTGCCGTAAATCTTCAGCCATCTGACAGCTCTTGGGGGGAAAACAAAAGCTTGACATGTTCTCTTGCAAAGCTGCAAAGGTTGCCTTTTAGGTTGGGAAGCAAAAGCTAGCGGGAGTCTTCTAGGATCCCAGCCCTCATGACTGCAGAGCGACCTCCAGGGATCAGGAAAGTCTGCAGGACTGTCTGCCTACAACAGCGCCTTGCTGTACACTTCCACACGCCTGCACTTCAGGCCGAGTTCCCTGAATGTTATTATGTCTGGAACATGGTGGGGAAGCATGCTGTGCCCCGCTCCTTCACACATCTATTTCACAGCCCCTGCAGCCAGGCCAAACGATTATTCAAGCAGCCAGGACACGTGCTTCCTTTATAAGGTTCTCTAGAGCCTGGTTCTTTATCATTGTTTAGTCTCTTGGTCGTGTCTGACTCTCGGGACCCCATGGACTGTAGCCTGCCGGGCTCCACTGTCTATGGGATGTCCCAGGCAAGAATACTGGAGTGGGTTGCCATTTCCTCCTCCAGGGGATCTTCCTGACCCAGGGACTGAACCTGGGTCTCCTAAACTGCAGGCAGAGTCGTAACCAAAACTTTGGTGATGGTTATACACAGTATTCCTTGTGCATTCAGACAGGCATAAAAACGTAAGGGACAAAACAGGGGCTACAGGCATGCCGGGGTCCAGCCCCGGTGGATCCAGGGTGATTCGAAGGTGGGGACGGAGTCGGCATCCTGGAAAAAACTTATTTAATTACAGACATAGAGGGAGATTAGAGACAGATAGTGTAGGAGGAGAATTAGTGGAGAAAAGAGGCTGAGTAACTGGTTTACATGGAACCCCAATCACCACCTACGTAGGCCACAGGCGTCTTTCCATTCTCCCAAAGGAGAGGAGGCACTGAGGCCTCCCCGGTCTGATCTCAGAAGCCCAGGCAGAATTAGCAGGCTTGGTGAGTACCCACATTTCAGATGGGAATTGAGCCAGGAAAGCACGGAGCAAGAAAGAAACGACACGGGGGAATCAGTCTTTCCAGAAACGCATCTGATTTCTTTATTTTTCAGGTTTGTTTATATACCTTTCTGTTATACATAGGGATGAATACAAAGTCACGCGGGGGTCAGCAGACCTGACCCTTGTCACAATCAGGTGCTTCACATAAAATTATACAAAGGTCTTATGAGTTTCATCATCTTTTAGCCATGAGGTCTGCTGACATTTTATGGCCCTTTCTGATACTGGTCAGTTAACCAGAAAACTTATTTTTCCAGGGGTGATTTTTTCTTAAATCAGGCACCACCCTCCAAATAAAGTTGCATTCCTATAGGGTGAGGGTGTAGTGAGTTACAATCAAGAAAGGAATTTACTTAACCTAAGGTTTAACATGATTAATCTTAAAGGTTAATACTTATTTTTCCTATATGTTAGTTATATTCATTATAAGGGCAGGAATATGGAGATTTAGTAGCAAATATTGGCTCAACAAATGTAAACCCTTCACCAATGTTCCCCTTAAGATCTATTTTGTCTTAAGATAGTGATAAAGTTACATAGCATAGTGATTTACAGTGATTTATAACAGTACAGTGATCTATAACAAAAGAGAAGATCCATTAACTCAAAAAGCCTAGTATTGCTAACATCAAAAACTACTATATTTCCTTTTCTATATTCCAAATACGTTAATTAATATATCCCCAGGTGCCTAAGGATATGGAGGCCTGGCAGCAATCATTGACTCATCAATGAAAAAAGCCCTATGCTAATACTCCAAACTCTCTGTGCTGTTTATGGTTGAGAGGCTGTCACACAAGCTAGTCTGTCAGCAGAGAGGTTTGACCTGAGACATCCTTGTCACACCCAGGGCAGGGAATTAGCAGTAATTATTGGCACGACAAATGAAGAAAAAACCCTTCACCAATATAATTCCTAATCATCCTACTAATACTATACTAATGATCTTCTAACTTCTCAAAAGAGTCTGTGTTTAGAAAGTTTTAAAACATCCCGTGCCTCTCACAGTTGGGAGGCTGTAAACCATCACATGCGGCCGGACGAGCCTGATCAGGCAGGCCAGAGAACCGTCAGAGTTCATAAGTTGAAACACTCTTGTCATGCCCAGGAATTTTTATTAACTGGAGCTGCAAGTTAACTCCTTCTCCGAGAGAAATGGTTATGGGGGAGAGCTCCGTGTACAGTATTCTGGTTTTGGGGGTAGATGCTCGGGAACGGGGGTTTCCTGAGGCTTGATCACACCTTTGTGTATGCCAAGCTTCCTTCCTCATGACCTTTGCCATGGGTGGAGTTCCTCACGCTGGCTCCCAACACAGGCAGACAGGTCTGGGTCTGGAGACAAATGTAACCATGCGGTAGTTACGTGTAGCAGCTGACACTGACGATCCACCTGGAGTTCACTTTGGGAATGATGGGGGGTTTTCTTGACGTGGCTGGGAGCCCCCAGAAAAGTCTCTTGGTCATCCTCTGCCCAAGGCCACACCTCTATTAAAGGGAGCTGACCCATGTCCATCAGTCGGTGGATGACAAGCCTCCCAGCCCAGATGAGAACAGTTATGAAGGACACACAGCACAGGCCCCTGAGGGTTGGCTGAGGCCTTTGTTGAATCCTCATCAGAGCTCACCTTCATCCTTCTCAGAAATGACATATTTCCTCCCGTACCAGTAAACAAAGCCATCATAGCCATCAGTAATTTCAGCATCCACAGAGTGCCCAACCTGTGGGCACTCAAGGTTCCCAGGAAGGAGGAGAATCCCTGGGACCAGGCAGCCAGACCACCGCTGCCTGTGCTGAGCCCTGAGGAGCTCTGGCCCCAGAGAGCTGAGAGGAGCGATCTCAGTGAGCCCTGAGGAACTCTGACCCCAGAGGGCTGAGAGGGGAATGAAAGGAGAGATCTCAGTGAGCCCTGAGGAGCTCTGACCCAGGAGGTCTGCAAGGTGTGAAAGGAGAGTTCTCAGTGAGCCCTGAACAGAGTACCTCATGAGAAACGCTGGGCTGGATGAAGCACAAGCTGGAATTAAGATTGCCGGGAGAAATATCAATGACCTCAGACATGCAGATGAGACCACACTTATGGCAGAAAGTGAAGAGGAATTAAAGAGTCTTTTAATGAAAGTGAAAGAGGAGAGTGAAAAAGTTGGCTTAAAGCTCAATATTCACAAAACTAAGATCATGGTATCCGGTCCCAACACTTCATGGGAAATAGATGGGGAAACAGTGGAAACAGTGTCAGACTTTATTTTTCTGGGCTCCAAAATCACTGCAGGTGATGACTGCAGCCATGAAATTAAAAGACACTTACTCCTTGGAAGGAAAGTTATGACTAACCTGGACAATATATTAAAAAGCAGAGACATTACTTTGTCAACAAAGGTCCATCTAGTCAAGGCTATGGTTTTTCCAGTGGTCATGTATGGATGTGAGAGTTGGACTGTGAAGAAAGCTGAGCACTGAAGAACTGATGTTTTGAACTGTGGTGTTGGAGAAGACTCTTGAGAGTCCCTTGGACTGCAAAGAGATCCAACCAGTCCATCCTAAAGGAGATCAGTCCTGGGTGTTCATTGGAAGGACTGATGTTGAAGCTGAAATTCCAATACTTTGGCCACCTGATGCAAAGAGCTGACTCATTCAAAAGGATCCCAATGCTGGGAAAGATTGAGAGCAGGAGGAGAAGGGGACAACAGAGGATGAGATGGCTGGATGGCATCACCGACTCAATGGACATGGGTTTGGGTGGACTCCGGGAGTTGGTGATGGACAGGGAGGCCTGGTGTGCTGCGGTCATGGGGTTGCAAAGAGTCGGACATGACTGAGCGACTGAACTGAACTGAACTGATGAGCTCTGACCTCAGAGGGCTGAGAGGAATGAAAGGTGTGATCTCAGTGAGCCCTGACTCTTGCATCGTCCCAAGAGGAGAAAAGTGCTGAATTCCTCAACGTGAGATATCTGGCTTTCTTTAATTCACAAAAATATTTTTGATGTTCAGACGACCTGCCCTTTGTTACAAAGCTTCTACATAACCTGGCCCCTCCCCTCGCCTCCTCAGAGCAGTTCTCTCAGGGCTACTTGAGATGCTGCCTCCCATGCTTAAGTCCTAAAAGTTCTTACTGACCAGCATCACTCTCCACTCTTCGGATGCATGCATTTCTTCAGGTGACACTTGCCTTCCCTTCTATTGGTGTGGATCCTGAGACTATGCCCTGGCACACTGTGTGTATTATAACTCCATCTCAGATTGTCATTATCACATCACTATTGGTTACACATCTTAGCAGGAAAGGCACTTATATCACGCTGCTTGACCACAGCTTCATGGTGACTTCCTCTCCTGCTGATAAAGCAATTCTTCAGAAGGCAATATTTCCCCACAAACAGAGAATGATGAAGGAATAGGAAGTGTGATAAAAAGAGGACACAGAAATAGAAAAAGTTATTTTCTTGAATTACTGCTTGTCATTTTTATTAATCTGAGGTTTGTCTGATCTGTGGGCACTATAACGGTTGCTTATTTCCCTGAATCTCTCTAACCTAGGAAAGCATATTTCACACAAGCCCTACCTGTGTGTATAATATGAGTTGCAAAGGAAAGAATACCCAGAGGTTCTAGGTTACAGTGGCTTATCTACAGAGAGACTTGGGTGCCAGAGAGCCAGATGTCTCATCAAAATCTCTGGGGCCATTTTAATAGAATATGAGCCATAGGAAAAAATTTATCTTTTAATATTATAAAAAATGTGCCCTCAGTTCTTACAATGGTCTCATAAATTCAGGAAGTTATTCACATAGTAGTTAATACTGGGAGGGGAAAAGGAAGAAATGAGGCAGTGTCAGTCTATAGAGAAGAGCAGAATGAGGCAAAGTCGAAGGTGCGGGTTCAGCGGGTAACTAGATGGAAGACCTGATTCTCCCCGCAGCCTGCCAATTGCATTAATTTCTCAATCTTTTCTTCTCACTTGCTCTCCTGTTCTCTTCAGATCTGAAATCTTAGTGATTTTCTCTGTATTGATCAACCTATCTCACCATGAGGCTTTTAAAACTGTTAAGTGAAACTATGAGTTAAGTGAGTCGATAAAGATTCATTCTCCTTGACAGCTTTAGTGCCAGCGTTTTGAAATATGAAGGACTTTCATTAAATGCCACTCTGGCTTGGTATCTTTCATGTGCATTTCTTCTTCTTGCTGAAACTCTTGGCTCACTCGATTGTGGCTTTCTAGGGCAGTAACAAGGATAAGGTGGGTTAGAGAGACTAGTCTGATCAAACTCACCAGCTTTATCTTCCATTTCTCAACACCTGGCTTTTAGTTAATCCTCAGACTGGAAAACAATTTAAGTAAATGGACAATAATGTACCAATACTTCCAGTTACGTTAACAGACACAGCTTCCCTTTCAACTGATTTAAATTTCCTTTAACCTATGCTTCCTCCCATTTGCCTGTCCCTTTGTTCTAATCCTTGGCCAAATCTCTTAACTGTATCTCTTTGAAAGTGGAAGTGTTAGTTGCTGAGTTGTGTCTGACTCTTTGTGACCCATGGACTGGGTCCTGCCAGGCTCCCCTGCCCATGGGATTCTTCAGGCCATAATACTGGAGTGGGTAGCCAAAGCCCTTCCCCAGGGGATCTTCCCAGCCCAGGGACTGGACCTGGCTTTCCTGCATCACAGGTGGGTCCATTACCACCTGAGCCACCAGGAAAGCCCCCTTTGTCCCACTCAGATAGTCTCGTCTCTTCCTGCGTGTTCCCTACACGGCCGTTTCCTAGCCATTGGAACAGCTTCCCAGAGCATCACTTCGCTTCCAGTTGCATCTTGCCCTTAATTCCAGTGAAATGTGGAAACTTTATCGAACAGACATGGTCCCTTCTCACTCCTTTATGCTATCATCATCACATATCTATATGTTTATACGCAGTCAGCCCAACAACACAGGTTTAAATAACTGTTTTATGTAATCATCTTTTAAATCAGTTAAGACAAGAAAAATGCAAATATATATGTTTACACATACCTATTTTGTTACCTGCAAGTATTTTTAACTTACTCTTCTGTGCTTCTTCACGCAAGTGTGATATCTGCTGTACTTCATTTTCTGTGCGGAGTCAGGCTGTCATGTGTTCCTTTCCCGTGGACGCGAAGCGCTTCCTTTAGTATTTTTTTCATGAAAATCTGCTAGTAATGAATTCTTTCAGTCTTCGTATCTGGAGGCATCTTAATCTTGCCTTCATTTATGAGTCACAGTTTTTTCTTGATATAGAATTATTGGCTGATAGTGTTAGGCTTTTAGCACTTTGAATGTGCCGTCCAATCACCTCCTGACCCCATCGCCTCCTGACCCCACCCCCGCCCTGTCCTCTGCTAGTTTCAGTGGGTTCCCCTGCTCCTGCGGTTGCCTGCGTAGCGGTGGGGAGAGGAGCTACCCCATGTCCGGGGTCAGGAACAGCAGCCAAGAGGAGCTACCCCGAGTGCAAGGTCAGGAGTGGCGGCCGAGAGGAGCTACCCCGCGTCCAGGGCCAGGAGCGGCGGCAAGAGGAGCTACCCCGAGTGCAAGGTCAGGAGCAGTGGTGAGAGGAGATACCCCACGTTGAAGGTCAGGAGCAGCGGCTAGAGGAGCTACCAAGTCCAAGGTCGGGAGCGGCGGTGAGAGGAGCTACCCTGCATCCAGGGTCAGGAGCAGCGGTGAGAGGAGCTACCTCGTGTCCAGGGTCAGGCATGGTGGCCGAGAGGAGCTACCCTGTGTCCAAGGTCAGGAGCAGCGGTGAGAGGAGCTATCCCACGTCCAGTGTCAGGAGCAGCCACTGAAAGGAGACACCCCATGTCCAGGGTCAGCAGTGGCTGAGAGGAGATACCCCACGTCCAAGGTCAGGAGCAGCGGGGAGAGGAGCTACCTTGTGTCCAAGGTCAGGGGCCTCAGCTATGCTTTGCTGAAGCAGCCGTGAAGAGATACCCCACCTCCAAGGTAAGAGAAACCCAAGTAAGATGGTAGGCACTGAGACAGGGGACCAGGGGGCAGACAGACTGAAACTACAGTCACAGACAGCTAGCCAATCTGATCACACAGACCACAGCTTATCTAACTCAGTGAAACTAAGCCGTGTCATGTGGGGCCGCCCAAGATGCTGGGGTCATGGTGGAGAGGTCTGACAGAATGTGGTCCCTGGAGAAGTGAATGGCAAACCATTTCAGTATTCGTGCCTAGAGAACCCCATGAACAGTATGAAAAGGCAAAGAGATAGGACACTGAAAGGTGAACTCCCCAGGTGGGTAGGTGTCTCATATAGTATTAGTCGCTGTGTCCGACTCTTTGCGATCCCATGGGCTGTAACCCGCCAGGCTCCTCTGTCCTTGGGATTCTTCAGGCAAGAAGCCTGGGGTGGGTTGCCATTCCCTTCTGCAGAGGATCTTCCCAACCCAGGGATCGATCCCTGGTCTCCCACATTGCAGGCAGATACTTTACAGGCTGAGCCATCAGGGAAGTCTCCAATTAGAAAACAGGTGTATCAGCTGTAGCCCTTCCCACAGAATCTAGATGCCTTCCCGTAGCCACTAGCATCGCTTCCATGTTCTCCAGAGGGTTTCTCCCCCATGTTCCTACCTCTGCAACACTTGACTAACTGTCGATGAAGACAGGGCAATGGCATTTTGGATCTACCATCTAGCTCAACTGAAGTCAAAGAGATTCACAGAGAATATGCTGGTTCTAGATCAGCCCTAAAAAGCATATTTTGGGGTGAGCCTATCAATTGCTGTTTTGGGTCTAGGCACTTTGGAAGAACCAGGATGGAGGAAGCAGCCACAGGCAAGACGTCGGTAGGTGCCCACTATGCTACTGGAGATCAGTGGAGAAATAACTCCAGAAAGAATGAAGGGATGGAGACAAAGCAAACACAACACCCAGTTGTGGATTGGAGCAAGGTCCCATGCTGTAAAGAGCAATATTACATAGGAACCTGGAATGTTAGGTCCATGAATCAAGGCAAACTCGAAGTGATCAAACAGGAGATACCAAAAGTGAATGTCGACATTCTAGCAATCAGTGAACTAAAATGGACTAGAATGGGTGAATTTGAACAGATGACCATTATATCTACTACTGCAGGCAGGAATCCCTCAGAAGAAATGGAGTAGCCATCATGGTCAACAAAAGAGTCCAAAATGCAGTACTTGGATGCAATCTGAAAAACAACAGAATTATCTCTGTTCATTACCAGGGCAAACCATTCAATATCACAGTTATCCAAGTCTCTGCCCCAACCAGTAATGCTGAAGAAGCTGAAGTTGAACTGTTCTGTGAAGACCTACAAGACCTTCTAGAACTAATAACCAAAAAAGATGTCCTGCTCATTATAAGGGACTGGAATGCAAAAGTAGGAAGTCAAGAAAGGAGTAACAGGCAAATCTGGCCTTGGAGTACAGAATGAAGCAGGGCAAAGGCTAATAGAGTTCTGCCAAGAGAACACATTGGTCATAGCAAACACCCTCTTCCAACAACACAAGAGAAGACTCTACACATGGACATCACCAGATGGTCAACATTGAGATCAGATTGATTATATTCTTTGCAGCCAAAGATGGAGAAGCTCTATGCAGTCAGCAAAAAGAAGACTGGGAGCTGACTGTGGCTCAGATCATGAACTCCTTATTGCCAAATTCAGACTTAAATTGAAGAAAGTAGGGAAAACTGCTAGACCATTCAGGTATGACCTACATCAAATCCCTTATGATTATACAGTGGAAGTGAGAAATAGATTTAAGGGCCTAGATCTGATAGAGTGCCTGATGAACTATGGACGGAAGTCCGTGACATTGTATAGGAGACAGGGATCAAGACCATCCCGAAGAAAAAGAAATGCAAAAAGGCAAAATAGCTGTCTGAGAAGGCCTTACAAATAACTGTGAAAAGAAGAGAAACAAAAAGAAAAAGAGAAAAGGAAAGATATACTCATTTGAATGCAGAGTTCCAAAGAATAGCAAGGCAAGATAAAAAAGCCTTTCTCAGTGATCAATGCAAAGAAATACAGGAAAACAACAGAATGGGAAAGACTAGAGATCTCTTCAAGAAAATTAGAGATACCAAGGGAACATTTCATGCAAAGATGGGCTCAATAAAGGACAGAAATGGTATGGACCTCACAAAAGCAGAAGATATTAACAGGAGGTGGCAAGAATGCACAGAAGAATTGTACTAAAGAGATCTTCATGACCCGGATAATCATGATGATGTGATCACTCACCTAGAGCCAGACATCCTGGAATGTGAAGTCAAGTGGGCCTTAGAAAGCATCACTATGAACAAAGCTAGTGGAGGTGATGGAATTCCAGTTGAACTATTTCAAATCCTAAAAGATGATGCTGTGAAAGTGCTGCACTCAATATGCCAGCAAATTTGGAAAACTCAGCAGTGGCCACAGAACTGGAAAAGGTCAGTTTTCATTCCAATCTCAAAGAAAGGCAATGCCAAAGAATGCTCAAACTACCACACAATCACACTCATCTCACACACTAGTAAGTGATGCTCAAAGTTCTCCAAGCCAGGCTTCAGCAATACCTGAACCATGAACTTCTAGATGTTCAAGCTGGTTTTAGAAAAGGCAGAGGAACCAGAGATCAAATTGCCAACATCCGCTGGATCATGGAAAAAGCAAGAGAGTTACAGAAAAACATCTATTTCTACTTTATTGGCTATGCCAAAGCCTTTGACTGTGTGGATCACAATAAACTGTGCAAAATTCTGAAAGAGATGGGAATACCAGACTACCTGACCTGCCTCTTGAGAAACCTGTATGCAGGTCAGGGAGCAACAGTTAGAACTGGACATGGCACAACAGACTGGTTCCAAATAGGAAAAGGAGTATGTCAAGGCTGTATATTGTCACCCTGCTTATTTAACTTCTATGCAAAGTACATCATGAGAAACGCTGGACTGGAAGAAGCACAAGCTGGAATCAAGATTGCCAGGAGAAATATCAATAACCTCAGATATGCAGATGACACCACCATTATGGCAGAAAGTGAAGAAAAACTAAAGAGCCTCTTGATAAAAGTGAAAGAGGAGAGTGAAAAAGTTGGCTTAAAGCTCAACATTCAGAAAACGAAGATCATGGCATCTGGTCCCATCACTTCATGGCAAATAGATGGGGAAACAGTGGAAAGAGTGTCAGACTTTATTTTGAGGGGGCTCCAAAATAACTGCAGGTGGTGATTGCAGCCGTGAAATTAAAAGATGTTTACTCCTTGAAAGGAAAGTTATGACCAACCTAAATAGCATATTCAAAAGCAGAGACATTAGTTTGCCAACAAAGGTCTATCTAGTCAAGGCTATGGTTTTTCCAGTGGTCGTATATGGATGTGAGAGTTGGAGTATAAAGAAAGCTGAGTGCTGAAGAATTGATGCTTTTGAACTGTGGTGTTGGAGAAGACTCTTGAGAGTCCCTTGGACTACCAGGAGACCCAACCAGTCCATCCTAAAGGAAATCAGTCCTGAGGGTTCATTGGAAGGACTGATGTTGAAGCTGAAAATCCAATATTTTGGCCACCTCAAGCAAAGAGTTGACTCATTGGAAAAGACCCTGATGCTGAGAAAGATTGGAGGCAGGAGGAGAAGGGGCGACAGAGGATGAGATGGTTGGATGGCATCACTGACTCAGTGGACATGAGTTTGAGTAAGCTCCAGGAGTTGGTGATGGACAGGGAGGCCTGGGGTGCTGTGGTTTATGGGCTCACAAACAGTCCTACACGACTGAGTGACTGAACTGAATGGAACTGAACTTGTTCCTACGAAGCTGCAGGGTGTATGTGGAGGGGTTGGGAGGAAGTTCCTGCCAAGATTCCCTCCTTGAGTTTGCCATGGTGTGTGTACATATGGGTCTCTCTGGAATTCTGGTATCTGAAGGTCATTAAGCTTTCTAGATGCGTATATTAATGCTTTTGGGGAGAGGGAATAACCAGAGTTTGAAGTGTTTGTCCATTGTGTCTTTATGTGTTTTTTCTCTCCTTTTCCTGCTCTCTCGCTGGTGCTCGTCGCACACACCGCGCACTGTAGACTGCCGCGCGTGCTCCGTCCGCCTTTTTTCTCCGCTCTTCTGAGACTGGTCTTACTTGTCTGCTTGGCTGTGCTGGGTCCTCAGTGCCGCGTGGGCCGTTCTCCGGCTGCAGCAGGCGGGTCTCCTTTCCAGCTGCGAGCGTGGGCTTCTCCCGTGGTGACTTCTCCTGCTGGGGAGCCTGGACTCCAGCCGCTCTGTCTCAGCAGTTCCAGTTCCGAGGCTCTAGGTCACGGCTCCGTAACTGTGGCCCACTGGGCTTAGCTGCCCCCAGGCGTGGGCCATCTTCCCCGATCTGATCAGAGACGGAACCCACGTCTCCTGCCCTGGCAGGCGGATCGTTTTCCTTGAGCCGCCAGGGAAGCTCCTTTTCCTTCTATTCTTTAGGTTGGCCATCTTTATTGACCCATGACCAGTCTGCTTATTTTTGCTTCTGCTGCCTCAAATCTTCTATTGAGCTATTGTAGTGATCTTTAGCTTCAATACCTGAAATTCTGTTTGACTAACTTTTACACATTCCCATCTCTTTACCGACGTCCTCTACTTGCGATCATATTTTCCTCTCATTGCATAAGCACGATTTCCTTTTACAGATATAACAGCTGCTTTTCTTTGTCTGCTAACTCCAACATCTGGCTTCACTCGAAGACTTTCTGTTGAAACAGAGGTAGTTTCTTTATCTGTGTTGGCCACATAGGCTTATTTCTTTGTGTGCCTTGTATTTTTTGTTGAATATTGGATTTAAAAAAAACTGGATATTGTAGGTAATATATTGTTTGTTCTAAATTCTGATTTTCTGTCTCCGTGGCAGTGGATGTTGCTGTTTTTCTTTCTTTCACTTCTTATTTGTTGGGTGATTTTCCTAAACTAATTCTGAAGTCTGTATTTCCTGCAGTGTGTGATCACTGATGTCTGTCAACATTTTTTCTCTTTATTGTTTTTATGTTTTGAACCTGGGTTCTTATAGTCATAGGAAATGGCAACCTACTCCAATGTTCTTGATGGAGAATTCCATGGACAGAGGAGCCTGGCAGGTTACAGTCCATGGGGTCACATAGAGTCAGTCATGACTGAGTGACTAACACTGTTACTATTGATGGTTGGTTATAAGACACGTAGCACATATGGTAGGGGGTATTTTAATATGAGATGATTTATTTAGTCCACTTTCTGATTTCAGAGAGATTCAAATTTATTAATGTTTAGAGGTATTTATGTATCCTGCAAGTATTTGTAAGCTCCCAGCTATGTGTCTAACTCTGCTCAAGATAACACTGAAGAAGAAAGTCACCGTTTCAGTCTTCCTGGAGCCTACCATCTCCTAGGCATGGCAAAAAAGGGGAGAAGGCTGCAGTGCTAGTCCATATTTGGGGAAGGGGGCTAATGTGGAAAAAGGGATAATCTAAGTTTTTCTTCTATTTCTTGACTTGGCATATTGGCCATTTTAAAGTCATTCTTCCCCAAATACAGCTCAAAATGCTTAGTGAGATTCTGAAATACCTAAGACAATGATCTGAACTGCAAAAGAAATGGTGGGATTTATAGGATAGCTCACTGACTCGATGGACGTGAGTCTGAGTGAACTCCGGGAGTTGGTGATGGACAGGGAGGCCTGGCGTGCTGCGATTCATGGGGTCGCAAAGAGTCGGACATGACTGAGCAACTGAACTGAACTGAACTGAACTGATATCTCTGTTGTTGTTCAGTTGCTAAGTCGTGTCTGACTCTTTGTGACCCATGGACTCTAGCCCACCAGGCTCCTCCATCCTCCACTGTCTCCTAGAATTTGCTCAAACTCATTGTCCATTGAGTTGGTGATGCTATTGAACGATCTCTTCCTCTGCTGCCCCCTTCTCCTTTGCCTTCTGTTTCCCAACATCAGTGCCTTTTCCAATGTGTCTGCTCTTTGCATCAGGCAGCCAAAGTATTGGAGCTTCAGCATCAGTCCTTCCAATGAATATTCAGGGTTGATTTCCTCTGGGATTGACTGGTATGACCTCCTTGCTCTCCCAGGGACCCTAGAGGATCTTCTCCAACACCACAGTTTGAAAGCGTCAATTCTTCGGCACTCCGCCTTCATTGTGGTCCAACTCCCACATGCATGCTTGACTACTGGAAAAACCATATATTTGTCGGCAAAGTGATGTCTCTTTAGTATCATTTATTTACATATTCATTTGAGTCGGTAACAGTTCTTATCCAGTGGTGGTGGAAAAAGAAAGCAAAGAAAGGAAAAGAATCATACCCATTTCTTTTGTGTCCACAGAACAATCTGATTCTCCTCCATATATTACCTACTTTGGGGCTTTTGTACCCATGGAAGTATTCTGATCAAAATTTTGATTTCATTTACTTGTAATCAGACAAGGTATTTTACTATAACTGTTAGAAACTAAACAGTTTTTCTTTGATTATTGGTATTCAGTTGGGTCTAGAAAATAATTAGAAACTTATAAATCTCTAGTCCATGAGGATGGAAAACTGATAACTGCAAAGGGGTAGCTCTGACCTATGCAAGGTGGGATTTTCAGAATTATAATGAATGGGCTTGATTGCGGGATCAAATGTGGTCTTTATAATGCAATTTATTTCTGTGCGATTGCATTCAGGGACACACATCGCCAATCACTATACAGATCATCGCTGCAAGTCTGCCTTGCAAACACAATTCGTAGCTACAAATACAGTATTGCAGATATTAATATCAAGAAACAGCAGTGTCGAGGAGCCAAAAAATGACTTGAAACAGGAATGCCGGAGAGTATGGCATATTTGAGACACATTGAGTTGATTTGATTGTTTTATTACAGAGGCTATGAGGTATTAAAGATCAGAGAGAAAGATTTAGATGTTGAAGTGGTGGGTTATATAGTTATTCACCAAATAGGCAGGAGTTGTTTCCCATTTTACACGCGAAACAAGAAAAAGATGCTCATAGCAAGGCATGGAAAGGGAGGTCTGTCTGTCCCTCCAAGATTTATTTCTCCATCTACATGAGTGATTTGTCCATTATCCCCCTAAGCTGTGCAGGAAGAGCTTAGCTTCAGGAGAGGCAGTCTTGCTCAAGAAACGCTTCTTTAGCTTCATTATGGAGAGATCCTTCTTCAGTTGGTGGAAAATCACATTTTTGCTCCTAAATGAAATGATTTGACTGCGAAGCAGAATGAATGGTAATTTTCAAAAAGAATACGATTTTCAACAACAGACTTCACAATACCATATTCAAGAGGGTGCTTTGTGCCGTAATCATTGGAAGCAAGTCCTCCAGCTGAGCCCGTGAGTCCTCAAGGACAACGTCTCTTTAATCTTGTGACTCAGAAAAGTCTTGATAGGTGGCCAGTGGGTATCAGTCTCCTACAGGAGGGGGAGGAGCCTGAACCTGACATTGGGTCCAGCAGTTTCGAGATGAAGGAATGCGTTTGCCTTTCTTTTGGGGGGCGGTGGGGTGCTCTGAGAGAACTTCTGGCTAACCTTGGCTTTGCATGTGCAAACTTCAGGACGGCCATCTCCAGGCACACTTCTGGTAGGAAAACCAACCTGGGAACCTGTCATGGAATTAGTTTCCTGTTGCTGTAGAACACAGCACTGCCAATTCGACAACTGAAAGCAAGATGCGTTCACTGTCAGTGCGTGGATTCACAGCTTCTGCGAGTCGGGGTCTAGCCACAGCTGAAGTGCGTCCTTGCTCAGGATCTCACTTGGCTGCAATTGAGATGCTAACTGGGCTGTGGGTGTTTCTGGAGCTTGGCTTCCTCTCCGAAATCACATGATTATCAGCAGAATTTAGATTCTTGCGTTTGAAGGGCTGAGGTCCCCATTTCCCAGAGATCACTAGACATAGTCAACCACATGGTACTTTCTACCACATGGCATTTTGCTTCTTCAAGGCCAACAGGGAGCATCTCAGCCACTTCTTACTCTTTTTTTATTTTAAATTGGAGTATGGTTGACTTGACCTCTCCTGATGGCTCAGTAGGAAAGAGTCTGCCTGCCAGTGAAGGAGACTTAGGCTTCATCCCTGGGTTGGGCAGGTCTCCTGGAGGAGGGCAGGCAACCCACTCCAGTATTCTTGCCTGAGAAATCCCATGGACAGAGGAGCCTGGCAGGCTGCAGTCCATGGAGTCACAAAACAGTTGAACATGACTTAGCAACTAAACCATAGCAATAATAGAGTCGTCTTAAAATGTGATGTTAGCCTCAGCTGCATGGTCAAGCAATTCAGCTACGCACGTAGGAAAGTGACAGGCGCTCAGTCGTGTCTGACTCTTTGCCACCCCACGGACTATACCGTCTATGGGATTCTCCAAGCCAGCATACTGGAGTGGGTCGCTGTTCCCTTCTCCAGGGAATCTTCCCAACCCAGGGATCGAGCCCTGGTCTCCTGCATTGCAGGCGGATTCTTTCCCAGCTACGCCACAGGGGAAGCCCAATTTCCCTGATCTGTTATTACAGAAAAATTGAGTATAGTTCCCTGTGCCACACAGGAGGTCTTTATGGTTCTCCATTGTATGTTTAGCTCAGTCAGTAAAGCATCTGCCTGCAGTGCAGGAGACCTGGGTTCGATCCCTGGGTTGGGAAGATCCCCTGGAGAAGGAAATGACAACCCACTCCAGTATCCTTGCCTGGGAAATCTCGTGGACAGAGGAGCCTGGTAGATTGCAGTCCACGGGGTCGCAAAGAGTCGGGCACGACTGAGCGACTAACACACACACACACATTGTGTGTTTGGCAGTGTATTTGTGTTCATCCCAAGTCCTAATTTTTCCTTCCCTGTCTCTGCTGTTTCTTATCTCTTGCCTCCAGACCCTCTTTTAAAGGGGGCTCACCCAGGATAGTCTCATTTTTTACTTTCTCAGAATCACCTAACTTGGGACTTTAAGGCAAAATCCCTTACTTTTGGTGTATAATGCAAACTAATCACAGAGTGACGCCCCACCCACCCTCCAGGGGAGGGATTGGTTATACAGGATCAGAGATTTTGTGGCTGTCTTATAATTCTGCCTTCCACAGGACTCAAGCAGCAGCAGCAGGGGATGTGAGCCTGCTGAGGAGGCATGCAGGAGGTAAACCATAAGATCTAACAGGAAGAGACTCGTTATTGACCGCGACAGGAGGCTGAAACTGTAACTCGCAAAGACGGAGACTGTGAATAGAGAGGATTTCGCCTGGAGATTCAGGAGAGATGAAAGGTATTCAGGTCGTTAGAAAGAGCTGTAACTTACATAGGAATTGGGTCTGCTGTTCTACCCAGTCTCGAGGTGAGGTGAGAGTGATGTGGGGTCAATATATCAATACGAGGTCAATATAACCTAAGACTGACAAAAGGGGCAGGGGAGAAGAGGATCCAAATTTAAGCCTTGTTAGGGGTTACGGGTGAGAGTCTAATTCTTCTCGGGTGTGCTTAAATCAGAGCAGGGAATTTGGAAATGTTTGAATCCTGCTTGCCAAGCACGTTGCATCTCTTGATTCTCACAGGGGGTCTGTGTTCAAAAGAAACTTAGCATCAAGGTCACCTTTGATTGATATTTGAGAAAATATGCAATACTATAGTGAAAGCTCTCTCATAAAAGCTTAAGTAGAAGACTGGACTAAAGCTGAGGTCTGAGTGGAAACTTCTAGCTTCTGACCATCTCTTCCCCACTCTCAATTTCAAATTTAAAAATTTGGGACCCATGTGATTAGACAGATCTGAAGAGAGAGCACCCACACCCAGAAGGGCCCTGAGCCCTTGCAACCTGCTACGTATGATATGGAAGGGAGTTCAAAATATTAACTGACTTGTCCCATGGACCAGCCCTACTCAAGGCTGTGGTTGGAAGGTCAAGAGAGTGCACAGAGCTGGGCCCGTACAATTAGGTCAAAGCAGCTTTGTCCACTATGCTCTAGGACCTGATCCGTGAATTCCCTGAGCTATGACTAGTCGTACCCTTGCTGGTGGTAGGAGAAGTTGGGAAGTTGGATGAAAGGCAGTTGTTTTTTCCTGAAGCTGGCATAAGAATAGTAGGCATGCCTGCAGGTGACAAAGAATAGCTCGAGGCGCTTTCAGCAGCGGCGGGCTTGGGCAACAGACTGCTGATGCTGGCACTGGGTCTTCTCTGCCCTTGGCCAGCCGGATGCCAGGTAAAGGAGCAACAGCCTGTATGAGCTCTACTAATTCCCAGGAGGTGGTTTCCATTGTACTCTCTGCTACGGTCACCACTGGCTCAGCCAACACTGAGCCCGGAGGTCTGAGTCCAGTTCTCTAATATCCAGTTTTAATTCCCTAATGTTAGACGCTGTCTACAGTGTTAGGCATGGAACTAAAGTCATAACGTTGTGATACATACGAATTATGTTGTCATGTTCTGACTGCTATACTTAGCATAATTACAATGTTGTTTTTGCTTTTACTGGTGCTTAAAAATGCCTCTTGCAGTTATTTATATTTATATGTACAATGTTCTGACTGTGGAATCTTTGGGAAATGCTTCAGTGTGAAGAAGTAAATAACCACAATTTGCAGACTTAATGCTTTTAAGCCCTTTCCACTTTTTATTAAAAATTCAGCTTGAACATCAGTGACTCAATGATGCCCTTGGCTTGAACTTGCTGGCTTAGTGTGCTTTCTGGGGTAGCATGCATGTGCCTATGGCTGGTGGGACAGAGTTCTGATTCGAGATAGCAGCTGGAGTGAGCTGCTGATGTATTGGGCTTCCCAGGTGGCCCTAGTGGTAACGAACTCACCTGCCAATGGCGGAAACTTAAGAGACTTGGATTCAGTTCTTGGGTCTGGAAGATCCCCTGAAGGAGGGCATGGCAATGTATGTATTCTTGCCTGGAGAACCCCATGGACAGAGGAGCCTGGCAGGCTACAGTCCATGGTGTCACAAAGAGTTGGACACGACTGAAGCAACTTAGCATGCATGCGTGCTGGTGTATTAATACATAAAACGTTGTGCATATCTCTACTTATTTCTATCAGGACAGATTTCAGGAATTAGAATCCTGGGTCCTCAGAAGGAAAATCACTAAGACTTTTGATAATGCTACTCTGACGGACAGTTTTATGCGTCAACTTAGCCAAGTTAGAGTGTTCCCTTATACAACCAAATATGTAGGTGCTGCTACGAAAGTATTTATGGATATGATTAACAACTGCAGTTGGTTAAAATTGAGTAAGGAGATTAGACTCAATAGTCTGGGTAGGCCTTCACAGCAGAATTGAGGGTGCCCTGAAGAAGAAATTCCTCCTGTGGATTATAGCTTCAGCTCCTGCCTGAGAGTTTCCAGCTGCCCTCCCCTACAGCAGTCAGATTCATCCACCCAGTCCCCACAGTCACTTAGTGAATTCCTTGTCATGTGTACATACATGTCTGCATGTGTGTGTATATGGCATATGCATGAATATGTGTATTATGTCATAAATATGTATGTTCAGTTCAGTTCAGTTCAGTCGCTCAGTTGTGCCTGACTCTAGGCGACCCCATGGACTGCAGCACACCAGGCTTCCATGTCCATCACCAATGCCCTGAGCTTGCTCAAACTCATGTCCATTGAGTCGGTGATGCCATGCAACCATCTCATCCTCTGTCGTCCCCTTCTTCTCCTGCTTTCAATCTTTCCCAGCATCAGGGTCTTTTCCAGTGAGTCAGTTCTTTGCATCAGGTGGCCAAAGTATTGGAGTTTCAGCTTCAGCATCTGTTCTTCCAATGAACATTCAAGACTGATTTCCTTTAGGATGGACTGGTTGGATCTCCTTGCAGTCCAAGGGCCTCTCAAGAGTCTCCTTCAACACCGCAGTTCAAAAGCATCCACTCTTTGGCATTCAGCCTTCTTTATGGTCCAACTCTCACATTTGTACATGACCACTGGACACGGAGCAACAGACTGGTTCCAAATAGGAAAAGGAGTACGTCAAGGCTGTATCTTGTCACCCTGCTGATTTAACTTACATGCAGAGTACATCATGAGAAACGCTGGACTGGAAGAAACACAAGCTGGAATCAAGATTGCCGGGAGAAATATCAATAACCTCAGATATGCAGATGACACCACCCTTATGGCAGAAAGTGAAGAGGAGCTAAAAAGCCTCTTGATGAAAATGAAAGAGGAGAGTGAAAAAGTTGGCTTAAAGCTCAACATTCAGAAAACGAAGATCATGGCATCCAGTCCCATCACTTCATTGGACATAGATGGGGAAACAGTGGAAACAGTGGAAACAGTGTCAGACTTTATTTTTGGGGGATCCAAAATCACTGCAGATGGTGACTGCAGCCATGAAATTAAAAGACGCTTACTCCTTGGAAAGAAAGTTATGACCAACCTAGAGAGCATATTCAAAAGCAGAGACATTACTTTGCTGACTAAGGTCCGTCTGGTCAAGGCTATGGTTTTTCCTGTGGTCATGTATGGATGTGAGAGTTGGACTGTGAAGAAGGCTGAGCACCGAAGAATTGATGCTTTTGAAGTGTGTTGGAGAAGACTCTTGAGAGTCCCTTGGACTGCAAGGAGATCCAACCAGTCCATTCTGAAAGAGATCAACCCTGGGATTTCTTTGGAAAAAATGATACTAAAGCTGAAAGTCCAGTACTTTGGCCACCTCATGCGAAGAGTTGACTCATTGGAAAATACTCTGATGCTGGGAGGGATTGGGGGCAGGAGGAGAAGGGGACGACCGAGGATGAGATGGCTGGATGGCATCACTGATTCGATGGACGTGAGTCTGGGTGAACTCCGGGAGGTGGTGATGGACAGGGAGGCCTGGTGTGCTGCAATTCATGGGGTCACAAAGAGTCGGACAAAACTGAGTGACTGAACTGAACTGAACTTAACTGAACAGGAAAAACAAAAGCTTTGACTAGACAGACTTTTGTTGGCAAAGTAATGTCTCTGCTTTTTGATATGCTGTCTAGGTTGGTCATAGTTTTTCTTCCAAGGAGCAAGTGTCTTTTAATTTTGTGGCTGCAGTCACCATCTACAGTGATTTTGGAGCCCAAGAAAATAAAGTCTGTCACTGTTTCCATTGTTTTCCCAGCTATTTGCAGTGAAGTGATGGGAACAGATGCCATGATCTTAATTTTCTGAATGTTGAGTTTTAAGCCAGTGTTTTACTCTCCTCTTTCACTTTCATCAAGAAGCTCTTTAGTTTCTCTTTAATTTCTTCCATAAGGGTGGTATCATCTTTGAATCTGAGGTTATTGATAATAACCTGGTAATCTTGATTCCAGCTTGTGCTTCATCCAGCCTGGCATTTTGCATGATGTACTCTGTATATAAGTTGAATAAGCAGGGTGATAATATACAGTATTGATGTACTTTCTCAATTTGGAACCAGTCCGTTGTTCCATGTCTGTTTCTAACTGTTGCTTCCTGATCTGCATATAGCTTTCTCAGCAGGAAGGTCAGGTGGTTTGATATTCTGATCTCTTTAAGAATTTTCCACAGTTTGTTGTTATCTACACAGTCGAAGGCTGTGGCATAGTCAATAAAGCAGAAGTAGATGTTTTTATGGAATTCTCTTGCTTTTTTGATGATCTAATGGATGTTGGCAATTTGATCTCTTGTTCCTCTGCATATTCTAAATTCAGCTTGAACATCTGGAAGTTCATGGTTCACGTATCGTTGAAGCCTCACTTGCAGAATTTTGAGTTTTACTTGGCTATTGTGTGAGATGAGTGCAATTGTGCAGTAGTTTGACACTCTTTGACATTGCCTTTCTTTGGGATTGAAATAAATAGTCATCTTTTCCAGTCCTTTGGCCACTGCTGTTTTCCAAATTTGGTGGCATATTGAGTGAAGCATTCTCACAGCATCATCTTTTAGGATTTGAAATAGCTCAACTGGAATTCCATCACCTCCTCTACATTGTTCATAGTGATGCTTCCTAAGGCCCACTTGACTTCACATTCCAGGATGTCTGGCTCTAGGTGAGTGATCACACCATCGTGATTATCTGGGTCATGAAGATCTTTTCATACAGTTCTTCCATGTATTCTTGCCACCTCTTCTTAATATGTTCTGCTTCTGTTAGGTCCATACCATTTCTATCCTTTATCAAGCCCATCTTTGCATGAAATATTCCCTTGGTATCTCTAATTTTCTTGAAGAGATCTCTAGTCTTTCCCATTCTGTTGTTTTCCTCTATTTCTTCACATTGTTCACTTAGGAAGGCTTTCTTATCTCTCCTTGATATTCTTTGGAACTCTGCATTCAGAGGTGTAAATCTTACCTTTTCTCCTTTGCCTTTTGCTTCTCTTCTTTTCTCAGCTATGTGTAAGGCCTCCTCAGGCAATCATTTTGCTTTTTTGCATTTCTTTTTCTGGGGGATGGTCTTGATCACTGCCTCCTGTGCAATGTCACAAACCTCCGTCCACAGCTCATCAGGCACTCTGTCTCTCAGATCTCACATTCGTCAGCTGTGCATCTCTCTGTCACATCTACTGTATTATCGTGAGGGATTTGATTTAGGTCATCCTGAATGATCTAGTGGTTTTCCCTACTTTCTTCAATTTGAGTCTGAATTTTGCAATAAGGAGTTCACGATCGAAGCCGCAGTCAGCTCCCAGTCTGATTTTTACTGACTGTATAGAGCTTCTCCATCTTTGGCTGCAAAGAATATAATCAATCTGATTTCGGTATTGATCATCTGGTGATATCCATGTATAGAGTTGTCTCTTATGTTGTTTGAAGTGCAGTTTGCTATGACCATTGCTTTTTCCTGGCAAAAATCTTGTTAGCCTTTGCCCTGCTTCATTTTGTACTCCAAGGCCAAACTTGTCTGTTACTCCAGGTATCTCTCGACTTTCTACTTTTTCATTCCAGTCTCCTATGATGGGAAGGACTTTTTTTTTAATGTTAGTTCTAGGAGGTCTTTTAGGTCTTCATAGGAACATTAAACTCAGCTTCTTTCACATTAGTAGTGGGGCATAGAGTTGCCTTGCTGTGATATTGTCTTGGGAACAGAGATCATTCTGTTGTTTTTCAGATTGCACCCAAGTACTTCATTTTGGACTCTTTTTTTGACTATGATGGCTACTCCATTTCTTCTAAGGGAGTCTCTCCCACAGTGGTAGATATAATGGTCATCTGAGTTAAATTCACCCATTCCAGTCCACTTGAGTTCACTGATTCCTAGAACACCGATGTTCACTCTTCCCATCTCCTGTTTGGCCTCTTCCAATTTGCCTTGATTCATGGACCTGACATTCCAGGCTCCTATGCAATATTGTTCTTTACGGCATCGGACTTTACTTCCATCACCAGTCACTTCCACAACTGAGTGCTGTTTTTGCTTTGGCTCCATCTTTCCATTCTTTCTGGAGTTATTTCTCCCCTGTTCTCCAGTAGCATATTGGGCACCTAATGACCTGGGGAGGTCACCTTTCAGTGTCATATCTCTTTGCCTTTTCATACTGTTCATGGGGTTTCCAAGGCAAGAGTACTGAAGTCCATTCCCTTCTCCAGGGGACCACGTTTTGTCAGAAGTCTCTACCATGACCCGTCCATCTTGGGTGTCTTGACACGGCGTGGCTCATAGTTTCATTGAGTTAGACAAGCTGTGGTCCATGTGATCAGTTTGATTAGTGTTCTGTGATTGTGGTTTTCCTTCTGTCTGCCCTCTGATGGAGAAGGATAAAAGGCTTGTGGAAGCTTCCTGATGGGAGAGGCTGACTGTGGGGGAAACTAGTTCTTGTTCTGATGGGTGGGCCCACGCTCTGTAAATCTTTAATCCAATTTTCTGTTGATGGGCAGGGCTGTGTTTCCTTCCTGTTTTTTGCCCTGCGACCAAGCTATGGTAGGGGTAATGAAGATACTGGTAATGCAACCTCTTTCAAAAGGTATTGAATTCAGCGCCCCTGATCCTGCAGCAGGCCACTGTCGACCTACGCTTCCACCAGAGACACCTGGACACTCACAGGCAAGTCTGGTTCAGTCTCTTGTGGGGTCACTGCCCCTTCCTCCTGGGTCCTGGTGGCACAAGGTTTTGTTCGTGCCCTCCAAGAGCCTGTTTTCCCAGGCCTGTGGAAGTTCTGTAGTCAGATCCCACTGGCCTCCAAAATCAAATTCTCTGGGAGTTCTCAGTCCCTTTGCCAGATACCCAGGTTGGGAAGAGTGTCGTGGGTACTAGAACTTTCTTAACAGTGTGAGGATTTCTTTGGTATAATTGTTTTGCAGTTTGTGGGGTGTCTGCTCGGTGGCTCTATAATGGGGTTAATGGAGACCTTCTCCAGGAGGGCTTGTGCCGCACACTGTGTGACCCGTCTGCTGCAGTCAGAGCCCCCGTCCCCGCAGCAGGCCATTGCTGACCCGTGCCTCCACAGGAGACACTCAAACACCCAAAGGCAGGTCTGGCTCCACCTCTGTGCGGTCTCCGAGTGCTGGTGCACACGAGGTTCCATCTGAGCCCTTCCGAGCATCTCTGGCGGGTATGGTGCTGGTGCACACGAGGTTCCATCTGAGCCCTTCCGAGCATCTCTGGTGGGTATGGGGTGAGATTCTGAATGAGATTCTGCCCCTCTGCTGTCTTGCTGGGGCTTCTCCTCTGCACTTCCGCGTGACGTCTCCCTTTGGTGGGATCCAACTCTCTCCTGTCGACGGTTGTTCAGCAGCAAGTTGTAGTTTTGGAGTTCTTGCAGGAGATGAGTGCACATCCATCTACTCTGCCATCTTGCTCAATCTTTTCTAAATATGTGTACACACATCACATACACATGTGCATATATACACACATGTACATATATGTCACCTGTTGTTGTTCATTGCTCAGTCGTGTCTGGCTCTTTGTGACCCCATGGACTGCATCGTGCCAGGCTTCCCTGTCCTTCACTGTCTCACGGAATTTGTTCAAACTCATGTCCATTGAGTTGGTGATGCCATCAACTGTCTCACCTTCTGTCACCACCTTCTCCTGCCCTCAATCTTTCTCAGCATCAGAGTTTTTTCTAATGAGTGAGCTCTTTGCATCAGGTGGCCAAATTATTGGAACTTCAGCTTCAGCATCAATAACTCCAATAAATATTGAGGCTTGACTTCCTCTAGGATTGACTGGTTGGATCTCCCTGCAGTCAGTGGACTCTCAAGAGTCTTCTCCAGCACCACAGTGTGAAAGCATCAGCTATTCCATGCTCACATATGTATGCCAAGTACACATATAGCATATGTCAGGTGGGTAGATTGATGAGCAATACTGGGTAATAGTGATTCTGCCTTTCCGTGAGGCTGTGATCCAGTCACCACATCCTGTTCCAGAACGATCATTTGCATGGTCCACGAGAATGCCCTGCTTGGTGTACTCGAAAGGACATGGGCTGTTATTATTCTGCAGAGATAAGGACCCACTGACCAGCTTTGATTGGTGATCTGATCAGAATGGCGTGTCAGTTCATAACACTGATATGGTGACAGGGAGCAGGGTGAACTCAGGTGGAAGCTGAAGAGATCAGGACACGTGATGAGGAGCTGACAGACGGTCACAGCTCCTAACAGTGAAATCCCTGAGACTCAAGGCAGATCCGGATGACGACAGGCACCCATTAAGATTCTCACATGCTCTTTCTTTCTTGTTCTGCAGTTGTTTGTATGAATTAAAGCTGGAATGATTTTCTCAGTTTGCTCATCTTGGAATTAGGGTTATTAAAATACTTCAAACTCTTGGTAAACTCTTTAGGCTATCTATCTGTCCTGGATTGGAACATAGTATTTCTGATTTCAGATAGCCATTTATCAGATTTCCTTTAGTTTACAATTAGCTGCACTTTATAACATAATGTAAAGGAGGACAAAAGTCTAGCCATGGGTCAGACGGAGATTTGTGCAACAGAAATCTTCACAGTCCTGAGGAAGGAATGATAATATCGCGTAAAAACCATCACTGAAGACACGTCACTCACAGGGGTATGACAAAGTGTTCAGTTTCAGCTTTAAATTCTTTTATTTATTTTTTAAAATTTTATTGTAGTTTCCTTGCAATGCTGTGTTAGTTTCTGCTGTGCAGCCAAGTGATCCAGTCATGCATATATGCACGCTCTGTTTCATGTCCTTTTCCATGAGAGTTTATCACAGGACAGTGACTATAGTTCCTGCACCATACGGTATGATGCTGCTGTTGGTCCATTCTGTATAGTTTGCATCTGCTAATTCCAAACTCCCCATCCATACCTCCCCAACCATCCTCCCCCTTGACAACCACAAGTCTCTTCTCTGTTTCTGTGAGTCTGGTTTTAGCTTCATAGACAAGTTTCATTTGCAATTCTTATAAACCCCCAGTGTTGGGCAGGCTTTCCCCTTCCTCTGGATCAAATCTCAGGCAGGCTTTTGACTTTTCTGGTCCTTCTTCAGTAAAACAGATAGCACTCCAGTGAAATAAAAGTCACAAGTGCACTCTCAGTTTAGTCGTTAAAAAGCCCAGTCTCACACGGACTTAGACATATCTCCCCTTCCTGTTGCTCAGGACTCCTGCAGACAGGAAGGCCAGCGTCAGGGAAGAGGGCAGAGCTGACATCTCTCCCGTATTCTATGCATTCTCCACCATCTGACAAACCTTGCTTCTGACCCTTCCAGAACCGGAGCAGGAGAACGAGAAGTGCTAAATATCCCCCCTTAACAGGTGGGCTTCTGTTGATCGAGTTTCAGAGGTTTATCGTGTATTTAAAAATGAACTATCTGGAGGCACTAAAGTGGATTGTTGGGGATGCCCCTCCAACATGCCCCTCATTTGGGGAGAAACTTTCCACCTGCCATCATCTTGAAGGAAAATGTATCACAGTAATCCAAGTCTATGCCCCAACCAGTAACGCTGAAAAAGCTGAAGTTGAACAGTTCTATGAAGACCTGCAAGACCTTTTAGAACTAACACCCAAAAAAGAGATATCCTTTTCATTATAGGAGACTGGAATGCAAAAGTAGGAAGTCAAGAAACACCTTCTTCCAACAACACAGGAGAAGACTCTACACATGGACATCACCAGATGGTCAACACCGAAATTGGATTGATGATATTCTTTGCAGCCAAAGATGAAAAAGTTCTATACAGTCAGCAAAAACAAGACTGGGAGCTGACTGTGGCTCAGATCATGAACACCTTACTGCCAAATTCAAACTTAAATTGAAGAAAGTAGGGAAAACCACTAGACCATTCAGGTATGACCTAAATCAAATCCCTTATGATTATACAGTGGAAGTGAGAAATAGATTTAAGGGACTAGATCTGATAGATAGAGTTCCTGATGAACTATGGACAGAGGTTCGGGACATTGTACAGGAGACAGGGATCAAGACCATCCCCATGGAAAAGAAATGCAAAAAAGCAAAATGGCTATCTGAGGAAGCCTTACAAATAGCTGTGAAAAGAAGAGAAGCGAAAAGCAAAGGAGAAAAGGAAAGATATAAGCATCTGAATGCAGAGTTCCAAAGAATAGCAAGGAGAGATAAGAAAGTCTACCTCAGAGATCAATGCAAAGAAATAGAGGAAAACAATAGAATGGGAAAGACTAGAGATCTCTTCAAGAAAATTAGAGATACCAAGGGAACATTTCATGCAAAGATAGGCTCAATAAAGGACAGAAATGGTCTGGACCTAACAGAAGCAGAAAATATTAAGAAGAGGTGGCAAGAATACACGGAAGAACTGTACAAAAAAGATCGTCACAATCAAGATAATCACGATGGTGTGATCACTCACCTAGTGCCAGACATCCTGGAATGTGAAGTCAAGTGGGCCTTAGAAAGCATCACTACGAACACAGCTAGTGGAGGTGATGGAATTCCAGTGGAGCTGTTTCAAATCCTGAAAGATGATGCTGTGAAAGTGCTTCACTCAGTATGCCAGCAAATTTGGAAAACTCAGCAGTGGCCACAGGACTGGAAAAGGTCAGTTTTGATTCCAATTCCAAAGAAAGGTAATGTCAAAGAATGCTCAAACTACCGCACAATTGCACTCATCTCACATGCTAGTAAAGTAATGCTCAAAATTCTCCAAGCCAGGCTTCAGCAATACATGAACTGCGAACTTCCTGATGTTCAAGCTGGTTTTAGAAAAGGCAGAGGAACCAGAGATCAAATTGCCAACATCCACTGGATCATGGAAAAAGCAAGAGAGTTCCAGAAAAACATCTATTTCTGCTATATTGACTATGCTAAAGCCTTTGACTGTGTGGATTACAATAAACTGTGCAAAATTCTGAAAGAGATGGGACTACCAGACCACCTGACCTGCCTCTTGAGAAATCTATATGCAGGCCAGGAAGCAACAGTTAGAACTGGACATGGAAAAACAGGCTGGTTCCAAATAGGAAATGGAGTACGTCAGGCTGTATATTGTCACCCTGCTTATTTAACTTCTATGCAGAGTACATCATGAGAAACACTGGGCTGGAAGAAGCACAAGCTGGAGTCAAGATTGTGGGGAGAAATATCAATAACCTCAGATATGCATATGCCACCACCCTTATGGCAGAAAGTGAAGAGGAACTAAAGAGTCTCTTGATGGAAGTGAAAGAGGAGAGTGAAAAAGTTGGCTTAAAGCTCAACATTCAGAAAATGAAGATCATGGCATCTGGTCCCATCACTTCATGGCAAATAGATGGGGAAACAGTAGAAACAGTGTCAGACTTTATTTTTTTGGGCTCCAAAATCACTGCAGATGGTGACTGCAGCCATGAAATTAAAAGACGCTTAGTCCTTGGAAGGAAAATTATGACCATCCTAGATAGCATATTGAAAAGCAGAGACATTACTTTGCCAACAGAGGTCTGTCTAGTCAAGGCTATGGTTTTTCCAGTGGTCATGTATGGATGTGAGAGTTGGACTGTGAAGAAGGCTGAGCGCTGAAGAATTGATGCTTTTGAACTGTGGTGTTGGAGAAGACTCTTGAGAGTCCCTTGGACTGCAAGGAGATCCAGCCAGTCCATTCTGAAGGCGATCAGTTCTGAGTGTCCTTTGGAAGGAGTGATGCTAAAGCTGAAACTCCAATACGTTGGCCACCTCAATGTGAAGAGTTTACTCATTGGAAAAGACTCTGATGCTGGGAGGGGTTGGGGGCAGGAGGAGAAGGGGACAACAGAGGATGAGATGGCTGGATGGCATCACCGACTCGATGGACATGAGTTTGGGTGAACTCCGGGAGTTGGTGATGGACAGGGAGGCCTGGTGTGCTGCAGTTCATGGAGTCACAAAGAGTTGGACACGACTGAGTGACTGAACTGAATTGAACTGAACTCAACTGAACTGATCATGGCTCGTATGGTACTTCCTCCCAGCCCTTACAAATCCAGCAGTGCTTCCAGCTTTTTCTGCCTACCCCCGCAGGCTGCCTTCTTGGACAGGACTGAAGAAGACACATGCAGAGTCTTCTGCATACAAGCCACATCCGATCTGCCAGTAGGGACTTACTCTGTCATCTCCTCCCTGGGAAAACTCCAGTGGTGCAGCCCATTTCCAACCCAGAACCCACTTCCCACCTGCCCTGCCCTCAGAGCAGCGAGCCAATCAGTCTCTTGCTGTTTAGACTTATCAGGTCCAATTCTCAAATCCATTCTGGGTGGACAAACTGTAAGGAACATGTCTTCCCAAGTGAGTAGATGGGTGTATATCCTTATCCAAGAGGGGATGGAACTCATAGACATTCCAGCATCCTCTCTAAAGCCTCCAGTTCCCCCTCCTGTGAATCTCTTCCCATGTATCTGCGTGTCATAGAGAAGGACCTTTAACCTCTGCTCCCTAAAATTTTACATCACAGTCATCTTTGACTCCATTCTAAGGTGTGGTGTCCATTGAATTAGGACAGAGCTTCTCAAAGAGTGGCCTCAGGCTAGCACTGGTCAGCATCCCTGTAGAACTTATTAAAAGTGCCAAGTCTTAGAGCCCCTCATGCCCCCTGGATCAGAAGTTCTACGGGTGGAGCCCCAAAGTCTGTATTTTAACAAGCTCTCTAGATGATTCTGATGAAGGCTGATGTTTGAAAAGCACTATGCGAAGGCATCTGTCAAAATTCCACTTTAGTTTCCTCTCACGTGTACTTGGCTGACCTTGTTAAACCCACTTACTCTGCTTTTCACAATAATTCACATGTTCACAGATTCAAGAAGGAACTATAAAATGATAAATCACAATTGCACTTCAGGACAACTACAGCCTGCTGACTGTCTGACCCTCACCAGACCTTAGTCACCGGGGGCCGCAGAGCTGGCGCCTCAGGGCAGCTGGGGTAATGTAATGTATCATGTCGTCCCTCATCTCCCTACCTCCAGTTTGCTCAGCAAACTGTAAAATAAATTGTTGTTTTGCAAAATACTGCATTAATTATTTTATCTGTGGTCAAACTCATTGAACTTTTTGGTTATTAAGACACATCATCCCTTCCTTTCACTTGTTACCCTTTTTAGGGCTTTCTTCGGTTCTTTTGTTGATATAAATAAGGAGTTTCAAGTTCAATATCATTGATATTTTGGGTGAGATGATTCTTTCTTGTTGGCAGCTGTCCTGGGTGTCACTAGTATCCTCTAAGTTGTGATAACCAAAAATCTCTCCAGACATTGCTGAATGTTTCCTAAAGGTTAAAATCAACACTAGCTGAAGAGCTCTTGTTTAAATGGATAGCCATCAAGTCCCCAAATACATTGAACACATCAGAAGGATTCCACTAATTTTGGAGACCAAAAGAGAGCATTTCATTTTGGTCAGGGTTTCTAATTGCCATCAAGATAATTTTGAAATATTTTGAAGAGTATTATTTTGCAACTTGCTATAAAGATGCATCTTATGATTGCTGAGCAAATAATTTTGAGTTCATCTGATTCATATCATCAATTAAGCCCTTAGAATCATTCCAAGAATTCACTGTCTGAGAGTCCTCATTTATAAACACAACAAGCTCCAAGAAACACAATTACTATACATTTTCTCAAGAAAGGGAGTGGTGGCAGTATCGTAGACTGTTGATTTAAATTGTCTTCTTTTTTTCTTCTTTCATTAAGTGGTAATTCAACTCTTCATCTTTCATGATTTGCTTTACTCACTCCAGGCAATTATTGCTGGCGATTATGATGTTAATGAGTTATGCAGAGCAGACGGAAAAAAAGAAATATATTTTTAGTAAGTTAAGTTCATGGAAGCCACAACTTGAATGCATACACAAAGCAAGCATCTTTCTTATTGTGCCCTGATTGATTTTATAAGTCAGGTGTTTGTATGAATAGCTAACCTTTACTTAGCATGGGAGTATTTTGACAAAAAATTTACTCTGATGAGCCATAGAGGAAGTCTTTTGTGAGACTGTCTGTTTGCATTGTGTCTGATTTTTTTTTTATATTGCATGAGTTAATTTTGAGGCCTTCAAATCTAAGCAGGATATGCTGATCAACATGAAAACCAGAACTCTTTCCTTAACTCCTTTGTAGTTGGATTCTAATGTTCTTGACATATTGTGCTATTGTTCACCAGGGTGATATAAAATACAATCAAATGCAGGCACAGATAACCATGGAGGAGAAACCCAGATGACAACACATATCAATAGAATATTTTCTTTTGCCCTTTTCTTCCTCTTGAGTGAAAGAGACTGAACCAACCCTCCTTTTTGAACACCTTTGATTCAATCAGAGGCATGTTTTCTCTCAGATGAGGCTGAAATATTAGAACTTCACTGTCAAAACCACCTTTGTTTCTAAATTAATACCCAATATTCACATACTAATAAGATAGATCTTAATATGGCAACACTCTCATCTTTCTTCAGTCATACAGACTACTTCATTTCTGCATAAACTTTCAAACCAATGTGCTGTTGAAAATAATTTACACCATTTGATCCTGAAATCTTTGGTAAGATTGGAGTAGTAGCAGGGAATTAATATAGATTGCCCATTTAAAAAATAGAATAACATGAAAAACATATTATTCTTAGGAAAAGTCACTTAAAACCAGAAAGGACAAACATTTCAAAGTAAGACATTGTCCTTAGGTAGATAACGCACTGGACAAGTGTAAAAATAAGCTTATGGTATAAAACTTACAGATAGCTCCGCTGCCCGAGAGAATTGTCTGACATGACGAATATGCACTATACGTACACTGTTCAATGTGGAGTTGCCCGCCACGTGCGACTATTGAAGGCTGAAATGCTGTAACTGCAATAAAGGACTGAATTTTGCGTTGCGCTTAGTTTTAATTAATGTTGTGAATTTAGACAGGCACTGGTGCCTAGAGGCTGCTGTGCTGGATAAAGAAAATCCAGGGACTTAGGTATTCATGTACCGTTCCTACTGTTCTGATTTCACAGCGAAGCTGACATGTAGCTGCTACTCTATTTCAAACTGCCTTGCGGCTGCCATACTGCAAAATCCACTCATGCGAAATATGCAATTCAGTGACGTTTCGAAGACTCACAGTTGGGCACCCATCACCACACGCAAACGTTTTCATCACCTGCCCCCAAAACCCACACCGCTCTGAGCATCGTCTCTCACCCCGATCCTCCCTCACCCCCTCCTTCCATCGTGGCTGATCAGGAATCTGCTTTCTGTCTGTATAGATTTGCCTCTTTCAGACATTTTATGTAAACGGGGTCACGCAGTATGACTGGTCTCTTTCATTCGCCCCAGTGCTCTCCAGACTCATCCGTGCTGCAGCAAGCATCAGTATTTCATCGCGTTTTGCTTCCATATCGCATGGACATACCACGTTATGTTGATCCATCTACACGTGATGGACTTTTGGGTTGGTCCCACATTTTGCCTATTGTAAACAATGCTGTAAGCATTATTTACGTACGTACAAGTTTTTGTTGGATGCAACATGCCTTCAGTATATACTTAGAAGTGGAGTTGTTGAATCATATGGTAATTATAGGTTTAGTCTATGGAGGTACTGCCAGACCAGTTTCCAAAGTGGCTTCACTATTTTGTATTCAACTACAATGTATGAGGGTTCTGGTTTCACCATATCCTTATCAATGCTTGTTAATTGTGTCTGTCCTGTTATAGCCATTGCAGTGGGTATGAAGGGATATCTTATTCTTGCCCGCTATAACCCTTTTCTTCTACTCTGTGGGTAATCCTTGTTGCTTATCTATTTCATGTATAGTAGTTTGTATCAGTTAACTCCATACTCCTAATTTGATCCCCCCCTGCCTCCTTTCAGTAAGTTTGTTTTCTATAACTGTGAGTCTCTTTCTGTTTTGTATATTTTGGAAGGGCCAAAAAGTTTATTTGGGTTTTTCTGTAAGATGTAGGGGCTTCCTTGATAGCTCAACTGATAAAGAATCTGGCTGCAATGCAGGAGACCCCAGTTTGATTCCCAGTTTGGAAAGATCCGCTAGAGAAGGGCTAGGCTACCCAATCCAGTGTTCTTGGGCTTCCCTGGTGACTCAGCTGGTAAAGAACCTTACTGCAATGTGGGAGACCTGGGTTCGATCCCTGTGTTGGGAAGATTCTCTGGAAAAGGGAAAGGCTACCCACTCCAGTATCCTGGTCTAGAGAATTCCATGGACCATATGGACCATGGGGTGGCAAAGAGTCAGACACGACTGAGAGACTTTTACTTTGACTTTCTTTTCTGTAAGATGTTATGGAAAAACCAAATGAACTTTTTGGCCAACCCAATAGATTCATTTGGATCACTTTTTGTATGATAAATGATATCATATAGTATTTGTGAAAGAATCCCTTACGGCTAGCAGTTACCCTCGTGGGCAGCGCAGCATGCAGAGTCGTAAGGCAGGCAGAAAGCTGGAAGGGTTTCTTTCCTTCTTGCAGCAGCTGTTACTGGTGCCCTGGAAATGACTCCTTTGCTTTCACCATTCTGGAGCTGAGTTGGTTCCTCAGGGCTGGAACCAATGGCAATAAATTAGACAGAGATGTCAGAATGTCTTGGTACAACCTCAGGTAAGGGTTTACAAGTCTTCATGAACTTCAGTGGCCCAGTGGTTAAGACGCTATGCTTCCATTGCAGGGGACATGGGTTTGGTCCCTGGTCAGGGAACTAAGATCCTGCATGCCATGTGGCATGGTTAAAAAAGGTCTGTAAAGTTGTGCTAAAATTAACTCAGTGACTAAGAGATATAAGATTAGATAAGCAACCAGCTGGGTATTTTCCCAGGAAAGACAAGAAGATACTCCCATCATGAAGATGATAAGGAATCGTAGGGAGAGAAACACTGACATCATTGAGAACTCAGTGATGGCTGCTGTCTGCTGCCTTGAAAGCAGGCTTTCTGGTGACAATGTGGATGATAAGCAGCCGGGACAGAGGGGCCAGGTGACAGCACCAAGACACTAGAGGCGAGACAGCTGCCACGTCATGGCGGTCAGCACGGCCACTGTGGCCCACACATGACAAAGGCAGAGAGAACACAGGGGGCCGTGTGGTGAGGTAGGGGGCAGCCAGTGGGAGTTTTGTCTGACATAAGCACAAAGATCAAAAGCAAGTGAGCAATAAGGCTGATCGTAGCTATAAAAATGGGAACTCGCTGTTCTTCACCTAACTTCCAAACACGAGCCATTTCTCAGACAAAAGCATGACACCGCTCTTCTCTTTAATGGAAGTACATTCCAAGTTCCTTTGAAAGAGAGCCTTGAAATGACACAGCAAGGGTTGTTAGCAGCAGTTTCCTCAGTTCTTCTCCGAGGGGCTTTATAGGTATTTCTCACAGTAACTCTGGAAATAAGAACACTGAGATCTTTCAACGGCTCTTAGATATGCAATCTCAGATGGCATTGACACCCGAAGGCTCAGAAATGGCAATTTGATAGTGGAGGAGCTTGTAAGGGCCAGGTGATAAACAGACTCCTGATATGGTAATTAAGCTCTTGGATGAATTGCAGCAAGAAGAGTAGCTTGTTCCACTAAACCTGCTAGGTAAGTCTCTCTTTCTCTCCTTGAAACTAGACACCACCTTGAAGAAGCATTAACTTAACAGAGTGAACTTAGATTGTAGCACAAATACAGATTTGAATGGGGCAAGGGATTACATGTACAGATACTGATGACGCTTTGCCTATATGCTCTCAGCTTTTCATGAGCCATTTATGAGCACAGTGACCCAAAAGCTTCCAGTTACAACCCCCTGCAACTCTTCACCTGGAGCTTTTCACCCTACGAACAAAAGGTGGCAGGGAATAGCTACCCCTCCCCAACAGCCCTTGGACAATAAGTAACAGGGATTGGAAGATAAATACTCCAGCTGCCTTGCTGAGGGGAGTCTCGCGTCTGGGCAACTTGGGATAACTCCGAGGCAACTTCGCCCACTGGTTACCTGGATGACAACGCCACCTTCCTTTGCCGTCGTCCCTTTCCTGTCTCACTTCTTCACAGTTCTATAGGTGTTTTCTAGAATCACTCCCTGAGTGAATGACTCGTACCACATCCTTGTGGCAAGGTTCGGTCTGCTTTGGGGAAACCCAAACTAAGATACATCTAGCCCCATTTCAGTATCTCCAATTTTTCTGTTTACCCTTGTGAAGCAAAATAGAAGCAGTGACTTAGAGAGGGCTGGAAAAAAAAACACAAGAAAGCATAATTGAAAGAAGGGAAGGATAAACGGGGAAAACAAAGGGTGTTCTCAAGAGGTGTTGGGTTAACCTGCTCAGAAGGAAAGAATTGGAAAGAAAAACTTTTTGCTGACAATTTTGCCCCATCAAGCACTTATCCAAAGCTCCCAAGCAGCCCTCAAAGAACACATGTGGTTATCTGAAATGGTTACTGCAGTGTAAGGCATGTGAGATGGTTAATTTTATGTTAATATGCATGGGCCACAGGATGCCCAGATATTTTGTTAAATGTTTCTGGGTGTGTTTGGGAGTGTGTTTCTGGACAAGATTAGAATCTGAATTGGTAGATTGAGAAAGCAGAGTATCCTCCCAAACATAGGTGGGCATCATTCAATCCGTGGAGGGACTGATTGGAACAAAAGAAGCAGAGGGAGGGAGAATTTGCCCTCTGGCTGCTGGACTGGGAACGTCGGTCTTCCCTGCCCTTGAACTGGGACCTACACCAGCTCCTCTGGTTCTGAGGTCTTGGACTCACTCTTAGAAGCACACCATCAGCTCTTGAGGTCTCCATGTTGCAGGTGGCAGGCTGTGGGGCTTCTCAGCCTCCCCAGTCATTCAAGTCAGTTCCTTATGGTATGTCACCATTTTGTGTCTCTGGAGACCCCTGACTAGTACTGTGTGTTAACCGAGGGAAGGGTCAGCTGCCAGCCATGGGGAATATGACCCTTGTCACTTGAGCACATGAACTTAATTTGGTGAAATATTTAAAAAGTGTGGAGGCAGTAAGTCCAAGTCTCCTCCAACTGATTAACAGTAATGCAGGAACCTGGGCATCTTCTTTTCTCCTGCTTCAGCCTTCTTCTGGAACCATGCTGGCTTCCTTTGGTGCAATATAGCTGGCATGCCCTCTTCAACTTCCACTGCAGGAAGAAGGAATGGTACCTACCAAACAGGAAGGAATGGTACCTACCCCGAGAAGTCTAAGCCTTCCCGGTAAGTTTCAGCTATTTTTATTAGCTAGAATTGTACTCAAAGCCATCTCTACCTATAATGGACTATTTTTAGCTGGGTACATTGCCACCCTGAATAAGGAGGAAGGGATTGAGGAGTCAGTATTAGATTGGCAATTATCACCATGCATACATAAGGTGAGCTCAAGTAAAACTCAGACTCTTTCACGGCAAGGTTGGCATGGCCCTCTGAGGTCATCTTATAAATTCAGTTTCTGAAAAGTGGGCCCTAGAGAGAGGCATGTACTATTCTGCTGGTCTCATACAATCAGACGCCCACCTATGCTGTGTGTGGTGGGGGTTTGGGGAAGATCCTATCTAACATCTAAAAATAAGATGGATTAAAAATCCAGGGCAACCTTATAAAGAAGAGAAGGAGCCAGAACAAGAGACAGAAGAAGCTGTAGTGCTTCCTCAACAATCCGAGCCAGGGAGCAGAAAGCACTTTTCACCCAACTCCATAGCTGGCTAAACGAATCACAGCCAACAGAAGGGCTTTCAGGGGGCCCACTTGAACGTAATTTTCCATCTGTGGTCTAAGTGTGAGGTTGAATGACTTCATAAACTGAAAAATGAATTTCTCAGTTTCAGAACTTGACTGCAGAAAGATTGTCGTGGCTACTGCATTCTATTTGTGCATATATTCTGTGTGTGTGTGTGTCTCTGTGTGTGTGTGTGTGCACACGTGCATGCATGTTAGGGTGGCCACACACCCTTGCATAAATGACATTTTCCAGGCTAGCCATTTCAGAGTCAACCTTCACATCAGTGTTTGATTTCTTAGGGATTTCTTGGAGGAGTGCTGAGAAATCTTTCTCTTGTGCTTACCTGCACAATTCACTTGTTTTAAGTAATGAAATTCCCAGGAAGCTATAACATCATTATGCTTCTGTTCTTTTCCTCCTTTCTGAAAAATGTGCAGTGACACTTTTGATCTCTCCAGAGACACCAGAAATGTGTATGGATGGAAAGGTGATTCTTCTGAGATTCACAGTGTGTATTTTCTATTTATGTCTCTGCGTCTTAATACGGGTACACCACACACATGACAATATGGAAAACATAAACACAACTTTTAAAATTTAGAATTAGAAGTCTTCTGGAAATCCGTTTGAATGGCAGTAAGAAGTGCATGCTCATGCATTATTAATCTCTGCTATAAAAAATGGAATTTACAGTAACAGAATGTTTATTGCTTATGCTCCCGAGATGCAGAGACATACTCCTTTTGTGCCAGGCACTTTAAAGGCAGAGCTGTTCTGCTTCATGCTGATGGGCCTGCAGTATCAAACAAGCACCAATGACATGGCTCAGGGTCTTCCAAATGAGTTTCTACATTTCATTATCAAAAATTGTCTGCCCATTTGTACTGCCCGTCTTAGTCCAAACCAACAGCATGAGCTGGAGTGATTCCAAATCCGTTTTTGTGGGGATATCTCACAGAATACAGTGGGGGTCGTAGAAGTACATTACAGAGTTCCATTACATTACCTCACTGTCTTTCCAAAAGAGAAAAATCATAGGAAGATTTGTTATTGTTGTTTCGTTTTTTGTTGTTGTTTTTTTTTTTTGCAAGAGGTGTGACAGATTTGTGTTTAAAATTGCCTGCTAGAAAGGATGAGCATCGTTACACCAAGCTTCCTGGAGCCCTGGGCATGCAGACAAAATTCCTAGGTTTCCAGGTGTTTCACTGGAAGGTGTATCACTCAAGACTGATTTGGATTTCCACAGGAATGAGTACAATTTGCATATTTACACCTCTATCATGTATTCAAGGTTGCTATAGGTTTGATGTAGGTTAGTTGGTTTGGGCTAGATATTTCAGACTTGTTATCAACTTACCTTCTAATCAAACATAAATTTTCTTAAGAATCCATTAAATTAGAACTTTATATTAGATTGATGATATAAATTTGTCATTTCTCTAAGTCAAAAGTGGTTAAATATACTGTGTGGATCACAACAAACTGGAAAATTCTTAAGAAGCTAGGAATACCAGATCACCTTACCTGCCTCCTGAGAATTCTGTGTGCAGATCAAGAAGCAACGGTTAGAGCTGGACATGGAACAATGGACTGTTTCAAAATTAGGAAAGGCTGTGTATTGTCACCCTGCTTATTTCACTTCTATTCAGAGTTGCTGCTGCTGCTAAGTCGCTTCAGTCGTGTCCAACTGTGCGACCCCATAAAACGGCAGCCCACCAGGCTCCCCTGTCCCTGGGATTCTCCAGGCAAGAACACCAGGGTGGGTTGCCATTGCCTTCTCCAATGCAGGAAAGTGAAAAGTGAAAGTGAAGTCACTTAGTCGTGTCTGACTTTTCGCAACCCCATGGACTGCAGCCCACCAGACTCCTCCGTCCATGGGATTTTCCAGGCAAGAGAACTGGAGTGAGGTGCCATCACCTTCTCCATTTCTCAGAGTACATCTTGTGAAATGCCAGGCTGGAAGAAGCACAAGCTGGAATCAAGATTGATGGGAGAAACATTAAAAACCTCAGATATGCAGGTGATACCACCCTAATGGCAGAAAGCAAGAAGGAACTATAGAGTTTCTTGATGAAGGTGAAAGAAGAGAGTGAAAAAGCTGGCTTAAAGCTCAACATTGAAAAGGCTAATATCATATCCAATCTCATCACTTCATGGCAAATAGATGGGAAGCAACAGAAACAGTGAGAGACTTCATTTTGGGGGCTCAAAAAATCACCTCAGATGGTAACTACAGTCATGAAAATGAAAGACGCTTGCTCCTTGAAAGAAAAGCTATGGCAAACCTAGACAACACATTAAAAAGCAGAGACATCACTTTGCCAACAAAGGTCTGTCTAGTCAAAGCTATAATTTTTCCAGTAGTCATGTATGGATGTGAAGGTTGAACCATAAAGATAGCTGAGCATCAAAGAACTGATGATTTTGAACTGTGGTGTTGGAGAAGATCCTCGAGAGTCCCAAGGAGGTCAAACCAGTACATCCTGAAGGAAATATTAATATTCATTGGGAGGACTGATGCTGAAGCTGAAGCTCCAATACTTTGGCCACCTGATGTGAAGAACTGACTCATTGGAAAAGACCCTGATGCTGGGAAAGCTTGAAGGTGGGAGGAGAAGGGGACGACAGAGGATGAGATGGTTGGATAGCATCACTGACTCAATGGATGTGAGTTTGAGCAACTCAGGGAGATAGTGAAGGACAAGGGAAGCCTGACTTGCTGCAGTCCATGGGGTCCCAAAGTTGGATACGACTCTGCAACTGAAGAGTAACAAGAAGCTGAATAATTTACCCTGCCTGGAAAAGTACCTCGAAGCGACTCCGATTGCCTCCCTTCCTAAAGAGTTTGCCCTGGGGTCTGCTCCCTGGTCCCGGAGATGTGCTCTGAGCCCTCCCCCACTTCTAGCTGCAGGAGGCACAGAGCTGCCCAGAGAGCCGGGTAATGATGCTGAAGCAGGTGTTCCGTTTCCATAGCTTCAAGTCACGAATTAGCAGTAGCGGCCATGTTATTCACAGTGATTGTCGTGGGTTTCCACGATGGTTTGAAATATGTCTTCAAATACTCTGGGGAAAGATGAGCGTATGTGCATGTTACAGACGGGGAAACTGAGGCCAGTGGTGAGCAGAACGCCTTTCCTGCAGCGGTAATGGAGGCGGTGGCACTGTCAGTTTCCTCTGTCAACCCGAAGTGCTTTTCTGTGGTCACCAGCAGCCTCCTCACTCCAGCAGGACGGTCGATTCTATAACGGCTCCCCATCGACCACAAAGCCTCATTACCCACAGTCAGAGTTCTTTCCTTCACCGCTCGTCTCTAAAATGGAAATACCAGCAGTATCTACTTCGGTGGATTACTGGGAGGGTGAAGATGGCCACTACAGGTACAGTATGTAGAACAGGGCTTGCATTGGACACGCGCTATGTGAGTTACCTCTGATCATTGGACTGTTTTCTTTTTCTTGGTCTTGCTGTTGGACTGTAACTGCTTTACAACATTGTGTTAATTTCTACTGTACAGCAAAGTGAATCAGCTGCATGTAAGCATAAATCCCCTCCCTCCTGGGCTTCTTTCGCACCCTCCACCCCACCCCGCCCTCTGCGTCATCGGGAGCACTGAGCTGAGCTCTCTGTGCTGCAGAGAAGCTTCCCACTATTTATCTCACTCACGGTCGTGTATATGTGTCCATCCTGATCTCCCGGTTTGATCCACCTTCCCCTTCTCCGCTGTGTCCATGTGGCTGTTCTGTCATCTGCATCTCTGTTCCTGCCTGCAAATAGGTTCATCTGTACCATTTTTCTAGATTCCACATATGTGTGTTAATAGATGACGTTTGCCTTTCTCTTTCTGACCTCACACCGTATGACAGACCTTAGGCTCATCCACATCTCTGTTGGGCTTTTTATCCAAAGCCTTCTGCCCTGGGAGGCTGGAACTTGATGGAAAGCCTGCACTTGAATTTTGCAATAGCAAGCTTTCATATCCATGAAGTGAGCAGCATGGAAAACACAACCAAAGATTGAGGATGCGAGGGTGTGTTGTATTCCTTTAAGAGGGGTCTTATGTTTCACCGTTCAGGGACTTCATCCACATTCCTGTTTTTTTATAGTCTCATGTTGGGCTGAGGAATAATTTTAGAGAGTCGTAAAGAAGCCAAGGTGTTTGTCATAGCACCTGGAAGCAAGCATACTGTGGGCAGGTGCTGAGAAAGCACTCACGTCCCTTGTGCCAAAGCACCTCAGCCCTCTCCTTGCCGCGGCCCTGGGCTTGGACACACCGGCTTGGAGCCTGCCAACCCAGCAGGCTGTTTTGATGGCTCAGTGTTCTAGGAGCTGAGATTATGAGATGGATGCTCTGGCTGAACCTCACAACTGGCACTTTCTCCAAGGCCTGTGGGATGGGAGCTGTGGATCCCTGGGCTCGTTGCATGATGGCCAGGTATGAGAGGCTCCAAAAGGCTCAAATGGGAGCAAGCTGGCAAATTCTGGGTTATTACCGATAGGATACTTCTTCCAAAGGCCATAGGCAGTACATGGATAAGACTGTGAGCAGTCTGCTAACAGACCAGTCAGCATCTCGTAGGACAAGTCGCCTGCACTTTGCCATCCACGGGACAGTTGCCGTGAGGCTCTGTATATGTATCACCAGCAACACTGGATTCTCAGGCCACCAACAACTTACTTCCGGGTTATTAAAAATGGCTGGATCTGACTTTTGAAGTTAGGAGAGATCAAGTGAAGATCTCTCTGTCGGAACCCTAGGAAGCAGGGGAGTAAAGTGGATGCTGGGTGGACAGAGAAAGGTCCAGCCTGCAGGGGGTGTGGCCTGTTCATTCCACGTTCCATTCAGATGCTCGTGGACGCTCATGGAAATGCTGTTTATAGACAGGTGCTCATGGGAATGGGGAGCCTAGATGGGAAAGAAATACATTTTTTTTTCTTTGTCTTTTTTCCTTCTGAACTTTTTGCTTCGTATTGGGGTGTAAACGATTAACAATGTTCTGGTGGTTTTAGGTGAACTTAGCCATACATATTGGAGAAGGCAATGGCACCCCACTCCAGTACTCTTGTCCAGAAAATCCCATGGGCGGAGGAGCCTGGTGTCCATGGGGTCGCAAAGAGTCGGACACGACTGAGTGATATGTACGTATTCATTCGCCCCAAACCCCCCTCCCATCCAGGCTGCCACATAACCTCGAGCAGAGTTACATGTGCTATACAACTGGTCCTTGCAGATCATCCATTTTAAATATAGCCGTGTGAACATGCCCATCCGAAACTCCCTAACCGTCCCATCCACTTGGCAACCGTCTGCTTGTTCTCTAAGTGTGTGAGTCTCTTTCTGTTTTGTAAGTAAGGTCATTTGCATCATTCCTTTGGCAATCCCACGTGTAAAGGACGGCGTACGATACTGCTCCTTCTCTGTCTGGCTTAATTCACGCAGCACGGCACTCTCTGGGCCCGTCCACGTTGCTGCAAATGGCACTAACTTACTCCTTTAATGGCCGAGTAACTTCCCATTGTACATGTGTACCACGTCCTCTTTATCCATTTCTCTGTCAGTGGGCATTTTGGTTGCGTCCATGTCTTGGCTGTTGTCAATAACGCTGCAGTGAACATTAGGGTAATGTATTCTCTTGGATCATGTTTTTCTCCAAATATATGCCTAGGAGTGGGATTGCAGGGTCATATGACATCTCTATTTTCAATTTTTTAAGGAACTCCCATACTATTCTCCATCGTGGCTGCACCAATTTACATTCCCACCAACAATTCAGAGGTTTCCCTTCTCTCCACACCCTCTCCAGCAATCACTGTTTGTTGGCTTTTGTTCTAGAAAAAAAAGATCACCACAAAATATTAATAACACATCACAAAACGGGGTCCAGATTTTCTCCCCCATGAATTGCATAAGAGTAGGTCAGTCATGTGAACATTTTAGAATTAGGTTTGTCACAAGTCAGAGAGAAGCAATGCTACACACTTCATAACCTTTGCTAAAATCAGGGGAAAAACTTGCAACAACCTAGCTATGTAACAATAGTTGTTGTTGTTTAGTCACTGAGTTGTGTCTGACTCTTTCTGGAACCCCTGGGACTGTAGTCCACCAGCCTCTTTTGTCCATGGGACTTTCCAGGCAAGAATAATGGAGTGGGTTGCCATTTCCTTCTCCGCTGATTTTTTTTTATGATATCATTCTAGCAGGGGTGAGGTGATATCTCATTGTAGCTTTGATTTGCATTTCTCTAATAATTAGCAACATTGAACATCTTTTCATGTGCCTATTGGCCATCTGTATGTCTTCTTTGGAGAAATGTCTATTTAGGTTTTCTGCCTAGTTTTTGAGTGGGCTGTTTGTTTTGATGTTGTTAAGCATCATAAGTTGTTTGTAAATTTTGGAGACTAATCCCTTATCAGTCACATCATTTGCAAATATTTTCTCCCAATCTGCGGGGTTGCTTTTCATTTTGTTTATTGTTTCCTTTGCTGTGCAAATAGATGGGGAAGAGATACATTTTGAAGACAAAACAATTGGAAGAGTAGATTATGTTAACGCTGCAAAGATGAAGCGACGGCCGAGGAGGAGAGAGCAGAGAGGACAGAAGCTGACGGAATTCGAGATGACGTGCCGAGAAAGAAGCTTCAGTGGACGTGGACAATCCAGGGTCAATATTCATGGAAGCTACAAGCGTAGCATGTTTGTCTCAAAAGGCAAAGCATCTGCATTTTCTAGGCTGTAGATATAATAATTCCTTCTGGAAGTTGATCTGGCCAGACGACAAACTTTTAAATTTAAGAATTGCACCGGCAAAAGTTGCGCAGTCATAAGATGAACTGATACATTTAAAAGTTGCTTCCCTGGTGGCTCAGACAGTAAAAAAGAATCTGCCTGCAATGCAGGAGACCCGGGTTTGATCCCCGGGGTCAGGAAGATCCCCTGTAGAAGGGAGTGGCTACCCACTCCCGTATTCTTGCCTGGAAAATTCCAGGGACAGAGAAGCCTGGCGGGCAACAGTCCATGGAGTCTCAAGGAGTCAGACATGACCGAGCAACTAACACACACGCGCACATATACTCCTTCCCAAACCTTTTCGTCATGGTTTGAATACAGCTCACTGTGCTATGCAGTAGGACCCTACTGCTTACCCATTCTACACATAATAGCTTCCCTCTGCTGATCCCAAACTCCCAACCTGCGTCTCCCCCAAGCCCTCGCCCCCACGGCCTCCACACGCCCAGCCTCTCTGTCTGCGAGTCTGTTTCTGGTTTGTGGATGAGTTCATCCACGCCATACTTCAGATCCCACATATAAGTGGTTTCGTATGCTATCTGTCTGATGCACCTTACTTACCGTGACCATCTCTAGGTCCATCCACATTGCTGCGAATGGCATTATTTCATTCTTTTTATGGCTGAGCAGTAGTCTATATATGTTACTGGTACATTCTAATAGGTGACACTTCCTCCAAATTTCTTTCCATGAATTAAAATTAGAGGTTAAAAAGAAATCAGTGGAAAAGTAAGGCAACAATGGGAAAATTAACATAAGTGGGAAATACATCCTCCACTGAACAAATATCAACAAATCTGCTTTCTTTTTTTGCTGCAAGAATCAGATTTACCCAAGACTAGAATTCCTGTTGATGCCTCATTATACAAGGGAAGCCCAAAATGAATGTTACCAGATTCTTAAGCTTAGAAAACTCAGTGTTAAACAAAGCTAAGCAGATGTCTTAGCTGCAGAGATCCTCAGAGTTTTTAAAAAGATGAGTGTTTTACCAGTTTCTAACTGGTGCCTATAGTTGAATTATCCACACTTATTTGATAATAGAATCTCTTTATAAGACCCATCTCTGAGGACGCGTGTTTTCCCAACACATTTTGGAAAACGTTACCCAAGAAATCTTAGCAATTCTTCTTCATGAGTCTCAGGATGTCCTAGTAGACTTCATTAAATGGTAGGTACTATTATGTGTGAAACACTTTAAATGTGTTATCTTAAATTTTTACAACTGTCATGTATGTGAGACATTGTTATTACATATCACCAAAGAGGTTGATGGGTCCATCTAACATCAGGGCTTGCCTTGTGGCTCAGCTGGTAAAGAATCCTCCTGCAATGTGGGAGACCTGGGTTCGATCCCTGGGTTGGGAAGACCCCCTGGAGAAGGGAAAGGCTACCCACTCCAGTGTTCTGGCCTGGAGAGTTCCATGGACTGTACAGTCCATGGGGTGGCAAAGAGTCGGACGCAACTGAGCGACTTTCACTTTCACTTTCAAAATCACAAAGCTAGTGCACGATGGAGATGGTTTTTAAACACAGATCTGCCTCGGTCTGCAGTCTCTTTTCTTATATAAACAGATATCTTTCTGTGCAAATATGATTGAAGTTTAGATTTCTTCACTCTGTTTGCTAAAGAAGGTGGTAGTCTTCTCTTAGAATTAATTACAGTAAGGAATGCCCTTTTGCTAAACTTAATGCTGACTTAAAAGGCTATTGTAGAAGGTGGACTGATTAGGAAAACAAAGGAATGAAATCATCCCTATGAAGTGGGAGATAACCGAATTGTGTTGTTGAGTAAGACTTGAAAATTATTTTCGAGGCTGCATTAATGCGTCATCTACTGACTTTGCTCTGCCTGCTGCTGCTCCTTTGCCAGATTCAGACCTGATTTAATAAGCAACAGCTTAAGAACAGCCATTTATGAAGTACCCTTACAGTGCTCAGGAAAAGGGTCGACTGGAAGGCATCTTGGAGGCTTTGCTGAACCAGAAGGACCGTATCCTGTGCTCTTCTTATTTTCACCCAAAATAAAAGCCTCTGGCTTTCTCTTCCTTTTGCTCTTATTTGTAAAGCCTGGCCTATAAGTTTCACTCTCTTTTCCTATAGGAACAGTCTTCTGCCGTGGCTTCAACTATATTAAATGCTTGACAAAGCACAACTGCCAAGTCCAGTGACCCTTGTCTCCTCCAGCCACACCTCTCTTTAAAACAGGAGGCTTCATGGTCCAAACAGATTTTTTCTAAAGAGAACTGTTCAAAGAGCAAGTCTGTTTTCCTAGCTCGATCAAGGGCTATCACTTGGAGAAAAAAAACAAGCTCTCATTTCAAGGGCACAGTGGAAGAGTTTTCACTTTATTTCCAGACGTCAGATTGCCTGATTATTAGAAACTGTTTCAGTTCTCTTTCTCATGCGGCACAAGCAGTCTCTTACCCTGACTTCATCCCTTATCTTGACTCTCTTTCTGCCATGAAGTGGATCCTGAAGCTGTTTGATCGTGCTTGTCGAGGCCATTTGCCTGTCTCTCAGGCAGCTCCCAGCCTGGGAGCGCAGGTTGAGAAACTCATCCGAGATTTCGGGGTTTTTCGTTGAAGACTCTTTCACAGTTAGTGCAATGGTTCTTTTGATGGAGCAGTTTTCTGTAAGAGGAGGTCAAAGTGGGGAAAACAAGAGAGTTAGTCCGTGACCACCTAGAGGGGCAGATGGGGTTGGGGCTGGGAGGGAGGCTCAAGAGAGAGGGCGCTTGTGAACACTCGCGGTTGATTCACGTTGTTGCATGGCAGAAACCAACACAACATCGTAAAGCAATTATCCTCCAGTTAAATTTTTTTCAAAGAAGAAGCTAGTGACCTGAGAATAAGAGGAGAGTTGCCAGACGAAATGCAAACCACAGATGACTTTGAAATCCAGATGAACCATGAAGATATTTTTAGCATACGTACATCTTAAAAGTTCCATGGGGCATTCTTACGCTAAAGAATTCAACGTTATTATCAGAAATTCAGAGTTCACTTGCTGTCTGCTTTTTTTGCAGTTCTATAGTTTTACCTGCTAAATCGACCACTCTAGATGGAGGAGAAGTCTAGACACAGAGGGCAGGGTGGCCGTGAGTGAGAGAGACAGCATGGGAACCTAAGTCCATCTTGAAAGTCTTGGAACAGAAAGATCAATAGGTGAGGATGGCAGTGTGTGTGCGTGTGTGTGTGTGTGTGTGTGTGTGTGTGTGTGTGGCGGGGGTGGGGGGCGGGGAGTATAAAGGGAGAAAAATCACTTCCTCCCTATTTCAGGAGTTATGCTTCATGAGCGTATTTAAGGAATAAAATGGAAATAGCAACCATTTCTATAAACAAATGTAATTAGATAAAACAATGTTAATGTTTTACCACAGTGTTAATGTTTCACCATGTCGTCATCTAGAACATCAAATCTGAGCCTTTGTACATTCTGAATTCAAACTAGTGAATTAGATTTTTATAAATTTTTTTCTCCTTTGACGGGAAGTCGTGACAGTAGGATTGTGTTTTGTAAAGTTTGTGTTCCAGGGTCAAGACGCTTGCCCTGTCCATCCTGCTTGCCTATATTCTAAGCACAAAGCTGATGCTTTTGCAGATCGAGTTCCAATCTGCTTTAACCTGGCAGTAATCTTCAGTTCCCTTGAACTAGTCTTCCCAACCCGGAGAAGCCTAAAAGGACAATTCTAAAATCACTTCTGAGGGCAAGGAGAGACGAGGTTGGGGGCAGGGGTGTCTTGAGGGAAAGTAGTTATTAAAGCAACAGGTGCAGTGACATTCCTGGTGACCCAGTGGCTAAGACTCCGCACTCCCAATATGGGGGCCTGCGTTCAGTCCTTGGTCAGGGAACTAGATTCCCATTGCCACAACTAATACCCCGGGAAGCCAAATAAATAAATATTTAAAGCGACAGCATGAAGGGAGGCAATGTTCCCTAGAATACAGGAAAAAAAAAAAAAAAAGGAAATGGAGGCTGACATTAGGAGAGCAGGTGCACGGATGTGGGGACATGTTTCTGAGGGGTGGCTGTGACCCCCAGCCTTCCCAAACAGGGCAAAGTGCTGGAGCACAGAGCCAGGTGAGGCCTGGAGAGACCCCGGGAGTCAGGCCCACAGTGCCTCAGGGCTAAGAGCGATGTACGGGGACTGATGGCTCAGGGCCTTCTTCATTTCTAGAAGTTATCGAAGGCCCTGGAAGCTTTGTATGACACCGGGCAGGGTGGGGTCACGTTGTTACAATCACGTCGTAACTGTGATTAAATTTCCCAGCAGCACAGCAGGGTGAGTCAGAGCTAAGTTGATTTGAGGGGAAAAAAAAAAGTAAAACTTCCTGCACACCTGTGGCCCCAGATTCATACCCACTCCACATATCTGCTTCATCTGAATTCCACGTTGATCTATTACGGGGAGGAAACCTTTTTAATTTTGGTCCCATAATTATGCCTAAGGTATCATGATGTGGCATACCAATCTTACAAATTTGTTTCTAAGATAGTGTGAGCTCCCGAGAAAGCCCCAACTTGCTTGATTTTCATTCAATGAAGACAGACTTGAACTAATTGTGTCGCCTCTAAGATTTGAAAATAATTGAATCTCTGTTTCTGTCTTTTGATCCAAGTCCTAGAGAGTAGTTCTCAATATAATAATATTTTCCTAGCATCACTTCAGTAGTCAAACAAGAATGTAATCCAAAAAGCCCCCTGTATTCACAGAGACAATGCTCGTATGATGAAATCACAGAAAGAAGTTGTAATTAATGCAAGAAATAAGGCGAACAATCTATTAACATAATCTGAATGAAATCCTTGCACTGGTAAATGCAGACACTAAGTGCTTATATAATGCTTTATTAATTGACGAAGTATTTATCCACAGGGAAATGAGGATAAGAGAAAGTACACTTTGTCAGATGACAGGAAAATGTATTAGAGCTTCATAAGAAATGCATACAATTCAAACAATAGTGTGATTATCTTTTTAAAGCAATTACATTTAATCTCAGAAGAAAGAATAAATACATTAATTCTTCTCTGTTCCCTGATAAGCCACCAAGATACATAAACGATCGTTTTTTTCCCTCCAGCTCTGGAAGCTGGTGGCAATCCAGTGAGTACTGCTCAAACAACTTCTACGGTGAAATACCACTTAGCACAGGAAAACACATTATGAGATTAACTGACTTTGGGCTGAATAGAATCCTCTTCCCTGGGGAGCCCTGGTTTGTACTTGACTCTGCACATTCCTTTCAGCTTTGGGGACTTGGATGACAAGAAGCTGCACCACCCAAATATAAATAGGGCAGGGGATAAATGGGGTATTTAGGGTTAACACAGACATGGTACTATATTTAAAATAGTACCCACTGTATAGCCCAGGGAGCCCTATGCACCGTTCTGTAATAACTTAAACGGGATACATAGATACACCTGTCATGTATAACTGAACCCGTTTGCTATATATCTAAAATGAACACAAAACTGTACATCAATTATATTCCAACATAAAATAAAAATTTAAAAGAAAATAGTGTTTGATACTGAATTTCAAGTGTTTTTCCTGCCCTGCTCTGCTGGGCTGAGCCACGTATGATTGAGGCTGCTTTCACTCTTAAAACTCCAGGTGCGGTGGCAGCAAAGGACGCAGGGCCACGGCTCCTTCCTCTCAGGCCCTTGCCGCTTCTCACTGGCTCTCCGCTTGCCGCTGGCTTTTTGCTTCTTACTGGCTTTCCAGAGTTGGAAGCTTGTCTTTCATCTACATTGGCTGAACTGCGACATCTAAGCAAGGTCGCGCGGCCCCCAGCTAGCGCGGAGACGAAAACCTTCCCCATTGCCTGCTAAGCCGTGGTCAGGCCGCCACAGCCCCCATTCCCAGCCCAGGCCGCTCTCTTGCCGTCAGCCTCCAAAGGCTGCTCCATCTTCTCTAACAGTCGCTCCAGAAGTGCGTTCTCTCTCAGCTGCTGGCCCCTTGGAAAGAGCCCTTCTCAGCTGACCCCTGAACCCTAGACCCAGGGTACCGTGTTTCCTCACGTGGTGTCACTCCTCCCTGGACTGGCGACAGACAGGAATAAAGTATTGTGTGAGTTAGCCCATTGTAATGTTTTTCTTCTTAAAACTTATCTGCCATATGCTCTGTGGGGGAAAACACTGTAAATGTTATGTGGCTGAGTGTGTTTGGCAAAAAAAAAAAAAAAAAAAAAAAAGGCCTATGGTATCTCCCCCAGGAGATGCTCAGTGCTTGCTGGCAATTAAAACCTCTGAGAAGTCTCATCAGGAGGAGGCTCACCATAGCTGGCTTGCTGGTGACTGCCTCACTTCTTTGGTCACTGAATTCTTGATTTGGCTGCACTGACTCGTTGTTGTGGTGCGAGGTAATGCTGCTGGGAGGTGGCTTCTCTCCAGTCTCAGTCTGTGGGTTTATCCTGCTGCCGTACGCCAGCTCCAGAGCGCCTGGGCTTCAGCAGTCTCAGCACACGGACTCTCGAGTTGTGATGTGCCGGCTTGGTTGCTGTGCCGCATGTGGGATCTTAGTTCCCCCACCAAGAGGTGAACCTGAGTCCACTGCGTCGGAAGGGGGGTTCTTAATCACTGGACCACCAGGTAAGTCCCTGATCTTTGAATTTTCAAAAGTATTTTCAAATACAATATTAGACATTAAAACTCCATGGGTGAGGGTGAAGGGTAGGTAAAAACATACAAACGAAATAGCAACAAACATTCCATGGAACTAGTTTTCAATAGAACATAATTTAAGAAGCCAGATCTAAACTATTTTAAGCATGACTTAAAGAAAAAGACGTCACGGCTTTCAAAAGAGAAGTGAAGTGAAAGTCGCTCAGTTGTGTCTGACTCTTTGTGACCCCATGTACTGAATTCTTCAGGACAGAATACTGGAGTGAGTAGCTGTTCCCTTCTCCAGGGTTCAAAAGACAAGTTGATTACTTTTGTACATGTATTTTTAGGATAAGTCACCTCGTGCCCAAGGCCAGGGGCAGTGACCCTGAGGAGCCACCCTGAGCCCAAGGCCAGGGGCGGCAGCTGGGGGGAGCCACCCATGCCCGAGGACAGGGCCAGCGGCTGGGAGGAGCATCCGAGGAGTGGTGGCTGTGCAGGCGCAGGAGGACCTAGAGGAGCTATCCCACGGTGAAAGTCAGGAACAGCGGCGGCAAGGAGACACCCCTGGTCCAAGGTAAGGAGCAGCGGCTGTGCTTTGCTGGAGCAGCCGTGAAGAGATACCCCACGCCCAAGGTAAAAGAAACCCAAGTAAGAGGGTAGGTGTTGCAAGAGGGCATCAGAGGGCAGACACACTGAAACCATACTCAGGGAAAACTAGTCAATTTAATCACACTAGGACCATAGCCTTGTCTAACTCAATGAAACCAAGCCATGCCTGCAGGGCAACCCAAGACGGGCGGGTCATGGTGGAGAGGTCTGACAGAACCTGGTCCACTGGAGAAGGGAATGGCAAGCCACTTCAGTATTCATGCCTTGAGAACCCCATGAACAGTATGAAAAGGCAAAATGATAGGATGCCAAAAGAGAAACTCCCCAGGTCATTAAGTGCCCAATATGCTACTGGAGATCAGTGGAGAAATAACTCCAGAAAGAATGAAGGGACGGAGCCAAAGCAAAAACAATACCCAGCTGTGGATGTGACTGGTGATAGAAGCAAGGTCCGATGCTGTAAAGAGCAATATTGCATAGGAACCTGGAATGTCAGGTCCATGAATCAAGGCAAATTGGAAGTGGTCAAACAAGAGATGGCAAGGGTGAACGTCGACATTCTAGGAATCAGTGAACTAAAATGGACTGGAATGGGTGAATTTAATTCAGATGACCATTAAATCTACTACTGCGGGCAGGAATCCCTCAGAAGAAATGGAGTAGCCATCATGGTCAACGAAAGAGTCTGAAATGCAGTACTTGGATGCAATCTCAAAAACGACAGAATGATCTCTGTTCGTCTCCAAGGCAAACCATTCAATATCAAGGTAATCCAAGTCCATGCCCCAACCAGTAATGCTGAAGAAGCTGAAGTTGAATGGTTTTATGAAGACCTACAAGACCTTTTAGAAGTAACACTCAAAAAAGATGTCCTTTTCATTCTAGGGGATTGGAATGCAAAAGTAGGAAGTCAAGAAACACCTGGAGTAACAGGCAAACTTGGCCTTGGAATGCAGAATGAAGCAGGACAAAGACTAACAGAGTTTTGCCAAGAAAATGCACTGGTCATAGCAAACACCCTCTTCCAACAACACAAGAGAAGACTCTACACGTGGACATCACCAGATGGTCAACACCGAAATCAGATTGATTATATTCTTTGCAGTCAAAGATGGAGAAGCTCTACACAGTCAACAAAAACAAGACCAGGAGCTGACTGTGGCTCAGATCATGAACTGCGTATTGTCAAATTTAGACTTAAATTGAAGAAAGTAGGGAAAACCACTAGACCATTCAGGTATGACCTAAATCAAATCCCTTATGATTATACAGTGGAAGTGAGAAATAGATTTAAGGGCCTAGATCTGATAGATAGAGTGCCTGATGAACTATGGACTGAGGTTCGTGACATTTTACAGGAGACAGGGATCAAGACCATCCCCATGGAAAAGAAATGCAAAAAAGCAAAATGGCTGTCTGGGGAGGCCTTACAAATAGCTGTGAAAAGAAGAGAGGTGAAAAGCAAAGGAGAAAAAGAAAGATATAAGCATCTGAATGCAGAGTTCCAAAGAATAGCAAGGAGAGATAAGAAAGCCTTCTTCAGCGATCAATGCAAAGAAATAGAGGAAAACATCAGATTGGGAAAGACTAGAGATCTCTTCAAGAAAATTAGAGATACCAAGGGAACATTTCATGCAAAGATGGGCTCGATAAAGGGCAGAAATGGTCTGGACCTAACAGAAGCAGAAGATATTAAGAAGAAGTGGCAAGAATACACGGAAGAACTGTACAAAAAAGATCTTCATGACCCAGATAATCATGATGATGTGATCACTAATCTAGAGCCAGACATCTGGAATGTGGGCCTTAGAAATCATCACTACGAACAAAGCTAGTGGAGGTGATGGAATTCCAGTGGAGCTGTTTCAAATCCTGAAAGTTGATGCTGTGAAAGTGCTGCACGCAATATGCGAGCAAATTTGGAAAACACAGCAGTGGCCACAGGACTGGAAAACGTCAGTTTTCTTTCCAATCCCAAAGAAAGGCAATGCCAAAGAATGCCCAAACTACTGCACAAATCATCTCACATGCTAGTAAAGTAATGCTCGTGAACCATGAACTCCCTGATGTTGAAGCTGGTTTTAGAACAGGCAGAGGAACTAGAGATCAAATTGCCAACATCCGCTGGATCATGGAAAAAGCAAGAGAGTTCCAGAAAAACATCTATTTCTGCTTTATTGACTATGCCAAAGCCTTTGACTGTGTGGATCACAATAAACTGTGGAAAATTCTTAAAGAGATGGGAATACCAGACCACCTAACCTGCCTCTTGAGAAATCTGTATGCAGGTCAGGAAGCAACAGTTAGAACTGGACATGGAAGAACAGACTGGTTCCAAATAGGAAAAGGAGTACATCAAGGCTGTATACTGTCACCCTGCTTATTTAACTTCTATGCAGAGTACATCATGAGAAACTCTGGACTGGAAGAAACACAAGCTGGAATCAAGATTGCTGGGAGAAATATCAATAACCTCATATATGCAGATGACACCACCCTTATGGCAGAAAGTGAAGAGGAGCTAAAAAGCGTCTTGATGAAAGTGAAAGAGGAGAGTGAAAAAGTTGGCTTAAAGCTCAACATTCAGAAAACAAAGATCATGGCATCCAGTCCCATCACTTCATGGGACATAGATGGGGAAACAGTGGAAACAGTGTCAGACTTTATTTTTTTGGGCTCCAAAATCACTGCAGATGGTGACTGCAGCCATGAAAGTAAAAGACGCTTACTCCTTGGAAGAAAAGTTATGACCAACCTAGATAGTATATTCAAAAGTAGAGACATTACTTTGCTGACTAAGGTCCGTCTAGTCAAGGCTACGGTTTTTCCAGTGGTCATGTATGGATGTGAGAGTTGGACTGTGAAGAAGGCTGAGCACTGAAGAATTGATGCTTTTGAACTGTGGTGTTGGAGAAGACTCTTGAGAGTCCCTTGGACTGCAACGAGATCCAGCCAGTCCATTCTGAAAGAGATCAACCCTGGGAGTTCTTTGGAAGGAATGATGCTAAAGCTCAAACTCCAATACTTTGGCCACCTCATGCAAAGAGTTGACTCATTGGAAAAGACTCTGATGCTGGGAGGGATTGGGGGCAGGAGGAGAAGGGGACGACAGAGGATGAGATGGCTGGGTGGCATCACTGACTCGATGGATTGAGTCTCAGTGAACTCCTGGAGTTGGTGATGGTTGTAAGATCACTGTCATTCCCAAGGTAAAGCAACCAGATGAAGCAGCCATGAGGCCTAGACTGTTTGTTTGCCTTTTGTATATCTTTCCACTTTCGCTTTTCCCCTACCTCTCCATTAAAAAACAAATATTGGATTATAATTGGTTTATAATATAGAATTAGTTTCAGACGTACAGCAAAGTGATTCTGTTATATGCATATCTCCATTGGTTTTAGATTCATTTCAAACGTAGGTTGTCACAGGATACTGAGTCGGATTCCTTGTGCTCTACAGTAGGTCCTTGCTGAGTATCTGTCTTGTACATGGTAGTGTGTGTCTGCTTATCCCAAACTCCTGATTCACCCCTCCCCCTCACATTTCTTGTTTGGTGACCATACGTTTGGTTTGTGTTTGTAGGTCTGTTTCCGTTCTGTAAGTAAGTTCACCTGCATCATTTTTACAGTTAGTTTCCGCATATGAGGGATATCACGCGCTATCTGTCTTTCTCTGTCTGACTTCCTTCATTCAGTACGATAATCGCCAGACCCACTGACGTTGCTGTGAGTGCCATTGTTTTGGTCTTTTTTAAATGGCTGAATGATGTTCCGTTGTATATATACGCCGTATCTTCTTCAACCATTCCTCTGCTGATGAACATTCAGGTGGTTTCTCTGTCTTGGCTTTTGCAAACAGTGCTACAACGGACATCAGGTTGCATATATCCTTTTAAATTAAGACTTTCTCCAGATATATCCTCAAAAGTGGAATTGCTGGATCAAAAAAGAGTTGGACGTGACTGAGTGACTGAGTGACTGAACTGCACCGACTGAAAGGAGTTTCATTTTTAGTTTTTCCAGGACTCTCCATTTCTTCAGCTACATTTTCTTTAGTGAATTTTTGATTGTATTTCTTCCCTTATTTTTCTTTAATTACTGTATTTCTTTAATTTTAAAATATTATTAATTGTAAGATATACCATAGATTAACTAAAAGCTTGGTGGAGGGGAAGGAGTTACGATAATTTGACACATCAATTCTAAGAGGTATACTAATTGTATAAATTTATTTATATGGCAATTATCAAGGCTTGTTATGCACCAAACACATTCTAAGCATGTTTCGTCTATTAACTCATTTAATCTGTATGATAACTCCGTCATGGAGTTACTGTTATTGTTCCAATTTTAGAGATGAGAAAACATGCATAAAGAAACAAGGAAATGCCCCTACATCATGCAGCTGGTAAGTGACGGGGAGTAGGTTCAAGCATAGCAGTTCTTACCACCACTGTTCTGCCTCAAAAAAGATTCTGAACCCCAATAAAGAGAAGATTTTAGTTGAGAAAATTTTATTTTCGTTTCACAAGTGATACAGAGCAATAAAGATCAGAAACATAAACATTAAACCACCACCAAATTTTTAGTTCTATATCAGATATTTATTGAGCGATACTTGAGTCCTGGTACAGAGGGCTTTCCTTTCAGGGGAAGAGAGGTTCTGCCTTTCTACCTCAAGGTAGTCACACCTGTGTTGGAAAAAAGAGACACACGTATAAAACGAAGTGCAGGAAAGAAGACGGCCCTTTGGAGTGCAGCCACAGATTCATTGTTTAGATGCTGCTCTGAAGATTCTAGCCTCCTGCTTGAGATCACACGGTGGTGAGAGGTGCAGCTAGAGTTAAACTCTGACCCTGTGACCTCAGAGTGACTGCTTCACAGACTTCCAGTCCTCTCTGCCGCTTCTTCAGGGTCTTTGAAAACTGCTACATGGAAGTTCAGTTCAGTTCAGTCGCTCAGTTGTGTCCGACTCTTTGTGACTCCATGAATCGCAGCACGCCAGGCCTCCCTGTCCATCACCAACTCCCGGAGTTCACTCAGACTCATGTCCATTGAGTCCGTGATGCCATCCAGGCATCTCATCCTCGGTCATCCCCTTCTCCTCCTGCCCCCAATCCCTCCCAGCATCAGAGTCTTTTCCAGTGAGTCAACTGTTTGCATGAGGTGGCCAAAGTACTGGAGCTTCAGCTTTAGCATCATTCCTTCCAAAGAAATCCCAGGGCTGACCGCCTTCAGAATGGACTGGTTGGATCTCCTTGCAGTCCAAGGGATTCTCAAGAGTCTTCTCCAACACCACAGTTCAAAAGCATCAATTCTTCAGCGCTCTGCCTTCTTTACAGTCCAGCTCTCACATCCATACAGGACCACAGGAAAAACCATAGCCTTGACTAGATGGACCTTAGTCGGAAAAGTAATGTCTCTGCTTTTGAATATACTATCTAGGTTGATCATAACTTTTCTTCCAAGGACTAAGCGTCTTTTAATTTCATGGCTGCAGTCACCATCTGCACTGATTTTGGAGCCCCCAAAATAAAGTCAGCCACTGTTTCTACTGTTTCCCCTTCTATTTCCAATGAAGTGATGGGACCGGATGCCATGATCTTCATTTTTTGAATGTTGAGCTTTAAGCCAACTTTTTCACTCTCCTCTTTCACTTTCATCAAGAGGCTTTTTAGTTCCTCTTCACTTTCTGCCATAAGGGTGGTGTCATCTGCATATATGAGCTTATTGTTATTTCTCCCAGCAATCTTGATTCCAGCTTGTGCTTCTTCCAGCCCAGCATTTCTCATGATGTACTCTGCATAGAAGTTAAATAAGCAGGGTGACAATATACAGCCTTGACGTACTCCTTTTCCTATTTGGAACCAGTCTGTTTTTCCATGTCCAGTTCTAGCTATTGCTTCCTGGCCTGCATACAGATTTCTCAAGAGGCAGGTCAGGTGGTCTGGTATTTCCATCTCTTTCAGAATTTTCCACAGTTTATTGCGATCCACACAGTCAAAGGCTTTGGCATAGTCAATAAAGCAGAAATAGATGTTTTTCCGGAACTCTCTTGCCTTTTCCATGATCCAGCGGCTCCTCTGCCTGTTTTACAACGGAAAGATCATCTTAAATCTGAGGCATGTGTTCCATTTAGCTGGTCCAGTGGCAGTAATCTTTATTTTTGATCATTTTCTTTTGAAATACTTTTTTGAATGTCACTGCTTGATGAGAAGAAAGCTGAAGTGAAAGTTTGAGACACCAGTGATGGTGTCCAAGAATCATCAAAATTTAGAGCCAGGAGATTGGGAAGAGCTCAGATTTTCTGCCCGTGGGCCATGAGTCTGCTTCTGTTGATCCACTGTTATCATGTAAGCCTGAAAGTCACCTGAAGCACACCGGCATTTTTGTCTGTTTATTCAGTTTCTTTATTTCTCATTTTAGGCTTGGCAATGCATTATTATTTTTAAAATACAATGTTTAAAATCCGGGTTTAGATTTCTTCAGTTCAGAACACATGAAAATTTTTGCTGAAGAGTAAGTGCCTTATAGAATCTTCACTGCAATCTGTTTTTTCAACCGCCTGATTCTTAAAATAAATTTCAAAAGTGCCTCTGGGGCACTCTGCTCAGGTAGAGAAGCTCTATTAGTGGTCTTTTGACCTCATAAGCAGCAATGATACCATTTCTAAGCAGAAATAGCAGGAACATGTTCACAATCCATTAGAGGGAAGATGAGGCCAGTAACAATGAACTTGATTGACAAGTTGGAGAACGGTTTATTCTCTAGCCGGGAAAAAGCCACATGGTATATTTTCGTGAATGGACAACAAGTTGTCAAGTGACGGAGTTCAGTGAGGCTTTAGGGAACATTCTGCATGTGGCTATAAATAACCTTGTTCTTGTTTATTCTGGAAAGTGGCTGTACTCTGGAAAGACCTTGAGAGTCATGGAGTCAAAATTGTGAGTCGTCACCCTGCATCTGAAGTGATCAGGGTCATCACCATGCCTTTACGTCGGATAACTGTACAAGGAGGATCAGCTCTCCAAACAGATAACAGCTTATGCAGAATTGACTTAACGGGGAAAATTCATCCCCAGTGTAGAAAATAAGCAGAGACATTCAAGCCTGGCACGTTTTGAGGATAGACTAGTTTCATAGGAGAAGGAAAGGCCTGTGAAAGATTGCTTGAAGGAGCTAAAATCAGAATTACAGGGAGGCTTGGTGTGCTGTAGTTCATGGGGTCACAAAGAGTCGGACGCGACTGAGCGACTGAACTGAACTGAACTGAATGATTCTAACACTAGTTTCCAAGTTCTTTTTAGAGTCCCTGAAAATTGCATTAGGAATCACGATGTTATGGCAGTGACGTGCGGGAATGAATCAACTCAGAAGACCTGAGCTCCCACGGGACTGGGGCTCATGTCTTCACGGGGGTCTCTGGGGACATGTCGAGATGGGCTCCTCTGTTACGTGCTCTCGGGGGGCCCTGCGTCTCTTAGTGACGCCTGCAGCCATTGCAAGTGACACCATCAGGATCTCCGCTTCCCGGTCTTCTGCAGGCACCCTTTCCCTGCCATTGAAATGGGGCATTTGACCCCCCTATTCCAGGGGAAAACTGACAACTTGTCCTGCATCACTCAGGATGCCTAGGAAACTCCTTTAATTCTCCAGTATCTGTTACCTTCTGGTGGAAAATCTGCTCCAGAATCCACTTAGATTAGTTTTCATCTAATTACCACCTCTCTTGCCTTTGTTCTCTAAGGAGGGTGGCCTACCATCCTGATTTGCCTACATGCCGGATGTAGCACTTTCTGGACTAAAACTGGAGACCTCCTGGGCAAAAAGCAGAATGAGTTGTTCACCTTATTCTCTAAGATACCAGTATTCAACTCTGTTATGTACAACAAATGGCCCGACCACTGCAGACAAGACAGATGAAATAAGTGCACAAAAGAAGACCACATCCACTCACAGCTGAGACATCAGTGTAGCCGAGGGCCTGGTCCTCTCTCCTCTTCTCCTTGGCCTAAGAAACACAGCAAACTCTAGCAGTTCTAAAACTACCCATCTTCCAGGGGTTGCAAGTATGATGAGCTAAAAGTTTACACTTCCCCCCCAAATTCGTATGTTGAAATCCTAACCCTCTGTGTGAATTAAGGGGTGGGAGCACCTTTGGGAGGTGATTAGGTTATGAGAGTGGGGTTCTTGTGAACTAAAATAGTGATCTTGAAAAGGAACCACAGTGAGCTCTCTTCTCTTCCTCTGCCATGTGAAGATGCAATGAGAAGACAGCCATCTGCAACTGGCAAGAGGCCTCTCACCAGACCCAGAGTCTATTGGCACCTCAATCTTGGACTTCAGAGCCGCAGGAACTGTGAAAAATACATCTCTGTTGTTTATAACCTACTCAATTTATGGTATTCTGTTAGCACAGACCAAATTGACTGATAGAAAGGTTCCAGGCAAAATATTCAGGCAAGTTTCAACATGAGAGAGCTTATGTTTATCTTTTAGAAATAAGCGTCTGGCATCACTCTGGGTTGAGGAAGAGACCTGGAGTGCATGGGACGTGCCTTTCTGTGGCTGACACTGTATCTTCTGCCAGCTGGTCACGCAATAAATACCTGTTGAATCAAACCATAAACACCTTCAGTTCAGTTCAGTTCAGTCGCTCAGTTGTGTCCGACTCTTTGTGACCCCATGAATCACAGCATGCCAGGCCTCCCTGTCCATCACCAACTCCCAGAGTTCACCCAGACTCATGTCCACTGAGTCAGTGATGCCATCCAGCCATCTCATCCTCTGTCGGCCCTTTCTCCTCCTGCCCGCAATCCCTCCCAGCATCAGAGTCTTTTCCAATGAGTCAACTCTTCGCATGAGGTGAACTGTATAAAAAGTAAGTGGAAAAGTGTTTCTTAAGAAAAACTCGTCCATCTCATATAAGAAGAGCTCCAATGTAGTGCATTCTGGAGTTCATTCAGGGTCTCCCTGGTTGTCGAGAACCACGTTCTTTCTGTCCTTTCGGCAACCGCTGTCTGGGTTTTCGCTGTATCTCCTCTCATTGGCATGAGATGGTGGTCATAGACCACATGACCACATCAGTAGAGGAAAAAGGCAGAATACAGCAGCTCAGACCAGATTTCTCTTTCAAACTCATGAGTTTAATAAAGGGAGTGTAGGAGAGTTAATCTCTAGGAAAGAAAGAAAGAAAAAGAAAGTGAAGTTGCTCAGTCATGTGCAACTCTTTGTGACCCCATGGACTGTAGCTTACCAGGCTTCTCTGTCCATGGGAGTCTCCAGGCAAGAATACTGGAGTGGGTTGCCATTTCCTTCTCCAGGAGATCTTCCCAACCCAGGGACTGAACCCAGGTCTCATGCATTGCAAGCAGATGCTTTACCATCTGAGCCACCAGGGAAGTCCAGTCTCTAGGGGAGGGGTGCAAGTCTCCCAACCAGAAGTGAGAAGGCTATTTGTTGGGCAGCAAACAGGCAGGTCCACTCATAGGAAGAGGGAGTTGTTGTCAGTAATTTGGGTCAATGATGAGATTTACCATAAAATTAAGGTAGAGGTAGAAAAAAAATCTCTGATAATTTTTAAACCATATTGTGGTAGAGACTGACTAGGTGTTCATCTGAATACTACCCTCTTCCATGATACACAGAAAAACTACCTTCCTAGCTTCCCTTGAAATTAGAATAGGACCATGTGACCGCGTTCTGGCCAATGGAAAGTGGGTAAAAGTGCCTATGGAGAGACCAGCCAAGAAAGCCGTATCTTCCTTACAGGACTGAGATTCAAAGGAAAAATCAGTGTGTGCTAATCTCTGTCACTGCAGGTTTTAGGCTCACTTGCTATTGCAGCATAATCTCCCCTGCTTCGATTCATAATCTCTTGAGGAAAATCTCGTACAAACTCTCAGTAGCTCTTTCACTGATGTCGTGCGAGATCAAAACTGGAAGCTCCACTCACTCTTGATATATTCCTGTGGCTCCAGAAGTCAGCTTATATTTAAGAGCTGACTCGATTCATATCTTGAAAATCCCTCCCCTTAGCAGAGTTTATTTGTGAAAAAACATGGACTGAGCTTATTGATTTATCTTCATCATTTCCACAGAAATTAATGCAAATTCAAGACGAGGCTGGACTCAATTTCATGCTGTGTGGCACTACGAGAGGAAGCGGTACGGGGTCGGCTACAGAAGTCCTTGCTTCTTATGTCAGTCTCCACACCCTCGAGTGCTGTCATTGTGACATTCAAACATTTAAGAAAATGGGCAGATTTTGTTAGTCTCGAGGATTATAAAGACGAACAGAGCCTTGTCCTTACAGCGATAACCACGCGTGTGTCATATGAGCTGTAGTGAAGTGTGCGTGGTGCAGTTAGCACAGAAGAGAGCATCACTAAACCTGCCTCAAGGACGATTCCACTCTCTGCACCACACACACAGTCTCCTCAGGCTGCTGTACCAAATCTCCTAGGCTGGGTGGCTTGTAAACAACAGAAATGCGTTTCTCGCACTTCTGGAGGCGGAAAGTCCTAGATCCGTGTGCCAGTGTGTTCAGTGTCTGCCGAGGGCCCGCTGCCTGGCTCACGGTGGCCGCCTGTTTGCTGGATCACCGTATGGTGAAGGGGTGAGGGAGCTCTCAGGAGTCCCTTCTGTAAGGCCATTGACCCCATTCATGAGGGTTCCACTCACCGACCTAGTTGCCTTCCAAAGTCTCATTAAGATACCGTCACTCTGGGCATCAGCTTTTACCATCTGAATTTTGGGGGGATATAAGCATTCAGTCTGTAGCACATATATAAAGGCCAGTTTAGTGATAAGGGTGATACCAATATTCCACTAGCATTAACATGTATCCTTACTGTAAAGCTCTGATCTGGTCAATCAGAAGGCACTTTTGTTTGTACTATAATCTTGGGAAAATGACTGACTATTAATTGGCTCTGATGAGTTTATACAAGCCAGCTTCAGAATACCACTGGCATAATCAGGCAAGGTTCTTCTCATCAATATATTTCAATATAAGAATACTTTAAAAGTACCTTTTCCATTTAGGAGTGTGTCATCTACTTCTGCTTTATTGACGATGCCAAGGCCTTTGACTGTGTGGATCACATCAAACTGTGGAAAATTCTTTAAGAGATGGGAATACCAGACCACTGGACCTGCCTCCTGAGAAATCTGTATGCAGGTCAAGAAGCAACAGTTACAACCAGACATGGAACAATGGACTGGTTCCAAACTGGGAAAGGAGTGCGTCAAGGCTGTATATTGTCACCCTGCTTATTTAACTTCTATGCAGAGAACATCAGGCAAAGTGCCAGGCTGGATGAAGCCCAAGCTGGAATCAAGATTGCCGGGAGAACTATCAATAGCCTCAGATATGCAGATGACACCACCCTTATGGCAGAAAGTGAAGAAGAACTAAAGAGTCATTTGATGAAAGTGAAAGTGGAGAGTGAAAAAGGTGACCTAAAACTCAACATTCAAAAAATTAAGATCATGGCATCTGGTCCCATCACTTCATGGGAAATAGATGGGGAAACAGTGGAAACAGTGTCAGACTTTATTTTTTGGGGCTCCAAAATCACTGCAGATGGTGACTGCAGCCATGAAATTAAAAGACACTTGCTCCTTGGAGGAAAAGTTATGACCAACCTAGATAGCATATTCAAAAGCAGACACATTACTTTGCCAACAAATGTCCGTCTAGTCAAGGCTATGGTTTTTCCAGTGGTCACGCATGGATGTGAGAGTTGGACTGTGAAGAAAGCTGAGTGCTGAAGAACTAATGCTTTTGAGGTGTGGTGTTGGAGAAGACTTGAGAGTCCCTTGGACTGCAAGGAGATCCAACCAGTCCATTCTAAAGGAGATCAGCCCTGGGTGTTCATGTGAAGGACTGACGTTGAAGCTGAAAGTCCAATACTTTGGCCACCTCATGTGAAGAGCTGACTCATTTGAAAAGACCCTGATGCTGGGAAAGATTGAAGGCAGGAGAAAGGGATGACAGAGGATGAGATGGTTGGATGGCATCACCGACTCAATGGACATGAGTTTAAGCAAGCTCCGAGAGTTGGTGTTGGACAGGGGTGCTGGGGTACTGCAGTCCATGGGGTCACAAAGAGTCAGGCACGGCTGAACTGAATGTTTACTCATTCATGAATTCTTCAACAGATATTATTTTTGTGCTTGCTCTTTGCTCAGCCCTAATATAGATGCTGAGGATATACCAGAAAACATACCAGACTTGGCTTTTGTCACTGTGGGCCTTCTGTTCCAGTGTAGAGTGATGAATAAAGTGGGTTAGAGTGGGACCTGGGATCTTATGAGAAATGCTGCTTTATATGTGATGGCCTTAGAAATCTTTCTCTGGTCAGATCTCGTTTGAACAAGGTTTGAAAGAAGTGATGGAGAAAGCTGTGCCTATAAAGAAGACATTCAGGTGCAAAGACTTTGAGTGGGGAGTGTCCTTGGTATGTTTGAAGAAGAGCAAGAAAATCACTGTGTCCTGATTGAAATAAGCAGGGGATAAAGTGGTAGGAAGTCAGGTAACCAAGGTGTGGGGACTAGGAGGGGGATTCTATGGACAACTGATGTATGTTGAACGCCTTCTCTGCAGCAATAGCAGTGGTAAGAAGTGTGTGTGCTGTGCTTAGTTGATCAGTCATGTCTGACTGTTTCGACCCCGTGGACTGTAGCCCGCCAGGTTCCTCTGTCCATGGGATTCTACAGGCAAGAATAGTGAAGTGGGTTGCCATGCCCTCCTCCAGGGAATCTTCCCAACCCAGAAATCAGACCAGCGTCTCCTGCAATGCAGGCAGATTCTTTACCAGCTGAGCTGCCAGGGAAACCCAAGAATACTGGAGTGGGCAGCCTATCCCTTCTCCAGGGGATCTTCCCAACCCAGAAATCAGACCAGCATCTCCTGCAATGCAGGCAGATTCTTTACCAGCTGAGCTGCCAGGGAAGCCCAATAATTATACAGCCATTTTAAAATTTAATCCTTTCAAAGCTATGAGGGAGTTCATTTCCCATTCTTTACTAATGATTAATTTGAGGCTTATAGTAGTGTTTTAGTTTGGGTTACTCTATACGTAAACCCTGAAACAGGATCTGAGTGCAAGTAGTTTATTGGAGAGATGATTCTTGAAGATGCCAACAGGAAACTGGGGAAGCCAGTCAGAGAAGGGAAGAAAGCAGAAAATGATGTTATCAAGGCAACTGCGACTATGGGCAGCTGCAGCTCAGCCCATGGGGCAGGGGCGGGCCCTCAAAGCAGGAGGAAACAGACGCCTCTCAGAGCTGTCGTGTCAGAAGGGCAGTGTTTGTGGCCCAAACTTCCGTCAGTCACAGGTTGGGGCTGCTCCCCAAAGGGCACTAATTCTCTTGAGTTGGACTTTGTACTTTTGGGACATCCTTTGGATCACTAGAGAAAGCCTTTAGGCAAAGACGTTCAGGAGTTAGCAGTTGGAAGTTGGCCCAAGGTGTGCAAAGCACATGTAGGTGCAAACACGAGTGAGACACTGACAGGGTCTGTCACAGGCTGCTAGGCAACTAGTGTTTTGCAGAATCTGGATGTTCTCATAAACCCATGTGGTGCTGGAGGATGAACTTAAAACATCAGTAGAATCTCCATAAGGCTTATTTCTGTGTCACAAATAAGGTTAACCCGCCTTGTTTAATAGAGGTCAATACAGTCCCATGATTTTGAACTCTAGTAAAAATTCACGAGTATTCCAATTTGCTTTATTTTTCTTTACTTTCTTTAGTTAATTTTTAAATGGGCATATAGTTGATTTATAATGTTGCTTTAATTTCTTCTGTATAGCAAAGTGATTCAGTTACACACACACACATATATATTCATTCTCTTGTAAATATCCTTTTCCATTATAGTTTATCATAGGACATTAAATATAGTTTCCTTTACTCTGCAGTAGGACCTTGTTACTTGTCCATTCTGTATGTAAAGCTTATATCTGCTAGCCCCAGCTTTCCACGGCATCCCTCCACCAGTGCCTCCCCTCTTGGAATCCACCGGTTTGTCCTCTGTGTTTTTGTTTCTGTTGCGTAGATAGGTTGATTTGTGTTGTGTTTGGATTCCACATGCAAGTGGCATCATGCGGTGTCTGTCTTTGTCTGGCCTCCTTCACTTGGTACGATAATCTGTAGTCACGTCCATGTCGCTACAAGGGGCTTTATTTCATTCTTTTTGATGGCCGAGTAGCATTCCATTATATATATATATATGCACACACATATATGTACATATTACACATATGCGTCATACATATACGCAATATACACACATAGACACCACAGCTTCTTTGTCTATTCCTCTGCTGATGAACATTTAAGCTTTAAGCTGTTTCCATATCTCGGCTATAGTGCTGCTATAAACACAGGAGTGCCTGCATATGTTTGAATTGTAGTTTTCTCTGGACACTTGCCCAGAAGTAGGATTGCCGAATCATACGGTAATTCTTATTTTTGCTTCCTGAGGAACCTCCATAATGTTTTTCGCAGTGGCTGTGGGAACTTACATTCCCACCAACAGTGTGGGAAGGTCCTCCTTTCTCCATCCCCTCTCCAGCGTTTGTTACTCGTAGACTTTTTAATGAGGGCCATTCTGAGCAGTGTGAGGTGGTACCTCATTGTGGTTTTGCTTTGCTTTCTCTAATAATTCCAACTTGTTTCCTTCAACAACCCCAAAATGTGACCAAGAAGAAGCATGAATTTTATTCCAACATGATTCTAGCTATGAAGACCATTGGAAAGGGGCCAGCAAGGAGACTGTCATGAAGTCTAAGGCCACAGGCGTCTAAATCTAGGATCAGAGGTGTGCCACTAAGCCTGGTGCCAAAGAGAACGGAAGGGGTTATTGGCACCCTCGAAGGTTAAACACGGCTCCTCCTTCTCTGAACTGTGATGGCCAAGAAGATGAGGGACGCTTTTATGTGAGAGTACTCAATGCTGTGAGAAAAAGGAGGCTTCGGACTTCATGTTACAAGAGAAGGCTGCAGAATTCTCAATGAAGGGCCTGTCCAAGCCATCCCACCATGTACACATGTAAATAGATACAAAGCCGCTCTGGTTGCAGGGAACAGCCTGTGTGCCTGCGGTCTCCCTGCTCATCTGAACACGACACTTAGAAAAAGAGATGGGAAGCAGAAGTGACTGGAGGAAGGCCTTGGGGGATGCCCGTCCGTGTGCTCCAGGAAGCCCTGCTGGCCTGAAAGGTAGTCACCAGGCTTCCAGAGGAAATTCTACTGGGAGTGCGCTACAGAAGGCTTTGCATAAATTAAGTGAAACACAACCATTCCTAGACCTGAGAGATCACATTGTTTTCCTCTCCAATCTCCAGTTAGATTATTTATTTGAAATGGTATCAAACATGCCTGTCCCTAGGCAAGGAGTAAAATAGCAATTTTGAGGCTGAACATAAGGGAGAGAGAACAAAAGATTAAAGCAATCAAAATAAAACGGGGCATGTTTTGGGGGGGGAAAAAAGGCTAAAGCATGGCAAAGATAATCCCATTCTTTGCTGATACGTAAATAGCCAACATTCAATTAATACCCGTTGAGGGCATGTTTAAGACGAGCGCTGTTCTTGGGTGCAGAAAAATGGATATTATGGCAGAGAAAGCCACGATCAAAACCGATGGTTTCTAACCATTTTTAAGCAGCAGAATGCTTTTATTCAAATGTAATTGTACATGGAGTTCAATTGATAAAGCAGATAAAAATGCAGCTGCTCCAGTAGAGCAAGGGGAGCCCAAGGGCGCTGCACCTCTGCCTCTCTTTTTCCCTGCAGCTGCTCCTGTAGCCCTGCCAGGGAATCCTTGCACTCTGCAAAATGGAATTTGAAAAGCAGATATTGGAATGTTGCAGCTTCTATCCATTTCCCACTTTCACAGATATTACACACTATTAGCTCCTTTTAAACTGCTAGACACACACCAATAAAGTTGCCAATCTTTCTCTTTTCTTGTGTTCATGATTTTGCAGAATGCAAATTGAGCTGAAAGATGAGCCAATAAAAGTAAGGGATTTGAAACCAGCCCATCTCACACCTCCTGGTGTCCCTGCCGGGACTGGCAGGAGACAGTATGTGTGATCGAAGGATGTGTGATGGCCACACCAGCAGTGACATCCTTGCCTGGCCTCAGGGGCGAGTTTATTTGAACTTCTTGTCTCTCCTCAGACCCTCGACTTTGGGACTGTTGGTAATCTGCATTGCTTCTACAGAATGAGTCAGATATGTTTAGTGTTCATCTTGCGGAGGTCTGAGACCTTCAGGGAACTCTGCGTCTGGTTTGCTGGAATGATTAATTCACAGATCCTGAAGCTAAGGGGTGCTTTCTGTGCCCTGTCTGCCTCATTCTTTGAAACGCAGCAGGATGGATTAATGGCTAAAATTCACTAGTGGTGAAGGATTGAGGAGGGTTCAGGGCTTCTGGTCCCATGAGGAGCTCTAGGCACAGAATCAAAAGGGCTACTTAACCCCCTGCTTAAGCCATAACCGGAATGGAGAGGTCCTTGGCCCTATAATTTAAATCATCACCAGTCTCCAGAGAGGAGGATAAGGGGGCTCTATGTTGCTCTGTGTGGGTGATCTGAGGGACGAGAAATCAGCCTGTGAGATACTTTCTGCTTAAAGAGAAACAGCCGTGAGAGCAGGGGTCAGGAGAAGTACGTAAAGTCAAGCTCCTAAGCTCTTCCGACCTGCAACCTGCTTTCTTACATGTAAAATGAGAACAGGAATAAGTACGAAGCTAGGTTTGGTTATTTACTCAAATTAGTCACACTTTTTACCACCTTCATGGGAGGAATAAAATTTCCTACCGCATTGATGGGTTAGCTATACAACTGCACTGCCCTCATGCCGGAGAAAGATTGAGGGAGGAGAAGGGGATAATTGAGGATGAGATGGCTGGATGGCATCACTGACTCAACAGACACGGGTTCGGATGGACTCCAGGAGTTGGTGATGGACAGGGAGGCCTGGTGTGCTGTGGTTCATGGGGTCGCAAAGAGTCAGACACGACTGAGTGACTGAACTGAACGTGACTGAACTGAGCTGGACTGAACATGCCGGGCAGCGTGTACCTCACCGCAGTTTGGTGTTGTGCTTGGCCAGGTAACTTGCACAGCTAATGGGATATCGGTAGACAGCATGCAGTACTGGTTAAGAGAAACTAGTGGGAAATCCATGCTCCGCTGCTACTAAACAGGAGAGGCTTGTGGAACAGCTTGCAGCCTATACAGCCACCCCGCTGCTGAGCCACAAATAAGTGAGCAAGTGTATTCTGAGGCCCTGAGCTTTAAGGTGTTTGTTACACAGCATTGGCTAACCAATACACTCAAGCTTTCACAAGGATTAAGAGAGAGAGCATCCAAAATGCTTAGTATGAGGCCCACTAACCAGAAAGTACTCAGTAAAGAATTCCTGCCTTTATAAACAATGCTCACATTAGCATTTGGGTCAATATTTTTTCCTTTGAATATTGCCGATGAGTACATGAGTATCATAGTCTTATTCTGGTGGGAAAATTCATGACAGTAAGTTCTTTTCACACTGCAAGGCAAGCACCCTTCTGTCCTGTCCCGTCCTTCAGATTCTTTCATATCCCGTGTGGAACACTGACAAGGTGACAGAATTAAACTCTCCTTGAGGCTTTGTCTCTTTTGAAAAGAGAACTTTTTGTTGCAGTCAATGAAAATGGAAGGCTTTCCAAGAGCCTTTTTGGGCGCGCAGTGCTAAGGACAGGAAAGCCGGTGCCTCTGCCCCTGGCTTCCCATCGCCTGGGGAGTTTCACCTCCCTGAATCACACTTCTCTGATTTACATAATGGGGCTGATTATAATTGCCAACCTCACAGGATTGTTGTGCGAATTAACTAACGTTGTAAAGTGCTTAGAGGTCCATAGATGAAAGGTGCTCTATAAGCCTATTATTATGTCATCAAAAATGAAATCCCAATAAGATTACACTTTCATTTGAATTTCCATTAATTTTGTCATCATTCTAGATGACTTCTCCCTGGTTTTCTAGAGCAAAAATAAATAAATAAGTAGGAGAAAAGGATGATGTGTTAAAATATGAAGCATTCATATGGGAAGGAAATTAGCTAGAAAAACCTAACACTTAAAAGTGATTTTTAAATTATTATCCTTTAATGAACCCTGATCATGTAATCAATATTATGTAAAACCCAGATATGGTCTCCGAGTTTACAAACTAAATTATGAAGCTGACTAATTAAATAGCTGACATTTCCTATTTCGAGTGTGTGAGAATGAATGCTATATAAAGCCCTCTAACTCAACTTGCTTTTAAATTGGACTTCTCAATAGCCTCAAAAGATTAAGCAAAATCATAAGTGTATATAAAAAGTACATTTATGAGGTTATCCCGTGGTCTACTTAAGTCTATCCTGGGTCTGGTATTGTCTCGTGTTCTGAAACGATATTGATAGTCGGTGTGGTGACCTGTAGGTAATTAGCACCATAGAGTTTGAATATAAACTTTCTCATCAAACTGGGAAATGCTAAAATTTCAAACATCTGGTTTAGTGTCTTCCCATTTTACAGATATGAAAACAGACCCTCTGAGTCTTTAAATAATTCACACAAAGTCACATGGCTAGAAGTTGATGGATATGGACCGCCAAAGGCTTTATTCAATGCCGTTTTGAAGACAACTATTTTTAACTATGAACAAGGGAGTTAGTTTCTTATCCAAGTTTTAATGTGAATTATTTCTTCCAGGCATCAAAGGGACCTTATATGGATATTTCCAAGCTTCATTGTTCATTGAATAAGTTTCTTGTATTAATGCTAGTAAAATGTTTGCATTCATTGACCAAATACTGATTTAGGAAAACTTAACTTTATTGGGTAACCTTAACACACACAAATGAGTCCCTTTTCCAGGATTGTTGACAGATGTGACATTAGATTCTGTTTTCTTCTTTGGAAATCCAGGGAATAGATTGCATACCATCCAGTGCCCCAACTCTAAATGCCTAAGCCTCTAAGATCCAGGTTCATTAGAAGCAGCGACTGGTACCAGATCCTACGCTTGTAACGGGGAGAGTTCATTGGATTCCACTGAACTTTAATGGCAGTCGAAAGAGATGGATGTTGCTGCTTCATTTTCCATTAGACAGATGCTATATACAGATAACAAGGGAAAAGTCTATTTAGAAGCCTAATGCACACTTATTTCTTAGGTTGCCTCATGCTGCTGATGTCTGAAGATGCAAATTTTCTTTTTTAAATTGGGAGTGAGGGTAGCGGCACCAAGTCCAAGTAAACTTCACTGGTTATGGATGGAGGAGATTACATTTCAAGGGAGGACTGTGGAACTGCCAGAAGGAGGCTGAAAGACAAATGCCTGCCTCAAATATTGAGACAGAGATAGATGGACTGCAGGGAGCAGGCTCAGAAAACGGCAGCGAAGCCTCTCATTGCTGGAAGCTGCATTCCTTCCATAGGTCTGGTTCCTCCTCTGCTGCCGTTTTATCCACCGGTTCACTTTCTGTGTCTAAGGCATGGAGAATGTCGGTTGCCTAACATTAAGGAGAGTCCTCATGGGAACTTACTCATTCATTCACCCATTCCTGTCTTTCAGGGCACTTCTGACTCTAGGAGGCATTGTGAGAGCTGGTGTCGTGTCTAATTCTACGCTCATTTCTGCACCGTGCTTCCTACGTGTCACATACTGTGCGGTATATAGTTACTATAACTGTGTGATGTTGTAATTGTATAATTATGTTATCCTCATTTGACAAATGAGGGAAGTAAAACACGTACTCACCATGTCTTTTTATTTTCTGTATCTTATGATGTTTTGACATCTTAAAACTGCTCAGGGTAGCTGATTTTCAGAGACAGAAAAGGCCTTAGCCAGAAGTGGGCTTGTCATGAAGTGAAGAGAAAGTGAAGAGAAAGTCACTCAGTCATGTCCACCTCTGTGTGACCCCGTGGACTGAAGCCCGCCAGGCCCCTCCATCCATGGGATTCTCCAGGCAAGGACACTGGAGTGGGTTGCCGTGCTCTCCTCCAGGGGACCTTCCCAACCCAGGGATCGATCCCATGCCTCCTGTGTCTCCTACATTGCAGGGGATTCTTTACCATCGGGCCACTGGAGAAGCCCAAGCTGGCCAGTTCTAAAATATTCATGCCGCGCTGCCTCGGCATTCCCACAGAAACCCAGATAAAGGCTCTGATTGAGGTTTACGCCCTCACTTCTCTTTGGCCTGAATCTGGTGCCTCCCCGTGGCCCTCAGGGGCCTGTCCTGCGTCCTGTTTCTTGCAATGGTACCAACTTCTCCACGTTGACACTCAGTCATTGTTATAGATTAAGCCTCAGGTACCATTCAAGCATAAAGCTGGTAAGGTGAAGAGGGGTGGGCTTGGGCTGTTGACTCCAGGGTGTGCGCTTTTAGCATACGCGCTGCATTGGCATAAACGAGATCCTTCTCGCAAAGGGCTCACAGTCCTGTGGGGAAGCGGTCAGATGGCAACAGTGATAAGGGAACACGCACACGCCTGTGAAGCTCTCACTGTTGTGGCTAGCTCACTCAGTGAGCATCGTACATGAGGCCATATCATATTCTTGATTTCAAGCCAGGGCCACAAACCCTACGGTGCCAACGAGGAGCAGGCCCCAGAAGTAGAGAGTGGCAGTTTTAGGGTAGGGTTAGATGCCATTTTTAAATTTTATTTTATTAGTTTTTAAATTGTTATTGTTATTATTTTTATGGATGCAGTGGCTCTGCATTCGAATCCTGGCTTTCTAACTCGCTCGCTATGGGATTTTAGGGAAAGTTCCTTAATGCCTGTGCAGTTCAACGGAGGCAATATTCTTGGAATTCATGTAGTCTTCTTGAGAGTTTGACACTTGTATGCATCTTTTGGTTAAGGGGCCCAGAGAGGTCCAGAGCATAAAAGAAAACTCTTTTCTCATGCCTAATACACAGTTAGGAGAAAGGAGTTTTCTTTTGTGTTCTGGACCTCTCTGGGCCCCTTAACCAAAAGATGTGTACAAATGTCAAACTCTCAAGAAGACTACATGAATTCCAAGAATATTGCAAAGGCCGTGATACTGAGACCCCACCTTGGGGTTTGGCAGTACCCCCTGCAGTGTGAGAGGGACAAAAAGTAGCTGAACCAATGTTCTGCCTTCCTCATTCCCTTGACTAACCTCTTAGCATTATTCCTTCCTTGGATGAGCCTTAAGCATGAGGCCATTTGTGAATTTTCGGACCATGAAGGGCTAGAGTGCATTGGTAAAGCATCACTTCTAAGAAGCAAGGATAACGCATGAAAAGCAGGACTATGGATAAACGGGCGAGTGACTCGCTTTCGTTTTGCAGTTCCCGTTTTCCATTTGTACAACGCCTCGTCAGCAAAAGACCAGGCCCCTACCCGTCCCGTGTCTGCCCGCTCGTCACTGCGTGGGACTTCCCTACAGCAGGCACAGGCGCCGTTTTACGCGTGCCTGCCACGTGCCGTGCATCCAGGGCGCTCAGTGTAAACGTGCTTCTCAGGGGCGGTGGTTCTAGGCTCGCTAACCGCTGACCGGCACGTTTGAACTCGGCTCTTCTGGGCTTCCCTCTTTCGATGTTATGAACCGGGTGGACCGCTGGATTCGCCGTCAGTATGAGCCTCCTTGTATCAGCCACCCCGTCAGCATTTGGCCTCATGTTCTGGATTCTCAGAAGCTGAGTCGTTGTGAATGAGCAGAATGAATTCAATGGCGTGCTTCTTGCTGCCTCTTATCCAGAGTTCCACAAGGAAAGATCTGAAGTCAGACTCTAACTTACATCCTGACTCCCTCCCGTGTTAGTCTGATGCCTTCAAGATAAGCAACAATTTCTGTGGAACTCGGGTTCCTCAGACATAAGAGTGCTGACCTCGTAACTTGTTGGGGTTGTTAAATGAGATGATGTTCAGCCCCATGTGTGGTATACCGTCAGCACGCAGAAGAGCGTAGTGAGGGAATTCCCTGGTGGTCTAGTGGTTAAGACCTGCATTTCCACTCAGATAATCAAGTTGTCCTGTGACGCACAGTCAGCAACCACTAACCTCATGTGGTTATTTGCATTTAAACTGGTTTAAATTTAGAAAGACCTGTTCCTCAGTTGCATCAGCCGTGTTTTAAGTGCTCTGAAGTCGTCTGTGGCTAGTGGCTGCTGGTACTGGTTATGGAACATTTCCACCATCCCAGAATGTTCTGTTGGATTGCGCTGATGATGACATTGCTGTTGAACTCGAAAATGTGCAATGCACCACATACTTAAAAAAACCCCACCTCATTTGTGTGTTCTGTGGGGGTTTCCAACCCGAAAAGATATCCCAAATACCCACCTACAGCATGTGTAAAATGTGTAAACCTTTGGAAACAATTAGCGCAGACCCTGCCCCTCTCCGCATTGTCGGGAGCTTGTTTCTCCCCGCCCCTCCTCCATGTTCAGTATCCGTCTGATGGAGTTACGTTCCATATGTAATATTGTTACAGGTGCAAAATTGTTTCTTTCAATCCTGAATGCGGTCGCACATGTGCGGCAGTAGCTCTGAAGGCCAGCACACGATTACCGCCGATCCAGGCCTCTCTCAGTCTGCGGGTCAACGGCGCTCTTCTTTGCTTGCTAATGCTTTATTGTCTCCTAGTATACATTGGAATAATAATGGTAATTTATGCAGACATTTTGTATGCATAGCAAATAATGAGAAACACCTGCAGAAATTTCCCTCCTTCTCCGAGTTCAGCAACTAATTATATTTTTAAATAATGGCTACCATTGAACACAATTATCCAAATCACTTTAAGTAATGGAATCTTTTTAAGGTGTTTTTGAAAATTTTAGCACAGTTTTTAAACACTCATTTTTATCTAGAAGATGGGAGGGGAACAAAAAAGGCTAGTGGGCGGCTTACTCACCCAAAAAGCAGCCTCTGCCAAGGACGGATCCATCTCTAGGCTCCCCTGGGTGCAGGTCTGGCTCCCAAGGCTCTGACTCGTGGCGAAAACCAGATTTCTCTGGAGTTCACCTGGTCGGTTTGGGCGGCTTGTTCTGCCTTCCCTTCTTCCTTTCTTGATGCGATGTGAAAATAACTAGATTACCTCTAAACTTTTTCTTTTAAAAAGCACAAATTGCCAAGTGATTTTCCAATAGTTTGAGGGGAGAAGCGCCCACTGGGGAGTCCGACGTCTGGCTTCCTCTGCTCTCTGCGTCTCAGTTCCCTCTTTTGGAAGACTGAGGCAGAGCAGTTCTGAAAGGCTTTCTAATCCTAAGGACTACTAGCGCGTGGCACCCACGGGCCCCTGGAGCCTAGCATCAGGGATCAAGCTCACCAAGACAGTCTGGACAATAACAGCGGTGGTTGGCTTAGAGTGAGACTAGGAAGAAGTACACGTTTTCTCCCCATTTACAAGCCACAGTCTGTGGTCTTAACTAGAGCAAGTTCCAGACAGTTTTTGATCTCTCTCTCTCTATATATAATGGATATAAGCATGCATGCATGTAAGTCTCTTCAGCTGTGTCTGACTCTTTGCAACCCTTTGAACTGTAGCCCACCAGGCTTTTCTGCCCAAGGGATTTCCAAGAGAAATATACCCTGCCAAGCTCCTCTGTCCCTGGGGATTCTCCAGGCAAGAGTACTGAAGTGGGTTGCCATTTCCTGCTTTGTGCTTATCTATTTAGATATCTATGCATCCTACATATACATCTCACCATATATGGGTATACCTGTTGATGTCATGATTTGGAAATTGAATAAGGAAAGAAGCTGAGAAGTGTACGTCGTGGGTACTGGTCCTCACTGCCAGCGCGTGTAGTGAGCCATCCTCTAACGTTTCTCACCCGTTCCCAGGTGGGGCAGTGGTGAGGAATCCGCCTGCCAATGCAGGAGACACAAGAGACGTGGGTTTGATCCCTGGGTCGGGAAGATCCCCTGGAGTAGAAAATGGCAACCCACTCCAGTCTTCTTGTCTGGAAAACTGCATGGACAAGCAGCCCGGTGGATTACGCTTCATGGGTTTGCAAAGAGTCAGGCACGGCCAAGTGACTGAGGACACAAACGAAGTTGTTGGTCTTTAGGAGGAAAATAGTGACTCTTGTATGAATCATTCATTTTATTTTACATTGGGTTCATGTGACCAGTTGAGATTTATGGAGTGTTTTATAAAAAATGCTTAAGTTATAGGAATCCCCAACCTCAAGGAGTTAGCTCTCTGGAGATGGAGGTAAGTTAAACACCAATTTCAAGTGAAAATGATGAAAATAAAGCAATGGTGGGAACTTAGCTGCAGCCCCCAGGTGGCTCTGATAGTAAAGAATCTACTGCAATCAGGAGACCTGGGTTCAGCCCCTGGGTTGGGAGGGTCCCCCAGAGCCGACTCCAGCATTCTTGCCTGGAGAATCCCATGGACAGAGGAGCCTGGTGGGGTAATCTTGCCTGGGGAATTCCTTGACAGAGGAGGCTGGTGGCATAAAGTCCGTGGGGTTGCAAAGAGTCGGACACTGCTGAGTGACTAACAGTTTCACTCGCATTTCACTGTGAATTGGGGAAAGAAGGGCATCTCTTGGAAGAGACGGCATCTGACCAGAGCCCCGAGGGACCAGGGAAGAGAGGCAGTGAGTCCCAGATGCTGGCCTATGACGAGCCCTGCTCTAGGCTGAAATTTAACTGATCTAACTGATGATAGCACAGAGAAAGAAAGTGCGGAGTGATTGCTTTCTAAAGCTAAATATAGCCAGCACAAGGGGATGCCCTTTTAACTTCTGGAGACTATGTTCTCCTTATTCATTTGTTGTTAAGGTATCTTTTCTTTTATAAGAATATATGATTATTTTTAGTTTGGTTTTTTTAAAATATAAATTTATTTATTTTAAGTGGGAGAGGGCGAGGGTGGGATGATTTGGGAGAATGACATAGTTTGGGTTTTAAAAAATTCTTTGACAAAATAAAAAGCTGGAAAATATATTTTAGCCCCAAATCTTGGATATTTTGTTTGCCATTTTCCTGGACTTTTCAATCTAAACTCTGGGTTCCTCTGGGTTATAGTTCCCTTTTTCCTTATTTGTTTTGCAAACTTCCAAGGGCCTCTATGCTCAGATAAGGAAGGTGAAGAGGCAGATGGATTTGTACTTTGTATTTTTTTCTGTGTTCATGGATTGCCTGCTAATCTCAGAGAGAGAGAGAGAGACAGAGGGTGAGCAAGTACCAGGAGAGATTAAGAATGCAAGGGAACATATGCTGTGGAAAACAGCGGATGGCGATTCATTATTATCCATAATATTACATGTGATATTCTAAGACACTTCAGTCATGTCTGACTCTTTCTCACCCCATGGACTGTAGCCCGCCAGGCTCCTCAGTCCGTGGGATTCTCCAGGCAAGAATACTGGCGTGGGTTGCCGTGCCCTCCTCCAGGGGGATCTTCCCAATCTAGGGATCGAAACTGTGTCTCCTTTGGCTCCTGCTTTGCAGGGAGATTCTTTTACTGCTGAGCCACCAGGGAGGCCCATATGTGATGTTACTAATGTGTTATAAAGTATAGAAAACACATGTCCAGAAGACGCCATAATTTTGCACTGGTGAGAGGGAGCACGTCACTACATTTCCTTTAGTCTTCACTTCTGTCATAGGCAGAGAGAAACTAGCGCAAGCGAGCCTGGGTGGCGGTTTGGGCACCAACTCCCGTGGGAGCTCACACTGAACCCGGGGGCCGCGACAAGGGGCGTGTGAAAGGGGCACCTCCCAGCCCCAGTGAATCTGGCAAGGGGGCGCACTGAACCACCACAGGAAACAGTTTTCTTTCTGAAAGTTCACTTGGAAGAAAGTCATTTTTTTTTCCTTTTCCATTTTGAACCTGGAGCTAAACATTAAGCGGATGCTTGTCTTATTTCCTGAATGCATAAGCCTCCTGTGTGAGGTGAGTTCTGTACGGCTCTGGCCGCAGACGGATAGCTAAAAATTCACCGCCCATGGAGCTCAGATGCCCTCCGGCTGGTGAGACCTGTGAGACGGCCAGGGGTCTTTGCTGCCTTGGCAATGAAGGGAAAAGACTTAAAAAAAAAACTTTCTTGTTATTTTTTAGCTTTTTCTTTTATATTAGAGTATAGACAATTAAATTACCGTGTAGCTTTAGGCGCACAGCAGAGAGACTCAAGCACACTTCTCAGTATCCATTCTCTGCCTAGCTCCCCTCCCATCGGGGAAGGGCAGAGACTTGGAATCCGGTGGCTGAGCCCGGGGCTGGCCTGGCGATGGGAAGGCGCTCAGGTCACCGAATCAGGAGAGTGACAGTCACCACGTTAGTTACTCTAGATCTCTAGGCCTTGGTTTCCAGGAAACGAGCCCTCTTTCAACCCCAAACAAGACCCATTTTCATCCTGAGCCTCAGTTCTCTTGTTGAAACTTCTAAATAAATAACCTCTGTGGCGAGGAAGCAGGGCTGTGGCTTGGAAATGGCTCGACAGATGCGAATGCTCTCCCTCTTTGAGCAGGATCCTCGGGGCGGGTCGGAAGGGCCACCTTTGCAGGACAGGATTTTTCAGAAGCGCTCTGCAAACATCGCATGAGCCTTGCCTGGACGGTGGCCGCTCCTTCCGGGTACCGACTCTCACGTGACCACGGGGCAACCCCTTATCTCTGTTACTAACAGCACTTTACTTTTACATTAAACACGATCTGAAGGAAGAAGCCTACTTAAGGGACATCTCTTGGCTGTGCCGTCCTGAGCACAGCCTAACACGGAGGGAAAGCGTTCGTGGGCTGTTGCAGGATGAATCAGAAGAATGCGTGGTATCACAGTCGTCTGGAGAGTGTCAGATGGTGGCCTCTGGGGAAATCTGACTCAAAATCCATCTCTAAGAGCATCTATCAAAGGGCTGGGAAGGACCATCTTTGAGTGACTGGCTAAGTGTAAGATTCCACCACCACCCCCTCTTTCAGATGAACTTTGAGGATAAAACGCCTGAAAGAACCAGCAGAAGCTAGGTTCATGTCTATACTTGTCAGGTTCCCCCAGGAGACAATGAATAGGAATAAATAATAATAAAAATAATACATAAATAAATTTCCGAAGCCTTCCGTGAAAAACCTAAGCTCTTTTTCCCAACACCCATATTATCATCTTGAAAGCCGTGCTAGAATACGGATACTACACCCCAAAGAGGTGGTGGTGCATGTCTTGTTTGCTTGTTTGGTTGGTTTTTGTCCGAATACTGCCAGTAACCAGCATCGAGTTGCTTGCTTTTCTCTCCGTAAATTCTAAAACTTGCACCTGGCTGGAAACTGGTAAGAACGGCCGGGCGACGGGAGAAGACCTCCAAATACGATCTGCAAGTAGATGAATACTGTTTCATTATTTAACGTCCTAGGAGATTTTTAGTCCCTCTCCCCAGGCGCGCCTTTCTCAGACCGCAGTACTCAGGCATGGCCACAAGAGGGAACCATTGCTTAAATGTTGGGAGGATTGGGTCTTTTGAGGAATTGGTCCAGCTCAAAGCTGTCTTGAATGTAAGCACCTGGTCAAAAGGGTTGAACAAAAAAGTAAAGGGATGGCCGCAATCATCGATGCAGTTCTATTTTTGATAGCTGAAGTATTTCAGGTTTTAGACATTCAGATCATCAAAGGCGTTCGTAGGACTGTAGCTTGATTAACGGAAACGAGCAGGGAGTCGAGCTTCTGGTAGAAATCCATGTGATACAGGAAGTACTTGGCATGCCTTCCATTTTTCCCATCGGTCTCGGTTTGTTTAAGAACAAGGCAAACTTTTTTGAAGATAAACAGAAAATATTGAAATATAACAAAGACAAATCCAAACCCTTAGCTCCACGTGTCATCCGTCAGACAGCAAGTAAGAGCAGGGGCCAGTAGCTGGAGAAGGGCGCTTGCAAAGAATTCCTGCTTCCAGCCCCCTGAACCAGCACAGTTGTGGACTCCGGATTTATATGCTAACACACATATAGAATGGTCTCTTGGAGGTCGCCCAGCTCCAGGGGCACAAGCACAGTTTCTGCACTGAGAAGCTATAGAATGAACTGGAAAATATTTGATGCCAGTAGGACCTTCAAGGAAAACAGATGACGGCTGAGATTATTAATCTTGACAGAGTCCTGATTTATTAGGACGTCGTCATTCTCTGCTTTTGTATCATTTGGTAAATGATCACAGTGTTAAGCTTCATGGAGGCAGAGCGCGCTGTCCCCTTCCTCCAACAGTGGCAGCAGGCAGGAAGCTATGAGGCTTGGGTTTAGGCAAGAGATGGGAGAAATGAATTTTAAGTCACATGAGGAAGACTTGGTGTTGCTTTTTTATGACTGTCAACATAGATTCAGCTATGTAACCAAAATGCATTAATTATCTCAGAGAAATAAACCTTCTGTTTGTTTGATAAATCCAAAGCAAGGGTGACTAAATTTAAAACCAAGGTCTCTAGCAGGCGAGATTTGTTTCTGTTTACCATGCAGGCAAGAGAAATAGAGAAAACAGCTAGAAAATAATAGTAATCTTTAGAAGCTAGTCCTATGAATTGTTTTACTCTGCAAAACAAAAATGTAGGGAATTTCTCCTTCTGAACCATTCATACAAAATCACTAAAACAATCTTGAGTGACTTCATAGTAGACTCAAAATCAGAAAGCATTTGACATCTTTTTAATAGTGATCTCCTTCACCAGGATATTTTTATGGTCTATTTTTTTGTCATCTTTTGCATTTAAAATAACTGCCACAGAGATTAAGCCTCAATAAAAATACATAACAATTAAAAATATTTCCAACTAAATGATGCTTATCCTAGAGACAGTTTTATCAAAATATAAAATTCTAAACTCAAAGTGCCATAATTGAACACTTTATTTTATTAAGAAAAGCCATGTCTGCACCTATGTTTCAAGACTGACATCTTGTGCATTAAACAGCAATCAGCCTAAAGATGCTATATTAAACAAACCAAGTTTTGTTTTGCTAAACTAAGCAAAATTAGTTGAATGCCCTAAGTAATAGTTGCTGGTATTTTTTTTCTAAATTATTTCTCCACTTGTTTTTGTGTCTATGCATAAATTAAAAATCTGCTGAAATTTATTATTCATCTGAGATGTAATTAATATGCAAAATTATGCAAATTAAGATGCAATTAGGCTTCAATTCTCTAGTGGAATTTTCCATTATAATTTAATACAAAGTAATAGAGTAATTGGTGTCACGTGTAATTACGGTTACTCACGTGCACTTGCAGACGTGCAAATGGTGTGGTATATGTTAGTTATCCTATGCAAATGGCTCCTGAAATCCCTCCCTACTTGAGAATGAAGTAAACAAAGATGGGTCTTCAGGAAAAGGGTGAGAGGGACCCTTTTCTCACGTGCTACCATTTTGAAGAATGGTGTGGATGATTGTGCCTAATGCCTCTGCATTTATTTCTAAGAATTTTTAACTTAGTGTTGCACAGGGTATTGTTCATTACTTTAGAGAAATCATTGCTGGTAGAAAGGAACCTTTACATAGAGACCTCGCCACGACGTTGATGCCACAAGAACGTACCCAGGATGAGAGCAGGCGGAGCAAAGCGCTCACAGGGCAGAGGTGTTTTTGCATCAGGCTCAAGAGGTCTCCTCTTTAAAAGAAATACACCACACAACCAGCCTCGTCAGATGAGTCACTGTGACTGTAACGCGTTAATTTCCCTATTGCAGAGTTGACCAGTTTGCTTGCAGTCTTTTTAGAAGCCAGACAGTTTGCTTCTCCAAACCAACATTCCTTCTTTCCTACTCGCCAGAATTATGGAAGGCTTCTGTGTCGTTTCCTTCTGAATGAATAAAGCACTGATTGAATTAAACTGTTCAATTCTCTCCGTCACTAACTCTACCATTTGGTTCAACAGACTCGGCCGCTAACTACCACGTGTGTCTCCTGGTGTCTCCCCGGAGAAAGGGGACAGGAGTCTCCCAGGAGCTTGTCCTGAGCCCAGAGCTGCAGCTTGTAATTTCTCCATGAGAAACAATTACCTCTTGTTTTAAAACACCCATGCTGTGTTGAATCCCGCACAGAAAACATTATGATCGTGACACTTTCCTGCTCATAACTGAAGCACACACTTTAAGACGAGTATCTTATATTCTCAGCTCCAATTAACCTGAAGTGTTTCTCTTCCCTGTCTCCCCATCAGCCCGCCCCCTTCATCCGAGTCTAGCCCTCTACCCTTCTGTAACAGAGTCTTTTTCAGGGAGGAGATAACTCATTGCGATTCATGGACGTGGGCTCCGACGGAGAGGAAAGTTTAGGCTACCGGCAATCAGCCTCACCCTCTTCACGACATTCCCACCTGGTGCCTCTTTGCCTTCATCCGCCTCTGGCTGGTTGTTTGAGAGAACAGACATAGAGAAGAGAAAATGCACGCTGCACCCAGTCACAGCCCCGCCCATCCATCCATATGTGGCTTTCCCATTCACTCCAATAATAATACCAATTACTATGCAGGCCGGGCCATTCTTATTCACATTTGTGGCTCACTGTGGACGCTTGTGCTACACTCTGAGCCGCCCACGGGTCTTCAGCAACATCGATTATACAGCTGTTGTACAATCACTGTAAGTGAGACGGGCAGAATCCCGTTCAGTTTAAAGAATCGTTTGTAATTGTGGAAGGTGGGATAGGACAGGGGAGGCCTGATTTCGCCCCAGCGCTGGGGTCCTTCTCTAGGTCATGAGGGTCCTGGGCTTAGGGTGCAGGGAGGCTGAGCTGAAATGAGGAGGAACGGAAAGCTGAGGCCAGTGGATTTTCTCTCTTGGGGGAGGATCTCTGGATTCCAGATTCGATGGACACAGGGGCCCCAGGGCCTCACCTCACAGAGGCTCTTCCTGGACTTCAGTGGGCAGGTCACTGTGGGTCAGGCTTTGACTCAAGCTTCCTGAGACTCCTCCATCCAAACCGCCAGCTCAGGGGATGCGGTCTTTGCTGCTTCCTCTCTTTCCAGATCAAGGGCTTTTACTTGCTCTCACCCTCAGCAGGTTGCATCTGTGGCCTGAACAGTGTTATAGGTCTTTTGACTTTACTTTTCCAAGGAACTCTGCTGGTTCGGCCTGCCCTTCCCCGAGAGACCCTAATTTTGAACCATCTGTGCCCCTTTCTTTTTCTAGGCTTGACCCCTCCACACTTAGACTCTGCTTGGCTGGAACTGACACAAACGTAACATGCTACACGAGGCCTTCCACTCAGCCAGGTGTGGTCACATGCAATCAGTACAACCCAGACTGTACCTGTCTCATGGACGGAAAGATCGATGTCTCAAGGAAGAACACACAGCTAATTCATGGTAGAAAGAGACTTCAGTAGACAGGCTAACTTTTTCCCTTTATGTAGACTTTATTTATCTTTATTTGTGAAACACTTTGATATTGCATTATCTTCTAAGAACTTTGCAGAGACTCTGTTGGGTGAAATTGAATGCACTATTTTAATTTTTACATTTAATATGTAGGAAAATATCATACAATTGATGACATTTGGACAGCCACCTTCAACCAAACAGCAGTTACTATGCACCTGCCACTGTTTCTATAGGCATGATCTTTTTTTGTTGTTATTCCTGGTGAATAACTGAAGAACTGAAATCCTTTGAATGTTTACCCAACAATCTCTAAATTCAGGGCCATTTTAAAAAAGAATGGGGCTTCCTGGGTAGCCCAAATGGTAAAGAATCTGCCTGCAGTTCCAGAGAGCTGGGTTTGATCCCTGGGTTGGGAAGACCCCGTGGAGAAGGGCATGGCAACCCACTCCAGTATTCTCCAGAGAATCCCACGGATGAAGCAGCCTGAAGGACTATAGTCCATGGGGTCACAGAGAATCGGATGTGACTGAGCAACTTTCACCTCATTTAAAAAAGAATACAAGCCTTTCCGCTGCCTGAAATTTTTCCATGGGACATCCGGTAAAATCAAGAACGTGTCCATAAGAAAACTCTCACCAGGGGTGTCAGCAGCTTGGAGGAAATTCCTGGAGGCAGTGGAGGAGCAGCGTCAAAGAAATGCTGCCTCAGCCGTGCTTTAAATAGCGCCAGCAAGACCACTGCGTGGAAGAACAGAGACGAAAACTAACTCAGGTGCTGCACTGCGTGCCGAGGTTTTAATGATGCCAAACCCCATTATTTCACTTATATTTCCTTTATATGTGTGCTTAGAGTGATAAATGATAAAAAAAAATCTATAGCAAAATAACTGAAAAAGCTTTTTCAGTAATTATAAGACAATAATGCTAAGTGATAAGAAAGAATTGTGCTACGGGTTAATTAGCCACCATCTTTTCTTTCTCAGGAAAACAAAAAAGTAATCGTTCATCTCACATTCAGTAGTGTCTTAGAAACAAGGAAAGGTATTTAGTAACTCATTTGGTCCTCAGACGCCCTATAAGAGGGGTGTCACTCGTTTCGTTTTCCAGACAAAGTGTGGAGGTATGGACGTAACTTGCCCGGGGTTCAGTGTCTAGTAAGTGATGGAGGTTGGATTCGAAGCAAGGTAGTTAATTTGACTCGGGCACATGCCTAACCTGGGATCAGTCTGTCCTCTGGACAGGATTTGTTCACTTTAAACATTGACTTAGAAATAAGATTAAGCGTTTGGTTTTGTTGCCGTTACATGCATTTGAAATCGGGAAACTGCACAGAAACGAGAACCCCAGCTTTGCAGAAGGACTGAATCTCAGATGCTGGGTGTCCTTATCGTCACCTGGTGAGCGTGGCTGAGGGGGGTCTGGCCGCCCTCCCTGAGAAGCCTGTGGCCCTGCCGCCCCATCCCTTCCTTTAACGTCCTCCCGCAGATGTCGGCCCTGCTGCTGTGTTAGCGCTGGGGGCGCCCCTGAACGGTCGGCTCAGAAGCCGCCGCCCCGACACCACCGCCCCCTTCTCCCACCGCCCCCTTCTCCCACCGCCCCCTTCTCCCCACGCCTATTCCACGCGGCGCAGGTGAAGTCAGGCCAAGGCAGATCGGAGCACCTGGGCCCAGCGTGGGGAAACAGACCTGTCTTTGGCTATGGTATCACGGTGCCGGGCTTCCCAGGTGGCGCTCCCGGTAGAGGACCCCCCTGCCAAAGCAGGGATCCAAGAGACGCGGGTCTGATCCCGGGTCGGGAAGACGCCCTGGGGGAGGTCGTGGCATCTCAGTCCAGCACTCCTCGCTGTGAACCCCCCAGACAGAGGAGTCTGGTTCGCGGCCGCCCGTAGGCTCCCAAAGGGCAGACACGATGGAAGGGACTCTGCATGCACGCATCATGTGGCGTCGCTTGGGCATCCCGCCCCGGGTGTGACCTCGGCGGGGACGACAGCGGCCAGAGGCGGCGGCTGTGGAATGGGGGAGGCCGGGCGTGCGGACACCCTTGAGGGCGAGGCAGAGCCTGCGGGGCTGTCGCGGCCTCCGAGCCCCCCGCTTTGTCCCGAGAAGCAGAAGGAGCTGCCTGGGGGCGGCGGGCTGCGCGGGCCGGGCCTCTGCTTCCCCGTGGCCTGGGGATCCATGCACCTGGGCCGCCGCCCCGCCAGCCCACTCCAGCCCTGCAGCGGACGCGCCACCGCTGCTTCTTACACTCGTGCTTTGCAGAAGCCAGTGATAAGCAAATGGAAAACTCCTGCAGAAGCTTCTCTTTGAGTTAATTTTTATTGAGCTTTACAGAGCGTTAGGGGGCTCATCCCTGTATGTCACGCCCGGGATGAGAGGCCGGAGCAAGGGTACTGTGCTGCACGCACGCGTGCTGAGTGGCTTCCACTGTGTCTGACTCTTGGCGACACTGTTTCTCCTGTCCAGCACAGTGAATCCGTGACACATTTTCATGTATGCTTCCCCGTTGGGTCTCCTTCCCATTCCGGTCACCACAGCGTGCCAAGTAGAGTTCCCTGTGCTACGCAGGAGGTTCTCACTAGTTGCCTGTTTTATCCGTGGTGGCAACGGTGCGTATGCGTCAATCCCAAGCTCCCAGTTCCTCCCGCAGCCTCTTTTCCCTTGGTATCTGTTATCCACGTATTTCTTATGGTGGCCGACCTTCGCCTGCAGCCCTAAAGGGAAACGGATTCTGGGAAACAAAGCTCCAGCTCAGCTGAATAAACACGGCACAACATCACAATATCCCAAAGTCAAGAAATCTCAGCTCTCACAAAGCTCTTGCCTGAGCGGCTTTGGTTTCCCATCCTTGAGTCGCCAAGACAACCAGAAACACTCCAGGAACCCAGACCACTTTGTCATGTGCTATTTAATAAGATGCCTCTTTGAAGTCTGCCCTTCCTACCTACCTAAAGTCTAGAGGATTCGTCTGGTAAATCCACCTTTCATCTTCCAGTCTCTCTTCTTCCTGGACCAGTCTCCTCTTAATCTAGGTCCTGCTCTGGTGCCGTGACTCGGGAATTCCAGGGAATTCCGGTGACTTGGAGGAGGCATGCCCCCATCCACACCACAGCCCCTCTGAACATACCCCAAACTTTCACAGAGCAAAGGTGCATCAAGCTTTTCTTTGTGATCTTCCCACTGAGTGAGACATTAATAAGGCTTTAGTATATGGATGTGGAACAACAGACTGGTTCCAAATAGGAAAAGGAGTACGTCAAGGCTGTATATTGTCACCCTTCTTATTTAACTTACATGCAGAGTACATCAGAAGAAACGCAGGGCTGGAAGAAGCACAAGCTGGAATCAAGATTACCAGGAGAAATATCAATAACCTCAGATATGCAGATGACACCACCCTGATGGCAGAAAGTGAAGAGGAACTGAAAAGAATCTTGATGAAAGTGAAAGAGGAGAGTGAAAAATTTGGCTTAAAGCTCAACATTCAGAAAACAAAGATCATGACATCTGGTCCCATCACTTCATGGGAAATAGATGGAGAAACAGTGGAAACAGTGACAGACTTTATTTTTGGGGCTCCAAAATCACTGCAGATGGTGACTGCAGCCATGAAATTAAAGGACACTTACTCCTTGGAAGAAAAGTTATGACCAACTTAGATACCATATTAAAAAGCAGAGCCATTACTTTGCCAACAAAAGTCCATCTAGTCAAGGCTATGGTTTTTCCAGTGGTCATGTATGGATGTGAGAGTTGGACTGTGAAGAAAGCTGAGTGCCAAAGAATTGATGCTTTTGAACTGTGGTGTTGGAGAAGACTCTTGAGAGTCCCTTGAACTGCAAGGAGATCAAACCAGTCCATCCTAAAGGAGACCAGTCCTGGGTATTCATTGGAGGGACTGGTGCTGAAGCTGAAACTCCAATACTTTGGCCACCTCATGCAAAGTCTTGACTCATTGGAAAAGACTCTGATGCTGGGAGGGATTGGGGGCAGGAGGAGAAGGGGACGACAGAGGATGAGATGGCTGGATGGCATCACTGACTCAATGGACGTGAGTCTCAGTGAACTCCGGGAGATGGTGATGGACAGGGAGGCCTGGTATGCTGTGATTCATGGGGTCACAAAGAGTTGGACACGACTGAGCGGCTGAAATGAACTGATATGGTCACTTTTTTTTTTTTTTCTGACATACCAGAGCCGGTGTTTCCCAGTCCCCTTGCAGTAAGGCAGGGTCATGTGACTAATTATGGCCAGTGAACATAAGTGGATGTGTTCCTCTCAACTAAAGGCAAAGAGATTGTCCAGTCTTTCTCATGTCAGCCTGAGTGGAAAACATGGAGGCTGTTTGTTGAGAGGACAAAAAAACAGGAGCCTGAATCGCTGAGCCATCCATGGGGGAGAACTTCCTGGGAGAATCGCCCAGCACACAGCAGACTTCGCAGGAGAAAATGATGAACTTTACATGTTTGGCTGCTGGATTTGAGTGACCTCATGGGCTATAGACTGCCAGGCTCCTCTGTCCATGGGATTCTCCAGGTGAGAACCCTGGAGTGGGTTGCCTTTCCCTTCTCCAGGGGATCTTCCCGACCCAGGGATCAAGCTGGGGTCTCCTGGATTGCAGGCAGAGGCTTTACCCTCTGAGCCACCAGCGAAGCCCCCAGAATGCACTCATACATTTGCAAATTCCTCGTGCCTTGTAAAACATGTGAGGAGAACGGTCATAAATGACTTGCCATCAGTGTGATCAGTGCCGAGAACATTTACATTCCCAAATGAGGGAATGTACTCGCTGTACAAACGTTGAGAGCTGGTCGAAAGCTTTCTAACATCTCCTGTCAAGTCAGAACTCATTGAAATTGGGAAGTTTTGGTTGAGATTCAAACACTCGCCACAGTGTGATGTCTTCAAGTGGATTTTCTGAAGAGTTTCATGTGTTCCTAAGCATGGAATGCCCAAATCTCCCTTCACCTGCATTCCATGCCATATACATCTGTATCACTCCCCAATACAGCCTCACTCCTTACCTAAGCAAGTTATACGTATCTTCCTAGACATAAACTTTTGGCTTCTCAGAATCCCACGTTTGCAACGATGCTGTTGTGATGTCCCAGCCTTGTAGCTGATACTAGCTGATGTTTGCTGAATTAGGTCAAGTTGAACTGACATGAATGAAAGTAGTAAGAGGAAGATGAAATGATCTATGTGCTGGGGACATTATCTCTATTATGAAGCACCTAATATTTTGCAGATGAGGAAGTTAAAGTTCAGAGAGATTAGATAAGTTTAAAAATGTCAGACAAATAGTTGGAGTTGAAGCCCCTGAATTCTAAGATGTGAGTTAAAGCCTGCATTCTAACCATGGTATCATAATATAATCTTGAATGGAAACAAATATAAATGGAATCAAAGGGAATTGACTGGTATCGAGCCAAAGTGGGAAATCCATCTCAAGGTAGAGATGTGAGGCTCAAGACTCTGTAGTGTTAATTATGGTGTATCATTATAGCTAACACCAGTTACCATATGCCTATTTCCTAAGGGTGATTCTTTAAAATATTGAACTCTTAATATGTTTTTAATCTACTTTTATTAATAAAAGTTTTAGCTAATAAAAAAGTTTTGAACCAAACTCTTGGGTGATTTATACGCTGTAATAACACCTCTCTCTTTCTTGGCGAGATGGCTCCTTTGTTCTTCTTTAATTTCTTTATTTTGGTTGTGCTGCGTGACATGTAGGATCTTAGTTCCTCAACCAGGGCCTGAACCCACACTCTCTGCACTGGAGAGTGAGTCTTACCAACTGAACTGCCAGGGAAGTCCCAGGAACAGCTCCTTTGACCTCAAAGTATGAGAGAGAGGCTTGGTAAGTGTTGGTTCATAATACTTCTGGTCTTATTTGACCTGACCACAGGGTGCAAAGCTGTCTGGAATGATAATCACAGCAGGGTTATTCACGGGTGCATCAGGGACCCAGAGAAGCTTTGTAAGAGGCAGGTTCTCTGATCGCTTAAGTCACCTCGTGCTTTCAAGGAAAAGCAAAAACTTGCAGTCCTATCGTTGTGGAATGGTACTCACAGACTGTTTTTGAAATAGATCAGATTCAATCGTCTCGTTTCTCAGAAAAGAAAACAATGCTAGTACCGCGAACTGATCTTATGATTTCTACAGAGTATTCACACACCCATTATCTCATCTATTGTATCACTTGAGACCTCAGCCCTAGGAGGTTAAGTAAATTGTCTCAGATCACATGGTTAATTAGTGATAGAATGAAAATGAAGTGTTAGAAATCCGAGGTTTATTAAACGTGTGTTTGTCACTGAGTAATTTGCTTAACAAATATATGTTGCATAGAATCTTGTAGACATTGTATTTAGAATGCTGCACTGGCATGGCAAAAAAAGAATGTGAAATAGTCAATAAATCCTGAATTGTCCTCAACCTGCAGGCAATCTAATGTTAAAGAAAGAGTTCTCAGTATCAAGTGGGGAGTGACAGATGCCGATGAGCGGTTCTAGTCATTTTCTTGGGAGTTCAAGTAGTTCAGTGAAGAGAAAGATGCTCAAGAATTTCTTTTCTATTTGAATAGATTTTTAGGTAGGTGGGATTTGGTTACGTAGTCCTGCAGCAGTAGAAAGCAGAGGAAATTGTTCTAGCCGGGGACAAGAGGCAGGAAGTATGAGAAATGTGGAAAATAGTGAGGACTCTCCCCTTATTCCTCAGTCACATCATCTTTTCATATTTTAATGTCCAGAATACCATGCATTATCTTAGAGTCAATTTCAGAAGAAACTTACCATCCATTAGGCTGTGGGGTAAGATGTACATGGAATGAATGATGGACTCTTGAGTCAACGGTACCTCCTCATCAAGGGCTTGCAACTCATCTTGACAAAATCAAGGGTGAACGAAGGAAAAAGAAGCAGAAGCTGAGACGCAACATTTAAGTTGTGGAGAAATCAGGAAAGGTCCTCGCATAACAGATTAAGGTTGTTGAGATTTTATTAGAAGGGCGATCAGGAGCCACTGGAGTTTTTTTGAATAAGAAGCAATAGAATGAGAATTGTGTTTAGGAAATTAAATTGACAGCAATACATGAGTGGGATGAGAGTAGAAAGTGGGGAGGTGGGAACTGAGAGATCAGTTCATAGTTCGGAAGAGAGATCATCTAACCCAGTGATTTGGTTACTGAACAACAAAGGGGGTGAAGTCGTTCAGGTGTGTCCAACTCTTTGCGACCCCATGGACTGTAGCCCACCAGGCTCCTCTGTCCACGGGATTCTCCAGACAAGAATACTGGAGTGGGGTGCCATTCCCTTCTCCAGGGGATCTTCCTGACCCAGGGATTGAAATTGGGGTCTCTTGCATTGCAGACAGACGCTTTACCCTCTGAGCCTCCAGGGAAGCCGCGAACTGCAAACCGTCCCTAAACTTAGCAGCTTAAAATACTCACCATTTACTCATCCCTCAGTTTTCCAGTTGGCAGTTGGGGTTTGTCCCATCCGGAAGGCACTTCTGGTCTTGATGAAGCACCTGGCTGTCCTCGGAGGACTTCGTTTGGAGTGGCACAGCAGCGCTGTGTGTCCTGTTACTGTCCAGGCGGGGCTCAGGCTGGAGACGCTGAGAGCAGGGCGAGCTCCCGCAGAGGGAGACACCCCTGGGCTCCTTACGGGCGTGGTGTCACTCGTACCGTGTCTGTGAGTCAAAGCAAGCTGCCCGATCAGACGGGACGATCAGGAGGCAAAGCAGGGTCCACGTTTGTCGTGAGCTGCAAAGCCTCGTCGCAAAGGAGTAAGGTAAAGGGAGGGTGGGGAATAAAAGTGGCCGTTTCTCCCCCAGCAGTCTGCCACACTCCCCGGTTTGCTTTCTTCGAGGCTATTTTTCATTATAATTTTTTGTCACTTTATGTAAGATACGGAGGAAAAAGCCATTCTCTGAAACATGTCTTATTAGTGTTGGCGTCCTAAGTTGCTGCAGTCGTGTCTTACTCTTTGTGACCCCAGGGACTGTAGCCCACCAGGCTCCTCTGTTTTCAGGGTTCAAATCAGGCAAGAACACTGGGTTGCAATGCCCTCCTCCAGGGGCTCTTCCCAACCCAGAGATCGAACCCATATCTTCTATGTCTCCTTCAAGGGCACTGGCACCATCTTTTTTTTTCTCTTTCCATCTGAACTTTATTTATTTATTTATTCTTTTTTTTGAATGTAAATTTATTTATTTTAGTTGGACCACTAGTGCCGTCTGGGAAGCCCCAAGTATATTAGACTTACTAGTAATTTCCATCTAATTGTCACTGCCTTTGCTCAAAAGAAGCGGCAATATCGTTTTGCTTCTTGGTTTAAAATCACTGATGAGTCAGTTCTAATTTGTTAAGCTGGAAACATTTGGAATGTGGTCAATATAACACATTTAATAATATTCATTAATGTGGTTTTATGACTAAAGTTGCCTTCTTCTCTCCCCTCTTACTTCAAATTACATTATAATAAACACATCATACTAGACTTAGGAAGTGAAAAGTGTAATTCAGTGGAGGCTAATGAGAGATATTTTAAAATGTTAAAAAAAATATTTGGTGCTTAAAATATTGAAATTGCTTTCGATCCAGAATTCACTGACCCACTCATTTGAGAATTATTTCATTTCCATCTTTCTCTTTCCATTGATAGGTCAGTATTCAAAGATCTTGAGAAGTCAAGGGAAAACTGTCTGATACATTTCATGGACTAATAGGGGCAGAATAAAACGTAATTGGATATTTTAAGAAAATTTCCCTTCAATGTGAACCAAAGATATATGTTTTCCTCCCGAATATATTTTATAAATATTTACTTCATGTAGAAATGCCTCTGGTTTTCATCTAGCTGCTTCCTTGAAATTTAAAAATGTACAAAGCATATTGTTAGAAGCATCTAGGATCCATTTCATTTGAGTGAATATTCTCACTGGATCAGGTAACTTCATTTTCTACCTACTTATTGAATCTGTTTCTCCAATTCCTGGCTACCATCATCTCTCCAGTTCAGATCTTCGTCACCTTCCTTCTGGACAAAGAAAGTAACCTCTTAAGCAATACCCTGTTTTCATTTTCCCCTCTTTTGCAATGTACCCTTTTGCTCTTCAGAATATTTCCAATGGAGCAGTTGCCTAGCCAGGCATTCTTCTTGTTTTTTACTTGTAGCTAATTTACAATGTTGTCTTACTTCCAAGTGTACAGTAAGTTGATCCAGTTACCTGTGTAGCCTTTTCCATTATAGGTTATTATAAGATATCGAGCAGAGTTCCCTGTGCCATACAGTGGGACCATGCTGGTTATCTGTTTTATGTATAGCAGTGTGTATCTGCTGATCTCAAGCCTCTAATTTACCCCTCCTCCCATCTTTCCCCTTAGCAACCATCAGCTGCTTTCTGTGCCTCTGAGTCTGTGTCTGTTTCTGTTCCTGTAAATCATTCCGTCTGGATACGGGGCTTCTTTGGTGGCTCAGATGGTAAAGAATCTGCCTTTTAACGCAGGAGACCCAGGTTCAGTCCCTGGGTCGGGAAGATCCCCTGGAGAAGGGAATGGCTACCCACTCCAGCGTTCTTGCCTGGAGAACCCCATGGACAGAGGGGGCCCCATGGCCCCTGGTGGGCCACAGCTGATGGGATCACAAAGAGTCGGACACAACTAAGTGACTAGAGCCACTCATTTGTATCTTTTCCTTTATATTCCACATATAAGTGGCATCGTATGATATCTGTCTTTCTCCTTCCGATTCACTTCACTTAGTGTGATAATCTCTAGGCCCAGCCGTGTTGCTGTGAGTGGCACTATTTCACTCATTCTTTCATTGTACATACGTCCCACGTCTTTGCCAGCTCATCTATGGACGGATACTTCAGTGGCTTCCATGTCTTGGATTGTAAACAGTGCTGCTATGAACACCAGGGTGCATATATCTCTTTGAATTACGATTTTCTCTGGGTACATGCCCAGGAGTGGGATTGCAGGATCATATGGTAGCTCTGTTTTAGAAATGTTCTTTAAAGAAAAAGATTTGTGTTTAAATAATTTGAAAAATGCCATACCATATCTCCCATGCTTGCAGTCCTAAACCCTACTAGCACATTAAAACTCTGAGGAGTCTTGAGTAACTTGAAGATAGTACTGCGCTTTTGTCTTCGGCATTACCCATGATCACCGTGTTTACCTGGAGCTCCCAGAGCCTTAGGGAAAATTAGGATGATTAGAGTAGGAACTTTTGGGGTTTCCCTGGTAGCTCAGATGCTAAAGAATCTGCCCGCAATGCAGGAGACCTGGCTTTGATCCCTGAGTTTGGAAGATTCCCTGGAGGAGGGCATGGCAACCCACTCCAATATTCTTGCCTAGAGAATCCCCATGGACGGAGGAGCCTGGTGGCCTACAGTCCGTGTGGTCACAAAGAGTCAGACATGACAGAGCAACTAAGCACAGCACAGCACAGAGTAAAAATCTGGAGAGAAAGAGTCAGTCTTTCAACATTCAACTTCCAAAAAGGGGCTATGAAGATTATGGCTAGAAAGTCAAAACCCCTGCTTTATTCAGAAAGAACAGATTTATAAATTCCAAAATATGTTTCATATCAAGATTCAGGTTTAGTGGAATCATAGATAGCTCATTTTTTTAAAATTTTTATTGAAGTATAGTTTATTAAAAATTTTCAGGTATACAGAAAAGTGATTCAGTTATACATATACATATAAATGCCCATGTCTATTATTTTTATACAATTTTCCATCATATGTTATTATAAAATATTGAGTATAGTTCTCTATTACTGTATATCCTTATTGCTTATCTATTTTATACATAGCAGTGTGTGTATCCAGAGGAGGCAATGGCACCCCACTCCAGTGCTCTTGCCTAGAAAATCCCATGGACAGAGGAGCCTGGTAGGCAACAGTCCATGGGGTCACTAAGAGTTGGGCACGTCTGAGTGACTTCACTTTTGCTTTTCACTTTCATGCATTGGAGAAGGAAATGCCACCCCACTCCAGTACTGTTGCCTGGGAAATCCCATGGAGGAGGTGCCTGGTAGGCTGCAATCCATGGGGTCCCACAGAGTCGGACACAACTGAAGTGACTTAGCAGCAGCAGCAGCAGTGGTGTGTGTATATTAATCCCAAATTCCCAATTTATCCTTTCCTTCCTTTCTCCTTTGGTAACCATAGGTTTGTTTTCTATTTTTTTTTGTAAGTTCATTTGTACTGTTTTTATTTAGATTTCATGTTTAAGTGATATCATATGATATTTAAAGCTAAAGCTAAGCTAAAGGCAAAGGAGAAAGAGAAAGATATACCCATCTGAATGCAGAGTTCCAAAGGAATAGCAACGAGAGATAAGAAAGCCTTCCTTGATGATCAATGCAAATAGGGGAACACAAGAGAATGGGAAAAACTAGAGATGTCTTCAAGAAAAAGAGATACCAAGGGAACATTTCATGCAAAGATGGGCACAAAAAGGACAGAAATGGTATGGACATAACAGAATCAGAAGACATTAAGAAAAGGTGGCAAGAATACCCAGAAGAACTATTTTAAAAAGATCTTCATGACCCAGATAACCACGATGGTGTGATCACTCACCTAGAGCCAGACATCCTGGGGTCCGAAGTCAAGCTGGCCTTAGGAAGCATCACTATGAACACAGCTAGTGGAGGTGATGGAATTCCAGTGGAGCTATCTCAAATCCTGAAAGATGATGCTGTGAAAGTGCTGCACTCAATATGCCAGCAAATTTGGAAAACTCAGCAGTGGCCATAGGACTGGAAAAGGTCAGTTTTCATTCCAATCCCAAAGAAGTGCAATGCCAAAGAATGCTCAGACTACCACACAATTGCACTCATCTCACATGCTAGCAAAGTAATGCTCAAAATTCTCCAAGCCAGGCTTCAGCAATACATGAGACAAGAGCTTCCAGATGTTCCAGGAGGACTTAGAAAGCACAGAACAACCAGAGATCAAATTGCCAACATCCGCTGGATCATGGAAAAAGCAAGAGAGTTCCAGAAAAACATCTATTTCTGCTTTATTGACTATGCCAAAACCTTTGACTGTGTGGATCACAATAAACTGTGGAAAATTCTGAAAGAGATGGGAATACCAGACCACCTAACCTGCCTCTTGAGAAATCTGTATGCAGGTCAGGAAGCAACAGTTAGAACTGGACATGGAACAACAGACTGGTTCCAATTAGGAAAAGGAGTGCGTCAAGGCTGGATATTGTCACCCTGCTTATTAAACTATGCAGAGTACTTCATGAGAAATGCTGGGCTGGAAGAAACACAAGCTGGAATCAAGATTGCCAGAAGAAATATCAATAACCTCAGATATGCAGATGACACCACCCTTATGGCAGAAAGTGAAGAGGAGCTAAAAAGCCTCTTGATGAAAGTGAAAGAGGAGAGTGAAAAAGTTGGCTTAAAGCTCAACATTCAGAAAACAAAGATCATGGCATCCGGTCCCATCACTTCATTGGAAATAGATGGGGAAACAGTGGAAACAGTCTCAGACCTTATTTTTATGGGCTCCAGAATCACTGCAGATGGTGATTGCAGCCACGAAATTAAAAGACACTTGCTCTTTGGAAGGAAAGTTATGACCAACCTAGATAGTATATTCAAACGCAGAGACATTACTTTGCCGACTAAGGTCCGTCTAGTCAAGGCTATGGTTTTTCCAGTGGTCATGTATGGATGTGAGAGTTGGACTGTGAAGAAGGCTGAGCGCCGAAGAATTGATGCTTTTGAACTGTGGTGTTGGAGAAGACTCTTGAGAGTCCCTTGGACTGCAAGGAGATCCAACCAGTCCATTCTGAAGGAAATCAGCCCTGGGATTTCTTTGGAAGGAATGATGCTAAAGCTGAAACTCCAGTACTTTGGCCACCTCATGGGAAGAGTTGACTCATTGGAAAAGACTCTGATGCTGGGAGGGATTGGGGGCAGGAGGAGAAGGGGACGACAGAGGATGAGATGGTTGGATGGCATCACTGACTCAATGGACGTGAGTCTGAGTGAACTCCGGGAGTTGGTGATGGACAGGGAGGCCTGGCGTGCTGCGTTTCATGGGGTCGCAGAGAGTCGGACACGACTGAGCGACTGAACTGAACTGAACTTGAGAGTCACTTGGACTGCAGGGAGATCCAACCAGTCACTCCTAAAAGAATATTCATTGGAAGTACTGATGTTGAAGCTGAAACTCAATACTTTGGCCACCTGATGTGAAGAACAGCCTCATTTGAAAAGACGCTGATGCTGGGAAAGATTGAAGGCAGGAGAAGAAGGGGACGACAGAAGATGAGATGGTTGGATGGCATCACCGACTCAATGGACATGGGTTTGAGCACGTTCCGGGAGTTGGTGATGGACAGGGAGGCCTGGTCTGCTGCAGTCCATGGGGTTGCAAAGAGTCGGAAATGACTGAGCGGCCAAAGTGAACTGAGCTGAGATGATATTTGTCTTTCTCCGTCTGACTCACTGCATTTAGTGTGATAATCTCTAGTTCCTTTTATCAAAAAATATTGAGAGGTTATTCAGAAAGCAGAGGTGTATGAGGAATGCCTTCCAGAGAGAGAAAGGAACATGATACTTTTCAGGACAGGAAGAGGCAATATTTGGAAGGGGTAGGCAGAAGATAAGGGTGCGGCCTGGATCGTTCAGGGACTCAGTACGCTCACCTCCATGGACCTTGATCCAAGAGGCACCAAAGAGGTGAGGTGAAGATCCAGGCAGGCAGAAAGGGAGGCTGAAATCCAAGATGTGAGCACTCTTATTGATAGCAGTTTTAAAAGGACACTGATTTGCAAGTCTCCATTTGTGGCAATATAAGATGACCACAGTGCAAGAGAAAAGATGAGGCACGTATTTAGGCAGAAAACAGCAGGGGATTTTATCAATGGGGACTGCCTCGACAGACGTCTGGTGTGGACGGGATTCAAAATCCTTGCATGATCCAGTGGGGGCAACTGAAAATGGTTGCTGTATAAGAGACTGGATCTGCTGTGGCTCATCTTAGTAAATGACAAGCTGATCCCTTCCGGAACACAGGAAGCAGAAAGAAGTTTCCGCTGAGGCGAGGAGGAGAGTGGCAGTGGAATGTTTCACAGCTTTGCTTTTGCTGGGAGAGCAGACGATGAATTGGTAACACCTTGGGAGGCAGATGCAATTAGAACAGAAGGCCACCTCCCACAGATAGGTGACCAGAGTTCAGCAAGAGAACACCCAGAAATCACTCAATTGCAGCTCCATGCAGACACAGTTTTGGAAAAGAAATTATGTGAGACGATCTGGAAGAGGAAAATGGTTTGAAAGAGACTTTAATCTTTAAACTGAGTGAGAATATTTTCAACTGGAAAAGATTGAACTACCTGTAACTGAAAATTTTACATTATTTTCTACCCATTTTTAAAAATGGATATTATAAAGAAATCTAGTTATGTAGACACATCATAGAATTTTATCCAAGTGAGTTGTAGGTCTAAAATATCTACTGTATACAGAAATAAATCTGATTCCTCTTTTAACACAGAGTCCCCCAAATTTATTCTTCTAAAAACATATTTTAAAAAATACATTATATTTTCTCTCAGAACAAGTATTGGATGGGCAATCCTTTGGAAAATAAGGTCCTATGCTCTTACGAGAGTTATCACTTAAAAAATAATCTCTCTTTTAAAATTAATCTTATTTATTTGTTTTAAAAATGCTTTCTGGAATTCTTACATGTTTGAGTCCGTGATGCCCTCCAGCCATCTCACCCTCGGGCGTCCCCTTCTCCTCCTGCCCCCAATCCCTCCCAGCATCAGAGTCTTTTCCAATGAGTCAACTCTTCACATGAGGTGGCCAAAGTACCGGAGCTTCAGCTTCAGCATCATTACTTCCAAAGAAATCCCAGGGCTGATCTTCTTCAGAATGGACTGGTTGGATCTCCTTGCAGTCCAAGGGACTCTCAAGAGTCTTCTCCAGCACCACTTGTGTCCTGCAATTCGATAAGACAATTCAATCAAGAAAGCCCTGCACGGACTTCGCAAGGGAATAAGTGCATGTGAGCAATGAATGAATGAGTAAAAGGTTCAGCATTATCAGTCAGAAGGAAAAGCAATTAAACCATGAAGAGTCGCCACTCCATGCCTAGTAGAATGGTTAAATTTAAAGACCAGTCGCTCTAAAACTTGTCATGGATATGAGGCAAGCAAACGCCCCATACGCTGATGGTGGAGTGCAATGCAGTACAATCAATTTGGAAAACTGTTAGGTTCTTTTTTTTCTTCTTCAAGTTGAGAATATATCCTCCTGTGATCTAATGATTTCACTCCTAGGAATTTACCCAAGAAAAACTAGAATATATTCTCACACAGACTATATTGGAAATGTTCGTAACCGATTTACTCATAATAGTTCCAAAGTAGAAACAACTCAGACGCTTATAAGAAAAGAATAGATAAATAATTCTGATATATTCATACAATTGAATAATAATAGACAAAAATGAAAAACTATTGAGCTCATATAATAACATGAATTTTTCAAACAATATACTAAGAAAATGAAACCAGGAACAAAACACTGTTCACTGTATGATTTCGTGTGTATGAAGTATATTTGGCATGTCTAGATGTCTAGAAAAGAAAACACTAATCTTCTAGAACTGGGTGTTTATCAGGAAAAGGAGAGAAGGGAATTTCTACAATCACAAAATCTTTCTCCATGTCTTAATAGAAATGTGAATTATATGGATGCAGGCATCTATCAAAATTCATTGAATTGTACACGTAAAATTTATATATTTTACTGTATATGAATTTTACCATAAAACCCCCAATAGTTCACATATGTGGTGTTGTTGTCTAGTCATGTTGTTGATGTCTAGTTGCTAAGTCGTGTCTCACTCTTGTGAGCCTGTGGACTGTAGCTCGTCAGGCTCCTCCATCCACGGGATTTTCCAGACAAGAATACTGGAATGGGTTGCCATTTCCTTCTTCAGGAGATCTTTCCAACCCATGGGTCAAACCAACGTCTTCTGCTTGGCAGGCAAATTCTTTATTACTGAGGCACCAGGGAGCCCAATGAGCATATTTATTAATATGAACAGCTTTAAGAGCAACTTGTTCCATATGTACGCCTGTTAAACAATTCTACTGAAGATATTTCAGATTTCTTCTAAGGACTAAACATTTCACATTAAAAAGGTAAAAATCAACATTAAAGTCTCACCTACCCGTAACCCTCTAAGAAGCTGACTTCAGAGCTATCTGCTTTCCTAAAGATGCTCTTTGGATTCTGGTCCCAGTCAATATCACCTACTCCATATGGTTTATGGTTATACCTATTGGTGTTTGATTAAAGTATGTGGATATGTCAGTTTAAACGAAAGGCTAAATAGCATGTACTCTCTAAAACAGTAAACTTTCAAATCACTTGGTAATGTGCAATAGAATGGAAAGATACAGGGAAAAGAATTTCTTAAAGCTATGCTATCTGGATGGGGAAGTAACTATCAGAAACTTACAGAATTACTATTAGAGACGAAAATTAAAACTAAAAAGGATAGAAAGCATTGACTGTTTCTCCTGTTCAGATGAATATATTCCTCCAACACTTTTGTTCTTAAGAAAGGTTATAAGTATCCCTCCCCTGTTCTTATGCTATTCCAGCCTCTCAACTGTTTTAGGACTATATGAAGCAAGCAAACTCCTCATACACTTTCTTTCTAACATTTTAGAACTATAAAGGCACAATATCTCAAGACTAGTAAAATTATTTTGCATTATACAAAATGTTACTTGGTAAGAACAATTAAACCTATTAATTCTTTAGAAAGTCGTTCCTGAAATTTCTGTTCTTCAGTCTGGTGATGCAAGTTGGACATGAAATCTAAAGCAGTTTCATTTTGAAGGACTTCATGACTGACATCAGTGCAAAGCATGATGCTATTTCCATACAGAGAAATAGCAGTAGTGAAGCCAGGCCGAATCACCAACTTATCAAACAGAATGAGTGCTATGAAGTAACCCCTATGGATATCCTAGCATGTTTTATGTGTATCAAGTTATGCTTTTTATCTTTATTAACTAGGTCAAAATTATAAGTTCTGGGGAAATTAGTTTTTATCTTTTATATTTTATCTTTTCCAGATAAAGACTGATCTTTTAAAGATCTTCAACAATGAGTATTATTTTATAATAGTATTATAATAACTTTTCAAGTTCCATTTTAAATTGATACAGTAACTTTATTAAACTTTATTATTTATATTGATTTAAGGCTTGAAAAATCTAATTGAAAGCACCTATAATTATTTTGATAAAGCTAAACCACATAAGCTACAATCCTGATACACTACAGTAATTTTTGAAGCAACTGTCATTAGTTGACAAATTTTGTTACCTGAGAGCAAATATAAACTTTTTGCTGCACAACTCCATGCTTTTTCCCCATGACAGATAAATAGCATCTGACCTTTTAAGCTCCAAGTATTTTGGAATGTCTCCTTTATCGTTCAAGCCAAGTTAAATGTTCACTTAATGTGATGAGTACCATTAAGGTGATAGTAAATCTTATCATTTCACAGCAGAACGTCACTTTCAAAGTCTGTGACTAACCCTAAGAAATAAACATTTTCCACTTCATGCAAACCTATGATTTGGGATATCAGTTGGGTCACTTGGGGTTATAGTAATTACTTCCAATTTGTTGCAAATTTATGGTCTTCAAAAGCCTCCTGAATAATAGTGTGTTTATATCAATCGCAGTCTTCCAATTCTTTCCCTCACTCCCCTGCCCCCGCGCTCATAGGGGCTTACTGTACAGCGCAGGGAACCCTGCTCAATACTCTGTCACGGCCTACAGGGAAAGAGAATCTAAAAAGGGGTGGATGTATGTATATCCAAAGAGAAGGAAGTGGCAGCCCACTCCAGGATTGTTGCCTGGAAAATCCCATGGACAGAGGAGCCTGGTGGGCTACCGTCTGTGGGGTCACACAGAGTCGGACACTACTGAGCGACTACCACGCACGCAATGTACCTGCGTAACTCACGCAATGTACCTGCGTAACTGACGCACTTTTCCGTACACCGGAAACCAACGCAACACTGTAAATCAACTACACTCCAAAAAAATGGTAAAACCCAGATATTAGACCATACTTGGCAGGGATGATTTTCACAGTGGTATGGACAACAACTCTGAAAGAACTCCGTGTCCTGGGATTGAGCAAATATGCGAGCGTATTGATGATAACGATGCGGGACTTGTCTCTGCTGGCACTGTGAGTGTGAAAAGATGGCAGCTAGGGTAAATAGAGGGATGTTGCACTGGAATCGGAATCCTCAGGAAGATTCACTGTTTAGAATATATAAATAGATACAGAAATGAGTGAGCATGCGTGTGTGTGTGTGTGTGTGTGTGTATTTCTTGCTTTCCAAAAGAAAGAAAAAGTCCGATTTCCAAAATCAGGAACAATTTTCATGGAAGGAAATAAAAACATGCAAGTCCAAAACACGTAGATCCAAACGGATATAAAGACAAACGGATGAATACACACGTCACGTGGCGGGACTGGGGCGGACGGATGGGTTGGGGAGGCCGGCGTCTCCCGGGGTGGGGGCCGCCTGCTTTTCCACAGCCCTCCTGCTGCGCTCAGCCCCTTTCTCTCCCACCCCCCTGCTTGGAACAGGCTCCCTTGTCCTCATCAGCTTGGTGTCTGCTTCCCTCGCTCCTTCCCAAAGCTCAACTACATTCCACCTCCTTTGGGAAGCTTTCTTGAATTCTTGAATTCACTGAAGCATCTCAGTGAAGTAATTATTGACAACTTGTTGTCCATCTTGCTTTTTCTTTATCTCTTTCTCAGCACAGGTGGCACCAATCCTTTTCCTATTTTGTAGAGCTCTCTTTTCTCTTAGAATTATGTTGTATTCTATATGCCTATCTCCATCTCCCCTACCCCCACTGGTGGGCACTTAGGTTTTAACTAATTTTTTTCATGCTTTTCTATGAAGGATGCTCTAACATGAATTGCATTGTATTAAATTGTATTCCATCAATCGGTGGTGAGCTATGAAAATGAAAGTAATAGGGGTCAATTAAGTAAAAAAAATTAGTTTATCTTGATGCCAGCTGTGAAAAATGGATAAGATTGGCTGGGAGCCAATCATGGAGGCCCTCCTTCCACCTGCTTGCAGATAAAACCTTATTTTCTTATTCAAGAGAAAAAATTTCAGCAGAGGACTACAGCTCTCTTGGCTTGTGATTTAGAGATGGGAACTGACTGGGCAGTTCTGCACTGGGTTCCCTGACAACAAGTGGCTCTGTCACTAGTTGGGCTAAACGAGTCACAGTGACCCCCTCCACCCCCCCAATGATGGGCATCGAGCAGCCGTGGAGGGATCAGGATGTCTGCTCACCTCGGACCAGAAGGAAACCTCATGCTCAACTCTAAGACGCCCTTCTTTCCTTGGCTCTTGCTGAAAATAAACTTACAAAAGCCACACAACTCCTCTCCCAATCTACCATTCTTTAAGGAAATTTGAGGAATTGCCCAGTGTGGGTTAGACTTTACAGATCAGGCCATTTAAACCAGCAGATATATAATGTTGCAGGAGGTAGCCTGTCTGCAGCTCACAGAGCTACAAGTCTTTTGCCAGTTTTGCCTTGATGGATACAGGCGTTGTAACCCTAAATACCTCAGCTGGTTGAGCCTGATCACATTACTATGAGAGCTGACTTGCACACTGAGTCCAGACGAGCACCTGTTTAAGACAAAACCCCAGAATATACCATTTCTGAAGGTATGCACAGCCCTAGGGCATGAGAGGCCTTGGGGAATCATCATTCCCAGTGTCTTTCTTTGTGTTTTTAGATACCTCTTCAGACCTGCTTGCTAATATTTCATAATCATGAAAGTTACTGTATATTCAGTTTCAGTCAGTGGCTCAGTCATGTCCGACTCTTTTACACCCTGTGGACTGCAGCACGCCAGGCCTCCCCGTGCATCACCAACTCCCGGAGCTTGCTCAAACATGTGCCCATGGAGACGGTGATGCCATCCAACCATTCCATCCTCTGTCATCCCCTTCTCCTCCTGCTTTCAGTCTTTCCCAGCATCAGGGTCTTTTCCAAAGAGTCAGTTCTTCACATCAGGTGGCCAAAGTATTGGAGTTTCAGCTTCAACATCAGCCCTTGCAATGAAAATTCAGGACTGATTTCCTTTAGGATGGACTGGTTGGATCTCCTTGCAGTCCAAGGGACTCTCAAGAATCTTCTCCAACACCACACTTCAAAAGCATCAATTCTTTGGCCCCCAGTTTTCTTTATAGTCCAGCTCTCACATCCATACATGACTACTGGGAAAACTATAGCTTTGATTAGATGGACCTTTGTTGGCAAAGGTCCAAATGTCTCTGCTTTTTAATATGCTGTCTAGCTTGATCATAGCTTTTCTCCAAGGAGCAAACATCTTTTAATTTCATGGCTATAGTCACCATCTGCTGTGATTTTGGAACACAAGAAAATAAAGTCTCTCACTGTTTCCATTGTTTCCCCATCCATTTACCATGAAGTGATGGGACCAGATGTCATGATCTTAGTGTTCTGAATGTTGAGTTTTAAGCCAACTTTTTCACTCTCTTCTTTCACTCTCATCAAGAGGCTTTTTAGTTCCTCTTCACTTTCTGCCATAAGGGTGGTGTCATCTGCATATCTGAGGTTATTGATATTTCTCCCTGCAATCTTGATTCCAGCTTGTGCTTCTTCCAGCCCAGCGTTTCTCATGATGTACTCTGCATATAAGTTAAATAAGCAGGGTGACAATATCCAGCCTTGATGTACTCCTTTTCCTATTTGGAACCAGTCTGTTGTTCCATGTCCAGTTCTAACTGGTGCTTCCTGACCTGCATACAGACTTCTCAGGAGGCAGGTAATGTGGTCAGGTATCCCAGCTTAAAGAATTGTCCACAGTTTGTTGTGATCCACATAGTCAAAGACTTTGGCGTGTTCATTAAAGAGAAGTAAATGTCTTTCTAGAACTCTCTTGCTTTTACAATGATCCAGTGGATGTTGACAATTTGATCAACATCCATTCCTCTGCCTTTTCTAAATCCAGCTTGAACATCTGGAAGTTCTTGGTTCATGAACTGTTGAAGCCTGGCTTGGAGAATTTTGAGCATTATTTTACTAGCGTGTGAGATGAGTGCAATTCTGTGGTAGTTTGACCATTTTCTGGCATTGCCTTTCTTTGGGACTGGAATGAAACCTGACCTTTTCCAGTCCTGTGGCCACTGCTGAGTTTTCCAAATTTGCTGGAATATTGATTTCAACACTTTCACACCATCATCTTTTGGGATTTGAAATAGTTCAACTGGAATTCCATCACCTCCACTAGCTTTGTTTGTAGTGATGGTTCCTAAGGCCCACTTGACTTCACATTCCAGGATGTCTGGCTCTAGGTGAGTGATCACACCATCAAGATTATCTGGGTCGCGAAGATCTTTTTGTATGGTTCTTCTGTGTATTCTCCCCCCCCGCCCCTTAACATCTTCTGCTTCTGTTTGGTCCTTATCATTTCTGTATGGTGGAATAGGACGTGCACCCATCTTCTCCTGCAAGAACTCTAAAATAACTTATATTATAAACTCCAAAATTACTGTATATTATAAACATCTGTTTGTAATTGATATTGATATGGTAATTTCCAATTTACTCAATGTGATCAGATCTCCAGTCTAAGCATATTCTCATTATAAGGTCATAGGTATGACATTTATAAAGATGATACAATAACTTCCTTTTTATAGATGAAGAAATAGAGATTTGGAGAGGTAGAAACAATTTCTATTATAAAAGAAAGAGAACTATGTAATGGTGGATTGAAAAATAAGAAGTAACTAACAGAAAACTGAGTAGTTAATAAGCCACAGAAGAAGCATAAATGGGTGCTATCTGGCCAAATGTGGCAAAGTGGGCTGCAATAGGGTAATTCCAGAGTCCATTACCTCTAGGACTTGAGCTTGAGACATTCAGGATGTTTCTGGCTCTGTCCAGGGAATGGAGCAATGATTTTCTTGGTTCTTGTCCTCTCAAGGGAAAGAATGCAGATGAGTGACACAAATAAGTTTCAGGCAGAAGGAGTTTTATTAAGCAAAGCAAGAGAACACTCTGGAGGAGGGGAGCGAGCAGACTGCCTCTGCCTGGAAACGGCAGCAGTGACGGTTGGGTTCGGTGTTTTAGAGTCACGTCCCTCCCCACAGGCTACCTCATTGGACTGATAAGCTGATTGACAGCTTCAGATTTTATAACCTTCACTTAGTGTGCAGGCACTTACCCATAAGCACCCAAGCCAGACCCCCTAGGCTGGGGGCGTGGCAAAAATACAATGCTAACTTATAATTAGGGCATACTGAACCCCAGGTCACTTTGGATCACCTTTTAGGCCTTGGTGCACTTGCACCAACCTGTACAGGAGGTTTTATCTTGCTTGGTCCTGATAAGGCTAGAAACATAGCCTTAAATTAAGGCTTAACTAAACTTTAGCTTTGGGCTTCCCAAGTGGCTTAATGATAAAGAATCTGCCTGCCAAGCAGGAAACATGAGTTCGATCCCTGGGTCAAGAAGATCCCCTGGAGAAGGAAATAGCAACCCACTCCAGTACCCTTGCCTGGGAAATCCCATGGACAGAGAAGCCTGGTGGGCTACAGTCCAAGGGGTCACAAAGAACTGGATACAACTTAGCAACTAAACAGCAGCAAGCTTAGCCTTGAGTGGGAGAGGGAGAATCTCTGGGCATGTTCTGATTACCAGTGTCCAGGTTTAGGAAGGAAAGATGATCCCTTCCAGGATGAGTGGTATCCACGCATGTCTGATAGCTACCTAACAGAGATACTCCTCCCCAGACTCATCCAGATCTCTTGCAGATTCTTGGAACCTGGGAGAACAGGGGAACCGATGAGAGTGTCTATGACTCAAGGCTCTTTCGTCATATTAACAGAATTATTTCCCAGCTAATAGCCATGTGCAGACTGCTATTCTGCTCTTTCCTCTGTAATTCCTGCCTCTCACTTCCTTACTCCACGTTCAAGCATTGATGACTTCTCATTTAGTACTGATTATGTCAAGGGAGGAAAATACAGGAAAACTGGAGAAAATGGAAAAGTTTTGACTTTCTTTTTTTTTTTTTTTTGATGTGGCCCATTTTTAAAGCCTTTATTGAACTTATTACAATATTGCTTCTGTTTCTTTTTTTTCTTTTTTATTAGTTTTTTATTTTTTTAATTTTAAAATCTTTAATTCTTACATGCGTTCCCAAACATGAACCCCCCTCCCACCTCCCTCCCCATAACATCTCTGTGGGTCATCCCCATGCACCAGCCCCAAGCATGCTGTATCCTACGTCAGACATAGACTGGCGATTCAATTCTTACATGATAGTATACATGTTAGAATGCCATTCTCCCAAATCATCCCACCCTCTCCCTCTCCCTCTGAGTCCAAAAGTCCGTTATACACAGCTGTGTCTTTTTTCCTGTCTTGCATACAGGGTCGTCATTGCCATCTTTCTAAATTCCATATATATGTGTTAGTATACTGTATTGGTGTTTTTCTTTCTGGCTTACTTCACTCTGAATAATCGGCTCCAGTTTCATCCATCTCATCAGAACTGATTCAAATGAATTCTTTTTAATGGCTGTCTGAAGCCCTGTTTTAGGTTCAAAATAAAAAGAGGTAGAATAAGAGATCTGTTTCAGTTTTTCCTACCATTGAGGGTAGATAAAGACTTCATGAGATGGAAGAATGATGGAAATAATGGGGGAATACGAGAGAAAACTGGTTGATGATATATCTCAGCAAAGGCATCTTGGGTATTTCACTCTGCTTTCTCCAGGCTTCATCTCCCATCTATGTTTAATCCCAGACAGCATAATAGAATACCCAGAGAATTTGAGCACTTGAATATAAATTAGAACCATGTAAATTTTCATAACTAGCACCTAGGATAGAGGCAACCTTTAAGTTTCCCTGAGACCCGATGGTTCAGGAACAGAGGAAATCTCTATGGTCAGAGAGTATTATACTTTGAGGTCAGCCTCTTTTCCTGCAGCCCTTGAAGCTGGGTTGTGTACTGGTTTAGGCAGAGGATGGGTTAAATTTCAGATAACTGGGGGAAAGAGAGAAATTAAATCAAAGTTTAGTTCACAAGCATTTTGCTCTGACTGATCAGTGAGGACAATACAGTTTATCTAATCATTTATGAGGCAAAGGATGAGAATTCGGAAGTTTAGTGTCTCTGCTGTCATAGGTAATCCATGAGTCTTTTCCAAGTTATATACCAAAGGGAAACTCTTTATAATTAGTTTCCCAGAATACAAAAGGGTGGTGACATGTCTTTAATCTTTGCTCTTTTCCAGGATCACAAGGCTCAAGTATAGTTCAACATTTTCAAAGGACACTGAGTAAACGAGGAAGATGGATCCAGTATGGTCAACTCGAAGACTTACACTTGAACTTTAAAAGTGAAGAAAAAGGAGGAAGAAGAGGAGGGGGGAAAGGGAAAAATTTTAAAACTTCTTACTGGTCTTGCATTTCTTCTTATCAACATTCAGTACATAAAGGCAGTGAGCAACAAGATACCCAAGGAAGGAGTATGAGATGAAGACTGTTTGAGCAAGTAAGTGTTAGTAGCTCAGTCATGCCCAGCTCTTTGTGATCCCGACTCTTTGCAGCCCACCAGGCTCCACTGTCCATGAGATTTTCCGGACAAGGGTACTGGAGTGGATCGCCACTTCCTTCTCCAGGGGATCTTCCCAATCCAGGGATCAAACCTGGGTTTCCTGCACTGCAGGCCGATTCTTTACCGACTGAGCTACAAGGGAAGCCCTACTGCTTAACTGCCAAAATTTTACTTAATTATTAAATCTATGAGCTGTTTTGGCCTTGCAAGAGCTCAGAGAATATTGTGCCATTGAACTTTTCTGCAGGGTTCACTGAATTTTAGCCAACTAAAAAGTAACTAGATAACCAGTGGCCAAAGCACTAGAAATAAATGTTGAATGTATTTACTTGTAGAACCTAGGCAAGAAAAGTATGGGAGCTAAGATGTCAGAATAAATATAAATATTGTGTGCCTTGACCATGTAGAAATTATATAATAAAAAATGGATAGGAAAGGGAGAAAGGGAGTCAGAAACCCCATAAACTAATTTTCTTACTTATTAAAAGTAAATATAATTAGTAACTAAAGTCAGCAGAGAGAAAAGAGGGAGTAGAAGGAAAAGGAAGAGGAAATATCTTAGTTTTTAATCATTATTCATAGCAGGGAATTTAGAAATATAAGACTCAGGGTCTCAAACAAATCTTTATTTTTTTAAATTTAAACTTATTTATTTTAATTGGAGGCTAATTACTTTACAATATGGTATTGGTTCTGCCACACATCAACATGAATCCGCCACAGGCATACATGTGTTCCCTATCCTGAACCCCCCTCCCACCTCCCTCCCCGTACCATCTTTATTATTACAAAGATCACAACTAAAGGAAAAAACACATAATTTGAATAACAGAAAAGCAAACACACAAAAAGCAAAGAAAAGAGACTTGAAAATGAAAGACTTCAGAACCCCAGAGACAAGGCAGCACAAACCCCACCACGGAATAAAGACGAAATGGAAGCTTCATATCAATAACTCACCTGTTAAAAGGCTTAGACTTTAAAAGAAGAAACTTTCCAGAAGGATCACACAACCCAATTCTGTGGTGCGTGGTGTAGATTCCATTACATAATTACTCCAGAAAGGCTAAAAAAAAAAAAAAAATTAAAGCTATAAACCAGAAAATACAAACAAAAATAAGGTAGAGATATCAGCCAAACTACAACAAAAAAAGAAAGCCTAACAGTTCAGAAGTGTGCTATTTACAGTGGACATAGTAAAGGTACAACTATCTATGCACCAGCATTTATAACATATAAATTACAGATGGCAGAAGTAGAAACAGACAGAAAGCACTAGTGAAAAACACTAGTTACCTCTCTTGGTCCATGTCAGATCAAGTGAATGGAAATACTTAAGTGTATCAGTTCAGTTCAGTTACTCAGTCGTGTCCATCTCTTTTCCACCCCATGAACCGCAGCACACCAGGCCTCCCTGTCCATCATCAACTCTCAGAGTTTACTCAAACCTATGTCCATCAGGTTGGTGATGCCATCCAAACATCTCATCCTCAGTCGTCCCCTTCTCCTCCCACTCACAACCTTTCCCAGCATCAGGGTCTTTTCAAATGGGTCAGCCTTTTGAATCAGGTGGTCAAAGTATTGGAGTTTCAACTTCAGCATCAGTCCTTCCAATGAACACCCAGGACTGATCTCCTTTAGGATTGACTAGTAAGAATCTTCTCCAACACCACAGTTCAAAAGCATCAGTGCTTCGCTGCTCAGCTTTTTTATAGTCTCACCTCTCACATTCATACATGACCACTGGAAAAACAATAGCCTTGGCTAGATGGACCTTTGCTGGCAAAGTAATGTCTCTGCTTCTTAATATGCTGTCTAGGTTGGTCATAACTTTCCTTCCAAAGAGTAAGCGTCTTTTAATTTCATGGCTACAATCACCATCTACAGTGATTTTGGAGCTAAAAAAAATAAAATCTGGCACTGTTTCCATTTTGTTCCCATCTCTTTGCCAAGAAGTGATGGGACCAGATGCCATGATCTTTGTTTCTTGAATTTTGAGTTTTAAGGCAGCTTTTTCACTCTCTTCTTTCACTTTCATCAAGAGGCTCTTTGGTTCCTCTTCACTTTCTGCCATAAGGGTGGTGTCATCTGTATATCTGAGGTTATTGATATTTCTCCCTGCAATCTTGATTCCAGCTTGTGCTTCTTCCAGCCCAGCATTTCTCATGATGTACTCTGCGTATAAGTTAAATAAGCAGGGTGACAATATACAGCCTTGATGTACTCCTTTTCCTATTTGGGACCAGTCTGTTGTTCCATGTCCAGTTCTAACTGTTGCCTCTTGACATGCATACAGACTTCTCAGGAGGCAGATAAGGTGGTCAGGTATTCCAAGCTCTAAGAATTTTCCACAGTTTGTTGTGATCCACACAGTCAAAGGCTTTGGCATAGTCAATAAAGTAGAAATAGATGTTTTTCTGGAACTCTCTTGCTTTTTTGATGATCCAGCAGATGTTGGCAATTTGATCTCTGGTTCCTCTGCCTTTTCTAAATCCAGCTTAAATATCTGGAAGTTCACGGTTCATGTACTGCTGAAGCCTGGCTTGGAGAATTTTGAGCATTACTTTGCTAGTGTGTGAGATAAGTGCAATTGTGTGGTAGTTTGAGAATTCTTTGTCATTGCCTTTCTTTGGGATTGGAATGAAAACTGACCTTTTCCAGCCCTGTGGCCACTGCTGAGTTTTCCAAATTTCCTGGCATATTGAGTGCAGCACTTTCACAGCATCATCTTTTAGGATTTGAAAGTGCTTAACTGGAATTCCATCACCTCCCCTAATTTGTTGGTAGTGATGCTTCCTAAGGCCCACTTGACTTCACATTCCAGGATGTCTGACTGTAGTGAGTGATCACACCATCGTGATTATCTGGGTTGTGAAGCTCTCTTTTGTACAGTTCTTCTGTGTATTCTTGCCCCCTCTTCTTAATATCTTCTGCTTCTGTTAGGTCCATACCATTTCTTTTCTTTATTGTGTCCATCCTTGCATGAAATATTCCCTTGGTATATCTTTTTCTTGAAGAGATATCTAGTCTTTCCTCTACTTCTTTGTACTGATCACTGAGGAAGGCTTTCTTATTTCTCCTTGCTTTTTTTTGGGAAAGATAGGACACTGAAAAATGAACTCCCCAGCTCAGTAGATTCCCAATATTCTGCTGGAGATCAGTGGAGAAATATCTCTAGAAAAAATGAAGAGACGGAGCCAAAGCGAAAACAACACCCAGTTGTGGATGTGACTGGTGATGGAAGAAGGTCCCATGATGTAAAGAGCCATATTACATAAGAACCTGGAATATTAGGTCCACAAATCAAGGCAAATTGATCACCAAAGAAGGCTTTCTTATCTCTCCTTGCTATTCTTTGGAACTCTGCATTTAGATGGATATATCTTTTCTTTTCTCCTTTGCCTTTAGCTTCTCTTATTTTCACAGCTATTTGCAAGGCCTCCTTAGACAACCATTTGCTTTTTTGCATTTCTTTTTCTTGGGGATGGTCTTGATCCCTGCCTCCTGTACAATGTCATGTATCTCCATCCATAGTTCTTCAGGCACTCCATCTGTTAGATCTAATACCTTGAATCTATCTGTCACTTCCACTGTATAATCATAAGGAATTTGGTATAGGTCATACTTGAATGGTCTAGTGGTTTCCCCTACTTTTTCAATTTAAGTCTGAATTTTGAAATAAGGGGTTCATGATTGATTTTGGTATTGACCATCTGGTGATGTCCATGTGTAGAGTCATCTCTTGTATTGCTGGAGAAGGTGTTTGCTATAACCATTGCATTCTATTGGAAAAACTCTGTTAGGCTTGCCCTGGTTTATTTTGTGCTCCAAGGACAAACTTGCCTGTTACTCCAGGTATCTCTTGATTTCCTACTTTTGCATCCCAGTCCCCTATGATAAAAAGGACAACTTTTTTGGATGTTAGTTCTAGAATGTCTTGTAGGTCATCATAGACCCTTTCAACTCCAGCATCTTTGGCATTAGTGGTTGGGGCATAAACTTGGATTACTGTGATATTGAATGGTTTGTCTGGGAAACAAACAGAGATCATTCTGTCATTTTTGAGATTGTACCCAAATACTGCATTTCAGACTCTTGTGGACTATGGTGGCTACTCCATTTCTTCTAAGGGATTCTTGCCCTCAGTAGTAGATGTAATGGTCATCTGAGTTAAACTCCCCCATTCCAGTCCATTTTAGTTTGCGGATTCCTAGAATGTCGACATTCGCTCTTGCCATCTCCTGTTTAATCGCTTCCAATTTACCTTGATTCATGGACCTGACATTCCAGGTTCCTCTGCAGCACTGTTCTGTACAGCACTGAACTTTACTTCCATCACCAGTCACATCCATAACTTGATGCAGTTTCCTCTTTGGCTCTGTCTCTTCACTGTATCTGGAGCTATTTCTCCACTGATCTCCAGTAGCACATTGGGCACCTACCCACCTGGGGAGTCCATCTTTCAGTGTCCTATCTTTTTGCCTTTTCAGACTGTTTATGGGGTTCTCAAGGCATGAATACTGAGGTGGTTTGCCATTCCCTTCTCCAGTGGACCACGTTTTGTCAGAACTCTCCAGCATGACCTGTCGTCTTGGGTGGCCCTACATGGCATGGCTCATGGTTTCACTGAGTTAGACAAGGCTGTGGTCCATGTGATCAGATTGGTTAGTTTTCTGTGATTGTGGTTTTCAGTCTCTCTGCCCTCTGATGCATATGGATAACGGGCTTATGGAATCTTCCTGATGGGAGGGACTGACTGTGGGGGAAACTTGGTCTTGTCCAATGGATGGGGCCATGCTCAGTAAATCTTTACTCCAGTTTTCTGTTGAAGGCTGGGGCTGTGTTCCCGCCCTGTTGTTTGGCCTGAGGTCAAACTATGGTGGGAGGAGTGAAGATAAAGGCCTGGTGCAAGCGCTGTAGTAATCAGTGCCCTGACCCTGCCGCAGGCCGCTGTCTACCTATGCCTTTTCCAGAGACACCTGGACACTCACAGGCAAGTCTGGCTCAGCCTCTGGTGGTGTGTCTGTTCCATTCTCCTGGTCTCTGGTGGCACAGGGCTTTGTTTTCCAAGAGTCTGTTTTCCCAGTCCTGTGTAAGTTCTGTAATCAAATCCCATTGGCCACCGAAGTCAAATTCCCTTTGGGGTCTCAGTCCCTGAGCCAAATGCTCAGGTTGAGAAATCTGTTGTGGGTCTGAGAACTTTCTTAGCAGTGTGAGAATTTCTTTGGTATAATTGTTCTGCAGTTTCTGGGGCATCTGCTTGGCAGCTCTATGGTGGGGTTAATGGCACCCTCCTCCAAGAGGGCTATGCCATCCACTATATGACCCAGGTCTGCAGCACCCAGAGCCCCTACCCTGCGGCAGGCCACTGCTGACCCGTGCCTCAGCAGGAGATATCCACACACTCACAGGCAGGTCTGGCTCAGTCTCTGTGGGGCCTCTGGGTCCTGGTGCACACAAGGCTTTGTTTGAGCCCTCTGAGCATCTCTGGTGCATATGGGGTTTGATTCTAAATGTGATTTCACCCCTCCTACCATCTTGCTGGGGCTTCGTCTTTGCCCTAGGACGTGGGGTATATGTTTTTGGTGGGGTCCAGCATTCTCTTGTCGATGGTTGCTCAGCAGCTAGCTGCAATTTTGGAGTTGTCACAGGAGAAATGAGTGCATGTTCTACTTGCCATCTTGCTCCTTTCTGCTTAAGTATGTGGAACATTGAAATAACAATAAGGCAGAGCTAATTGATAAGATAATCATGTACCTTATTAATTTTTAATTATCCTGGGAATATTTGGGAAAATTTGCCAACAGAAAATTCTTAATCTATTCTGAATTGAAAATAAATAGGAATCTCAGACACAACCGTGTTTCACCCTCATGCAATAAACTAGACCACAAAGAGGTCCTTTTAACTGAAATTGGTAAGAATATTTTCTTAAAGTCTAAGTTGAATAATAATAAGAAAATGACATCTCATCATATATAAAAAAATGTAATAAAAACAGAATTTATGGGATGTTGTTAATATAGGGTTTAGAAGGGTCAGTTCAGTTCAGTTCAGTCACTCAGTCATGTCTGACTCTTTGCGACCCCATGAATCGCAGCACGCCAGGCCTCCCTGTCTATCACCACCTCCCGGAGTTCACTCAGACTCACGTTCATCGAGTCCGTGATGCCATCCAGCCATCTCATCCTCTGTTGTCCCCTTCTCCTCCTGCCCCCAATCCCTCCCAGCATCAGAGTCTTTTCCAATGAGTCAACACTTCGCATGAGGTGGCCAAAGTATTGGAGCTTCAGCTTCAGCATCATTCCTTCCAAAGAAATCCCAGGGCTGATTTCCTTCAGAATGGACTGGTTGGATCTCCTTGCAGTCCAAGGGACTCTCAAGAGTCTTCTCCAACACCACAGTTCAAAAGCATCAATTCTTCGGTGCTCAGCTTTCTTCACAGTCCAACTCTCACATCCATACATGACCATAGGAAAAACCATAGCCTTGACTAGACAGACCTTAGTCAGCAAAGTAATGTCTCTGCTTTTGAATATGCTATGTAGGTTGGTCATAACTTTCCTTCCAAGGAGTAAGCGTCTTTTAATTTCATGGCTGCAGTCACCATCTTCAGTGATTTTGGAGCTAAAAAAAATAAAGTCTGACACTGTTTCCACTGTTTCCCCATCTATTTCCCATGAAGTGATGGGACCAGATGCCATGATCTTCGTTTTCTGAATGTTGAGCTTTAAGCCAACTTTTTCACTCTCCTCTTTCACTTTCATCAAGAGGCTTTTTAGTTCTTCTTCACTTTCTGCCATAAGGGTGGTGTCATCTGCATATCTGAGGTTATTGATATTTCTCCCGCAATCTTGATTCCAGCATGTGCTTCTTCCAGCCCAGCATTTCTCATGATGTACTCTGCATAGAAGTTAAATAAGCAGGGTGACAATATACAACTGTGATGTACTCCTTTTCCTATTTGGAACCAGTCCATTGTTCCATGTCCAGTTCTAACTGTTGCTTCCTGACCTGTATACAGATTTCTCAAGAGGCAGGTCAGGTGGTCTGGTATTCCCATCTCTTTCAGAATTTTCCACAGTTTATTGTGATCACAATCTTAATATACTTAGTAAAAACTGGAGTCATGAAGAGGTATCGAACTCAACAAAGTCAGGAAAAGGAATATAAGTAAACTGAAGGGAAGCAGAGGAAGTCTGGCAGGTTGAATGCTGAGCCTGCTTTTCCGGCTCTCCGTATGTGTCCTCTGCCTCTAGACTGAGTGCTCAGACATGTGGCTTTCTTTGGCAAATGAGAAGCCAGCAGATGGGATAAGTAGAGGCTTGCAGTTTGCTTGTGCAAGAGGGCAAGCCCTCTGTGCTTCTACCATTGCCATGAAACAACAGGTCTCAACTGACCCGCTGGTTCAGAGGAGGGTGAGATGTATATGGAGGGAAGCATCAGGTACTGACACGCAGGAGGGAAGAGAAGTGCTTCAGCCACCAGAGCCTGGAGAGGAATTACCCCGGCAAGTACTGATTTCAGGAGGGAGCATCTACCACAGAGGGCCTGTGATTGCTTGCTATGTGATAATTACAACATGAATTAATTAACTAGGAAACAGGATATTGGTATGTTCTATTTATCTTGTAATTTTCAAAATTAATGAGAAAATAAACATAAATTGCTTTAAAACACACAAGAAGATGCTCAGTCTTAAAATGTGCACTAAAACTACACTAGAATAGCTTTTGTTAACTATTAAATTGAAAAATTGAGCAGTTTAATGGCACCTTTCATTTGCAAAAGTAGTGGACTAGGTATAGTGAGAACAGATATTGACCCAACTAGTATTTCTTTGGGATTGGAATGAAAACTGACCTTTTCCAGTCCTGTGGCCAAATCTGCTGGCATATTGAGTGCAGCACTTTCACAGCATCATCTTTCAGGATTTGAAATAGCTCAACTGGAATTCCATCACCTCCACTAGCTTTGTTTGCAGTGATGCTTTCTAAGGCCCACTTGACTTCACATTCCAGGATGTCTGGCTCTAGATTAGTGATAACATCATCATGATTATCTGGGTTGAAGATCTTTTTGGTTCCGGTTCTTCCATGTATTCTTGCTACCTCTTCTTAATATCTTCTGCTTCTGTTAGGTCCCTACCATTTCTGTCCTTTATCAAGCCCATCTTTGCATGAAATGTTCCCTTGGTATCTCTAATTTTCTTAAAGAGATCTCTAGTCTTTCTCATTCTGTTGTTTTCCTCTATTTCTTTGCATTGATCGCTGAAGAAGGCTTTCTTATCTCTCCTTGCTATTCTTTGGAACTCTGCATTCAGATGCTTATATCTTTCCTTTTCTCCTTTGCTTTTCGCCTCTCTTCTTTTCGCAGCTATTTGTAAGGCCTCCCCAGACAGCCATTTTGCTTTTTTGCATTTCTCTCCCATGGGGATGGTCTTGATCCCTGTCTCCTGTACAATGTCATGAACCTCATTCCATAGTTCATCAGGCACTCTATCTATCAGATCTAGACCTTTAAATCTATTTCTCACTTCCACTGTATAATCGTAAGGGATTTGACTTAGGTCATACCTGAATGGTCTAGCGGTTTTCCCTACTTTCTTCAATTTGAATCTGAATCTGGTAATAAGGAGTTCATGATCTGAGCCACAGTCAGCTCCTGGTCTCGTTTTTGTTGACTGTATAAAGCTTCTCCATCTTTGGCTGCAAAGAACATAATCAATCTGATTTTTAGGTTGACCATCTGGTGATGTCCATGTGTAGAGTTTTCTCTTGTGTTGTTGGAAGAGGGTGTTTCCTATGACCAGTGCATTTTCTTGGCAAAACTCTATTAGTCTTTGCCCTGCTTCATTCCATACTCCAAGGCCAAATTTGCCTGTTACTCCAGGTGTTTCTTGACTTCCTACTTTTGCATTCCAGTCCCCTAGAATGAAAAGGACATCTTTTTTGGGTGTGAGTTCTAAAAGGTCTTGTAGGTCTTCATAAAACCATTCAACTTCAGTTTCTTCAGCGTTACTGGTTGGGGCATAGACTTGGATAACTGTGATATTGAGTGGTTTGCCTTGGGGACGAACAGAGATCATTCTGTCGTTTTTGAGACTGCATCCAAGTACTGCATTTTGGACTCTTTTGTTGACCATGATGGCTACTCCATTTCTTCTGAGGGATTCCTGCCCGCAGTAGTAGATATAATGGTTATCTGAGTTAAATTCACCCATTCCAGTCTATTTTAGTTCACTGATTCCTAAAATGTCGACGTTCACCCTCGCCATCTCTTGTTTAACCACTTCCAATTTGCCTTGATTCATGGACCTGACATTCCAGGTTCCTATGCAATATTGCTCTTTACAGCATCGGATCTTGCTTCTATCACCAGTCACATCCACAACTGGGTATCGTTTTTGCTTTGGCTCCATCCCTTCATTCTTCCTGGAGTATTTCCCCACTGATCTCCAGTAGCATATTGGGCACCTACTGACCTGGGGAGTTCGTCTTTCGGTATCCTATCATTTTGCCTTTTCCTACTGTTCATGGGGTTCTCAAGGCAAGAATACTGAAGTGGCTTGCCATTCCCTTCTCCAGTGGACCACATTCTGTCACAATTGCACTCATCTCACGTGCTAGTAAAGTAATGCTCAAAATTCTCCAAGCCAGGCTTAAGCAATACATGAGCCGTGAACTCCCTTATGCTCAAGCTGGTTTCGGAAAAGGCAGAGGAACCAGAGATCAAATTGCCAACACCCGCTGGATCATGGGAAAAGCAAGAGAGTTCCAGAAAAACATCTATTTCTGCTTTATTGACTATGCCAAAGCCTTTGACTGTGTGGATCACAATAAACTGTGGAAAATTCTGAAAGAGATGGGAATACCAGACCACCTCACCTGCCTCTTGAGAAATCTGTATGCAGGTCAGGAAGCAACAGTTAGAACTGGACATGGAACAACAGACTGGTTCCAAATAGGAAAAGGAGTACGTCAAGGCTGTATATTGTCACCCTGTTTGTTTAACGTCTATGCAGAGTACATCATGAGAAACGCTGGACTGGAAGAAACACAAGCTGGAATCAAGATTGCCAGGAGAAATATCAATAACCTCAGATATGCAGATGACACCACCCTTATGGCAGAAAATGAAGAGGAACTAAAAAGCCTCTTGATGAAAGTGAAAGAGGAGAGCGAAAAAGTTGGCTTAAAGCGCAAAATTCAGGGAGCAAAGATCATGGCATCTGGTCCCATCACTTCATGGCAAATAGATGGGGAAACAGTGGAAACAGTGTCAGACTTTATTTTCTGGGGCTCCAAAATCACTGCAGATGATGACTGCAGCCATGAAATTAAAAGATGCTTACTCCTTGGAAGGAAAGTTATGACCAACCTAGATAGTATATTCAAAAGCAGAGATGTTACTTTGCTGACTAAGGTCTGTCTAGTCAAGGCTATGGTTTTTCCAGTGGTCATGTATAGATGCGAGAGTTGGACTGTGAAGAAGGCTGAGCACTGGAGAATTGATGCTTTTTAAAAAAATTTTTATTTTTACTTTATTTTATTTTACAAGACTATATTGGTTTTGCTGTACATCGACATGAATCCACCACGGGTGTGCATGAGTCCCCAATCCTGAACCCCCCTCCCACCTCCCACCCCATATCATCTCTCTGGATCATCCCTGTGCTTGGGGCTGGTGCACAGGGATGATCCAGAGAATTGATGCTTTTGAACTGTGGTGTTGGAGAAGACTCTTGAGAGTCCCTTGGACTGCAAGGAGATCCAACCAGTCCATTCTGAATGAGATCAGCCCTGGGATTTCTTTGGAAGGAATGATGCTAAAGCTGAAACTCCTGTAATTTGGCCACCTCATGCAAAGAGTTGACTCATTGGAAAAGACTCTGATGCTGGGAGGGATTGGTGGCAGGAGAAGAGGCCACCCAGGACGAGATGGCTGGATGGCATCATGGACTCGATGGATGTGAGTCTGAGTGAACTCCAGGAGTTGGTGATGGACAGGGAGGCCTTGCGTGCTGCGATTCATGGGGTTGCAAACAGTCCGACATGACTGAGCGACTGAATGAATTGAACTGAGTATGATTTCTAAGAGTAATTTAGCAATATTTTTCAGAATTAAATTAATAAATACTTTAACCTTTGACTTGACCATCATTTTCCCACTATTTACTTTATAGGTACACCTGTATAGGTGCAAAATAATGCATACAGATTGCTATCATAACAAATGATACATACAGCATATTTTGCAATAGAAAATGTTTGAAAATCACTTGACTATTCACCAGTAGTGAACTAGTTAAATAAATTATAATATGTAACTTTAAAAGAAACGTAATGCAACTGTATAAAAGAATGATGAAACATTTTATATATGTGAGTGGGTGTGTGACTAAGGTAGATTTATACTAAAAATGTGTATGTATTAATATATTTTTATACATTCATGCATTTACTTTTAAATAAAAAGTGATTTTCTAAAACTGGTTTTAAAAAGGAAAAATATATGCATATCATAAAATAGCTTCTTTATAATGGGGAACACAAAAATCTGTGTGTATATATTTATTGGTTTGCTTACAAATATAATAACATTGTGGAAACACCAAAACCAGTAATGAAAGTTATCTGTCAGGGTATGGAAATCAGGATGGGGACTGGACGCATAAAGGAAAGGGTAGAAGAAAGACAGGCTCTCACTGTCTATCACTTTCTATTTTCCTCTCTTTGAATCACATGAGTATATTATTTATTTTGGAAAAAACCCTCGGTGAAGAATAAATATAACAAGAAAACACAATGATGGGGAGGGCGAAATACATCCATCAAGTTACAAGCAGTCTGATAGATGCGTGAACGACAGAAAGACAAAGTCGGTCTCATAAGCTTTGACAGATTGTGCAGCATGGGGGTCAAAAGCTGGTACCCCACCAACAGAGCTTGCTATGACCAATGTGTTTCCTTGGTAAAACTCCGTTAGCCTTTGCCCTCCTTCATTTTGTACTCCAAGGCCAAACTTGGCTGTTACTCCAGGTATCTCTTGACTTTCTACTTTTGCATTCCAACGCCTATGATGAAAAGGACTTCATATTTCAGTGTTAGTTCTAGAAGGACTTGTAGGTCATCATAGAACCATTCAACTTCAGCTACTTTGACATTAGTGGCTGAGGCATAGACTTGGATTACCGTGATATCCAGTGGACACGTGGACATCACCAGATGGTCAATAATGAAGTCAGTTTGACTATATTCTTTCCACCTGAAGATGGAGAAGCTCTATATAGTAGCAAAAACAAGACTGGACGCTGACTGTGGCTCAGATCATGAACTCCTTATTGGAAACTTTGGGCTTAAACTGAAGAAAGGAGGGGAAACCACTTAGGCCATTCAGGTGTGACTTAAATCCAATCTCTTACAACTATACAGGGGAAGTGCCAAGTAGATTCAAGGGACTACATCTAATAGGCAGAGCGCCTGAAGAGCTGCAGGTGGGGGCTCACTACAGGGTACAAGTGGTGGTGACCAGAACCATCCCCAAGAAAAAAATGGAAAAAGGCAAAATGGCTGTCTGAGGAGGCTTTATGAATACATACATGAGAAAAGAAGAAAAGCCAAAGGCAAGGGAGAGAAGGAAAGATATGCCCATCTGAAGGCAGAGCTCCAAAGAATAGCAAGGAGAGACACGAAAGCCTTCCTGATTGATCAAGGCAAAAAAATAGAGGAAAACAATAGAATGGGAAAGACTAGAGATCTCTTCAAGAAAATTAGAGATACCAAGGGAACATTTCATGCAAAGATGGGCTCAATAAAGGACAGAAATGGTATGGACCGAACAGAAGCAGAAGATATTAAGAGAAGGTGGCAAGAACACACAGAAAAACTATACAAAAAAAGATCTTCATGACCCAGGTAATCATGATGGTGTGATCACTCACCTAGAGCCAGACATCTTGGAGTGTGAAGTCAAGTGGGCCTTAGGAAGCATCACTGCAAACAAAGCTAGTGGAAGTGATGGAATTCGAGCTGAGCAATTTTATATCCTAAAAGATGATGCTGTGAAAACGCTGCACTCAATATGCCAGGAAATTTGGAAAACTCAGCAGGGGCCACAGGACTGGAAAAGGTCAGTTTTCACTCCAACCCCAAAGTGCAATGCCAAAGAATGTTCAAACTACTGCACAATTGCACTCATTTCACATGCTTGCGAAGCAATGCTGAAAATTCTCCAAGCCTGGTTTCAACAGTACATGAACAGAGAACTTCAAGATGTTCAAGCTAGATTTAGAAAAGGCAGCAGAACCAGAGATCAAATTGCCAACACCCATTGGACCACAGCAAAGCAAAATAATTCGAGAAAATCAACTATTCCTGCTTTATTGACTATGCCAAAGCCTTTGACTGTGTGGATCACAACAAACTGTGGAAAATTGTTAAAGAGATGGGAATACCAAACCACCTTATCTGCCTCTTGAGAAATTTCAAGAAGCAATAGTTAGAACTAGACAAGGAACAACAGACTGGTTCAAAATTGGGAAAGGAGGGCATCAAGGCTGTATATTGTCACCATGCCTCTTCAACTTATATGCACAGTACATCATGTGAAATACTAGGCTGGATGAAGCAAACGCTGGGCTGGATGAAACACAAGCTGGAATCAAGACTGCAGGAGAAATCTCAGTAACCTCAGATATGCAGGTGACACCTATGGCAGAAAAAGAACTAAAGAGCCTCTTGATGAAGGTGAAGAGGAGAATGAAAAAGCTCACTTAAAACTCAACATTCAAGGAATGAAATCACAGCATCATGTCCCATCACCTCATGGCAAATAGGTGGGGAAACAATGGAAGCAGTGACAGACTTCATTTTCTTGGGCTTTGAAATCACTGCAGATGGTGACTGCACCATGAAACTAAGACACTTGCTCCTGGGAAAAAAATATGACCAAAATAGACAGAACATTAAAAAGCAGAGGCCTTATTTTGCCAACAAAGGTCCATCTAGTAAGAATTATGGTTTTTCCAGTAGTCGTGTATGGATGTGAGAGCTGGACTATAAAGAAAGCTGAGCGCCAAAGAACTGATGCTTTTGAACTGTGGTGTTGGAGAAGACTCTTGAGTCCCTTGGACAGCAAGGAGATCAAACCAGTTAATCCTAAAGGAAATCGGTCCTGAATATTCACTGCAAAGGTTGATGCTGAAGCTGAAACTGCAGTTCTTTGGCCACCTGATGCATAGAGCTGATTCACTGGAAATGATCCTGATGCTGGGAAAGATGGTTGGGAGGAGGAGAAGGGGACAACAGAGGATGAGATGATTGGATGGCATCATTGACTCGATGGACATGAGTCTGAGCAAGCTCTGGAGATGGTGAAGGACAGGGAGGCCTGGTGTGCTGTAGTCCATGGGGTCGAAAAGTGTTGGACCCAACTGAGTGACTGAACAGCCGCAACTGACTGAATTCAGCACATGTATGAACAGCACAACATTGTTTTAAAGTGCAAGTCTTAGTGTCTGTGTGAGCCTGCAGTCTCCAGTTAGTCGTGGTCACTATCCCTCTATTATTTATACCAGACACTGAAAAGCTATAATCTCTGAGGTAGAGTCACTTGTGATCAGATAGTCTCATCACTGACCGTAGAAACCGCTGTCTTCTCTATATCAGTCTCTTAGAACCTTTTCACCATAGGAAAAATATCAGCTTCTAAAACTCAAAGTGTTAGATTTTCCTCTAACCACGGTTAAAGATGACCCTTTCAACCCCACTTGCTCAGGAGTTAGGGGACCCAGGCAGGTTAGAGAGGAAAGTCTATGTTTCCACCACCTGTAACATATTTGACCTGTTTGTGAAAAGCTTTTCATAAGAGAACCAAATGTTCCCCTTAACATTTACTTAAAAAATTAGAAAATGCGTTAGTAACAGCCTTATCTCCCAGATTTGCACAGGAAAGGACAACATGACCTTTTAAATATTCTTTTTTAGTTAATTCTTAAGATCAAGATTGAGAAAAGAAATTGAGAATAAATATTGGAAAAATATGACTGTTAAGCAGCCAAACCTGGAAGAGTGGGGCCCACAATAGGGAAAGTAATTGATAGATGAATAATACAATGTGTAAAGATGTATTAGCGTTTTCATTATTTTGTACTATTTCTATTCAGTTGGAGCTGATTTCCATAGTAATATAGTTAGCTAAAAATCTGCCTTTCTATATAAGGTCTCCACAGAAAAAGCAAATATGAAAATGGCAATTTTTAAAACAATATTCTTTTTTCGTTTAATAAAACTAATGTTTTCAAAATCTGCTTTTATTAAAACACAATAAATACCATCAATTTTTGACATGAAATCTCATTATATACTGTAAATATTTATCACTTTCTAGGGGGAGGATTATGCAGTAGATGACTTCCGTTGATTCACTCATAAAGCCGAGTAGGAAGTGAAGCTTCTTTTTATTTTCATAAAAATAAAAGGGACTCAGAATTTGACAACCATTCCATTTGGACCAGATAATCAGACAAAGCACAGATGGTGCACTTTTCAAGAGCATTTATTTTAGCGTTAGAAAAATTATAAAAATAATGTTAATATAAAAACCTTCAATGTAAAATAAATGGAAAACAGACAATAACGCTAGCATAGAGATCACATCCTCTCCTGTTCTAGGATGCACTCCCTTACTAGATCTAAAGTTTGGGCATCAAGTATTCCATTTCGAGGTGGGTAGAGCAGTATAATTTGTATTGTTTCATGGTTGTAGATTTGACAAGAAAACCATTAAAATCAAATAACGGCTTGAGGCAGAGAACAAGACACAGGTCTAAAAGGTCTTGATGTCAACAGGCCCAGGTATTCCTGGGGACCTACGCAGCTCAGTCATTGGTCAGACTTCTACAAACTTATAGGCCCTTGGCCACTAATCACTGAGGACACAGATCACATAGTTTGGGGGTCTGCCGTGGCTTTTGAGAGCCCAGTGAAAGACAGATATGCTTGTGCAGCTACAAAGCCTTGTATTTAGATTCAAGTGGGTCACAGACTCTGAGGATCCAGGGACTGCTGGTTAAGGGTCCCTGAAATAAATTACCTCTAACATGTTCCAAGCATTTTTATCCATTCATTATTTGGTCCCTTCTTTTTCAGAAGCGCATGGTCATCACTCACCTGCAAGTATTCTGAATTGCTGGCGTTCAGTCGCTCAGTCGTGTCCGACTCTGCAGCCCCACGGCCTGCAGCACACCAGGCTTCCCTGTCCTTCACTGTCTCCCGGAGTTTGCTGATACGAAAGATCTAAAGTTGATCCCACTGTTAACAGTCTTTCACATGCAATATTACCTTTCAGTTTCGGTCGTAAACCTGTAGTGTCAATCCCGCTTCTGAAGACAAAAGAGGGTTAGGCTTTAATAACTGTATCTCTTCTTTCTGAGCTAATACTGATTGGAGAGCGGTGAGAGGTGAGAGTCTATCATATTGACCAGGTAAATAAAACTCAACTAGTTCAAGTCCTTGGCAGGGCACGTTGACTTTTGGATATTTACTCTTTTACCCAAGTGCGCTAAGTTATCTTCCCAGGCAGTGCCACATAATAGTATGGTGTTTCTCTACTGTACTTGGAAAACATTTTCTAAAATTAAACAGTCTACTATAAAACATCAAAAGACCAAATCAGTTAGCCTTAGATACTATTGTTTTGACTATTAAATGCTTACTTCATTTTACAAAGTTATCAATTGGGAAAAGAAAAGCTATCACCTCAGAGTTCTCAAAATTATTCTGATTCTTCTACAATCCACTTTGAAGTTCAGACGTGTTTTTAATTTTTGTGGATGCAGCTTGCAGATGAAACTACGCATGTGCAATTAAACGATTTCTCCTTTAAATGTAATGGCTTTTCAATACTCAGATGATGTGTTTTTAAAAGGGATTAACTATCCACTTTATGAAAGTGATCATTTAATTATTCTGGACAAAAAAAAAAAAACAGAAAAAGTAATAGCAATTATAATGTCCGAGACTCAGCCAAAGTCCGTTTCAAATCCTGACCTGTTCTGTTCTCGGCCATCATGCTCGTATTGTTCCAGTCTGACTTCAGGACTGTAAAAATAATGAACGATACTGGGCATGAACTTGGTACTAAGAATATCCTTCTTAAAAACAGAATATTTGAATGTGTTCCAGGGAAACTGGATTAAGACAGTAAAATGAGAGCACATAACTCACTCAACATTTGATTTTTAAAAGAATTAAATCATTACTATGCTAAAATACAATTTAAAAAGTCAGTGAAGCAGAAATTTCAAGAAATTCTTTAGAAATATATAAAGCAGATAGAATTGGGTCCATAGCAACTCTGAAAGCTGTGGCAGATGCTGTTGTTCCACAGACATTCAAACCTACGAGTCAAACTTTCTGTGAGAGGAGGCCACGCAAGGACAGCGGTGAACCCGGTCAATCAGGAAATAGGTCCTGCACACCTGAGTAGATTACCTTTTCCCTTGTGACCTGGTTCAGGGGGACAGGTTAAAATAGCAAGTGACTGGGAGAAGCTGATGCGTACTCAGGTATAGGGCAACTTTCAACAGGACGTAAAAACTTCTGCAGTCAGAATTTTAGCAAAGAGTGTATCTTATTCCACTCATATCACTATTGGAGAAATATCTATGAATTAGGATAAGTAAACAGGATAATACTCCTAACATTTTTTTCAAAAGAATAAGCTTTTACACCCAGAAATGAAATATAAAAATATCAAGAGAAATTCCATCTAAATCTTGAAATTGTAGTAGAGGAGAAGAAATGGAGCAGAGAAAATTATTAACACAAAAGGTATAAGAAATTTCAAAGCTAACGAAATAAATTATTTTTTTAGTTTTTGAAGTGAACTCAATATCAAGCAGACTTTATGCAATAATTTCAGTTTTCAGGAGAAATTTTAAAGACATTGAGAATAATGAGAAAATTTAGTTTCCAGAAAGATAAAAATAGATTTTCTACAAAGCAATGACAATCAAATTGATATCATGCGTCTCATCAAAACCCATTTATATTAGAAAACCCTGGAGTAAAATGTTGACATTTTCTGAAGGAAATGATTTTGAACCTAAAATTTTATATTCAATGAAAATGGCATGAAATTTGAAAGGCCCACAGAGAGGTTTAGGATTAAAATCTCCAAAACCATTTGTTACACATAAACTCTGAAAAAATCATTAGAAAAATAACTGAAAAATAAATACACATAGGTGCACACATATGCATGCACAGTAAAACCATGATATAAACAAGCAAATAAGCAAACAAAATTTCAGTCCAAAGAAATGCATAAAACATTTAGCTAATTCTAAAAAATTGTTTATGCACAATCTATGAAGATAATAACCTAGCCATCTGGATCTGAAATCCCAGATGATCTCAGCATGTAATATGGGAGAGGTTGGGAGAGGGCTATCATAGAACAAATGTGTCCAAAAAGGTGCGGGGAAAAGTCAAAGAGAAAAATGTGAGAGGATGTATAAGACACATAAAAGCTTATCCTAGAGACTCAACATGAAAATAATAGAAGTCTCAGGATGAGAAAGCCAAGAAGACATAAGAAAAAATTATTGCAGAATACTAAAGGAGAATATTTTCAGTACTGAAGAATGACATGAGAGAGACTCACAGATATTCCAGACATTTTCCATTAAAATTTGCAAGTAAACCAAGAGAGAAGACAACATGAGCCTGAAAAAGAGCTGGGAGTTGTCTGAAAGTCCAGTGATGATAAAAATGATAGTATCTGTTAAGCCATGTGAGAGTTGAACCATAAACAAGGCTGAGCGCCAAAGAATTGATGCTTTTGAACTTGGTGTTGGAGAAGACTCTTGAGAGTCCCTTGGGCTGCAAGGAGGTCCAACCAGTCCAGCCTAAATGATACCAGTCCTGGGTGTTTATTGGAAGGACCGATGCTGAAGCTGAAACTCCAGTACTTTGGCCAGCTGATGAGAAGAGCTGACTCATTGGATAAGACCCTGATGCTGGGGAAGACTGAAGGCGGGAGAAGGGGACGACAGAGAATGAGATGGGTGGATGGCATCACCGACTCGATGGACATGCGTTTGAACAAACTGAGGGAGATGGTGATGGACAGGGAGGCCTGGTGTGCTGAAGTCCATGGGATTGCAAAGAGTTGGAAACAACTTAGCCACTGAACAACAACAAAGAAATCTACAATACTTATAATGCTCTTCCAAAAATCTAATATGTATTATAAAGTAATTAAGGGAATATTTAAATGAGAAATTTCTAAACTTTACGTAAATTAAGAGAGAAACAGAGATTAAAAATATAATAACTATCAGCATTGTGGCATTTTTGTTAGAAAAAAACAAAAACCAAATTTTAGATCATCTGGAGAATGGGGCCTATGAGGTTTCAAGAGTTCTTTCCTTTTTTTCTCATAAGCCTTGCTGCACTACTTGATTTGTTACTGACGCATGTATTAATTTAATAAAAAGAAAAATATTTGTAAAGGAATAAAAGCTAAACCATTCACCAAAAATGGATTGTCCTATAGTAACTCATTATATATGGAATTTAGAAAAATGGTACTAATAAACCTATTTTTAGGGCGAGAACGGAGAAGGCAATAGCACCCCACTCCAATACTCTTGCCTGGAAAACCCCATGGGTGGAGAAACCTGAAGGGCTGCAGTCCATGGGGTCGCTAAGAGTTGGACACGACTGAGCGACTTCACTCTCACTTTTCACTTTCCTGCATTGGAGAAGGAAATGGCAACCCACTCCAGTGTTCTTGCCTGGAGAATCCCAGGGATGGGGGAGCCTGGTGGGCTGCCGTCTATGGGGTCGCACAGAGTCGGACACGACTGAAGCGACTTGGCAGCAGCAGCAGCAGAGATGCAGATGTAGAGAACTGACTCGTGGACTCAATGCAGGAAGGAGAGGGTGGGATGAATCAAGAGAGTAGCAATACCATTTGTACGCTGCATATGTGTGAAACAGACAGCTAGTGGGAAGCTGCTGCCCAGCAGCGAGCTCAGCCCAGCGCTCTGAGATGCCTTAGAGGGGTGAGATGGAGGGTGAGGTGGAGGGAGGCGTAAGAGGGAGGGGATATATGTGCACTTAGGGCTGACTCACACTGTGGTACAGCAGAAACCATCACAACGTTGTAAAGCAACTATCCTACAATTAAAAGTTAAAATAATAAAGATAAATTAAAATTCTCAGGGATTTCCATGGTGGTCCCATAGTTAAGGATCCACCTGCAAATGCAAAGGATTTGGGTTTGATCTCTGGTCCTGCAGGATCCCACATGCCGCGCAGCCACAAAGCCCCTGAGACACAACTACTGGAGCCCAGGCTCTAGAGGCTGGGCTCTGCAAAAGGGGAGTCACCATGAGAAGCCCATGGGCAGCAAAACAGAGTCCCCTGCTCACTGTAACTAGAGAAAGCCCATGCTCAGCAAAAATGAACCGGCACAGCCATATATATATATATATATATATATATATATATATATATATATATATATATATAACGGAGAAGGCAATGTCACCCCACTCCAGTACTCTTGCCTGGAAAATCCCATGGATGGAGGAGCCTGGTGGGCTGCAGTCCATGGGGTCGCTAAGAGTCGGACATGACTGAGCAACTTCACTTTCACTTTTCACTTTCATGCGTTGGGGAAGGAAATGGCAACCCACTCCAGTGTTCTTGCCTGGAGAATCCCAGGGATGGGGGAGCCTGGTGGGCTGCCGTCTATGGGGTCATACAGAGTCAGACATGACTGAAGCGACTCAGCAGCAGCAGCAGCATATATATATAATTAAAAAGCAAAAAAGGGGGAAAAGTGTTTGAAAATATTAAGTGTAGTTACAGGAATAATCTCAATATCACAATAAATGTGATGTGCTAATTTTCTCAATTTGGGTCATGCTGTCTGGTTAAAAAGAATCCAACTATTACCATTTGAAAATGACATACCAAGGTAGACACTCATCTTTCTGTGAAACACTCATCTTTTTTAGACAGCTTTCCTCTTTGGAGACTCTCTCTATTGAAAGTCTCTCATTTACAGGGTAGATATTCCCAGTGTCTTCTGAGATTATTGCAGATGTGTGTGACAAACTGGGGAGGGGCAAAATAGCTCTCAGTCTTTGAGTAAGAGTCACTGGCTTTCGCAGAGGTTAGCTGCAGTCTGGCATTTAGCCTCCAGTGGGATTTGAGACTTGGGTATCCGTGCTGAAAAGAAGCAGAGTTGCTACTGTTCGCTAGTAGAGCCATTGCACTGTGGTTTAGCTTTTCCTGTTAAGTAAGCCTTGAGTCTGAAAGTGAAGTGAAAGTGTTAGTTGCTCAGTCATGTCTGACTCTTTGCAACCCCATGGACTGTAGCCCACCAAGCTTCTCAGTCCATGGAGTTCTCCAGGCAAGAACATTGGAGTGATTTGCCATTCCCTTCTCCATGGATCTTTCCAACCCAGGTCTGGAAACTGGGTCTCCCGCAATGCAGGCAGGAGAGTGAAAAGTGAAAGTGAAGTTGCTCAGTCGTGTTCGACTTTTAGCGACCCCATGGACTGCAGCCTACCAGGCTTCTCCGCCCATGGGATTTTCCAGGCAAGAGTATTGGAGTGGGGCAGTATCTGAGCCACTGAGGAATCTCCTTGAGTCTGAGTATCTGGTCATTCTCTGTGAACAAACTATGTGAGTTATTTAATATTCTATAAATTTCTATTCTGCTTAACTAATCTTGCAACTACTGTTCTTTTCACCTAAAAACCCTGAGATACACATATCTAAAAGTAAGTGATAAGGAAAGATTGTGTACAGAGTGCTAAAATGATTCAGGGTGGATCACTGAAACCATGAATAATATAGGGTGCTGGATCAGAATGAGACTTTCAAGGGAGGTGACTAGAATCCAGTTATACAACCCTTCCATCTTTTGCCCACCAGCAAGTTAGAAAAGGGTTAGATTTAGGGATAAGTAGAGAAGGAAATGGCACCCCACTCCAATACTCTTGCTTGGAGAATCCCACGGACAGAGGAGCCTGCTGGGCTGCAGTCCATGGGGTCGCTAAGGGTCGGATAAGACTGAGTGTCTTCACTTTCACTTTTCACTTTCATGCATTGGAGAAGGAAATGGCACCCCACTCCAGTGTTCTTGCCTGGAGAATCCCGGGGATGGGGGAGCCTGGTGGGCTGCCGTCTATGGGGTCGCACAGAGTCGGACACGACTGAAGTGACTTAGCAGCAGCAGCAGCAGAGAACTTTTGGAGAGTTCCACTCCAAAATGAAAGAAATTCCTCAAGAAGACCACTTGAAGAACTTACTATGTGAATCCCAAGAATTTGGGGTATCCGGTCTATCTGATTCCATCTTTTGAAACTTAAGTGGCAAGAGATGGCTTTGTTAGGTGTTTTGATGATGGGGTAAATGAGCAGGCTTTGTAGTATGGCCTCTTCTGAAATTAATTTAAACATAAGATTAATAAAGCATGTTCTGTGGGCCTTGGAAAGGAGGGCCCTGGCGTGCAGGCATTTTTGGTCCCGTCCAAGAAGGCCCTGACGACTGGCAGCCCATGTGCAGGCAGGTGTCACAGGATGCTCGCAGATCCAAGAAGGGGGAAGCCACCATCACACAGAGACAGAGATGCCCTCGAAGAAAAAGCGTCTGAGAGAGCCTCAGGATGGGTCCATAACTGTGCTTCAGAGAGGAAGAATAATCAGATTTAAAGATTTCCCAGGTAAACAGAGTACTGCTGGTAGATCACTACAATGGTACGTGTAAGTCAGAAACTTCTTGCTCCCTGGTCTCTGCCCATTCCCTCCACTTCAAGTCAGAGATTATCACTGTTGAGACAAAGGGGCATTAAGTAGGAGGATTCAGTTCAGTTCAGTTCAGTCACTCAGTCGTGCCCAATTCTTTGCGACTCCATGAATCACAGCATGCCAGGCCTCCCTGTCCATCACCATCTCCCGGAGTTCACTCAAACTCATGTCCATCGAGTCGGCGATGCCATCCAGCTATTTCATCCTCGGTCGTCCCCGTCTCCTCATGCCCCCAATCCCTCCCAGCATCAGAGTCTTTTCCAATGAGTTAACTCTTCGCATGAGGGGGCCAAAGTATTGGAGTTTCAGCTTTAGCATCAGTCCTTCCAATGAACACCCAAGACTGATCTCCTTCAGAATGGACTGGTTGGATCCCCTTGCAGTCCAAGAGATTCTCAAGAGTCTTCTCCAACACCACAGTTCAAAAGCATCAATTCTTCGGCACTCAGCCTTCTTCACAGTCCAACTCTCACATCCATACATGACCACAGGAAAAACCATAGTCTTGACTTAGATGGACCTTTGTTGGCAGAGTAATGTCTCTGCTTTTCAATATGCTATCTAAGTTGGTCATAACTTTTCTTCCAAGGAGTAAGCGTCTTTTAATTTCATGGCTGCAATCACCATCTTCATTGATTTTGGAGCCCCCCAAAATAAAATCTGATACTGTTTCCACTGTTTCCTGATCTATTTGCCATGAAGTGATGGGACCAGATGTAATGATCTTAGTTTTCTGAATGTTGAGTTTTAAGCCAACTTTTCGACTCTCCTCTTTCACTTTCATCAAGAGGCTCTTTAGTTCTTCTTCATTTTCTGCCATAGGGTGGTGTCATCTGCATATCTGAGGTTATTGATACTTCTCCCGGCAATCTTGATTCCAGCTTGTGTTTCTTCCAGCCCAGTGTTTCTCATGATGTACTCTGCATAGAAGTTAGATAAGCAGGGTGACAATATACACCTTGACACACTCCTTTGCCTATTTGGAACCAGTCTGTGGTTCCATGTCCAGTTCTAACTGTTGCTTCCTGACCTGCATACAGATTTCTCAAGAGGCAGGTCAGGTGGTCTGGTATTCCCATCTCTTTCAGAATTGTCCACAGTTTATTGTGATCCACACAGTCAAAGGCTTTGGCATAGTCAATAAAGCAGAAATAGATGTTTTTCTGGAACTCTCTTGCCTTTTGCATGATCCAGCAGATGTTGGCAATTTGATCTTTGGTTCCTCTGCCTTTTCTAAAACCAGCTTGAACATCTGGAAGTTCATGGTTCACATATTGCTGAAGCCTGGCGTGGAGAATTTTGAGCATTACTTTACTAGCATGTGAGATGAGTGCAGTTGTGTGGTAGTTTGAGCATTCTTTGGCATTGCCTTTCTTTGGGATTGGAATGAAAACTGACATTTGAAGGAGCAAAAGCAAAGAAAGCCCCATTTTCTGACGAATGGCTTCCCCCGAACCCAGGACCTTAACCCAATGAGAACTAACAACTGTAAGGAGATTGAAAGTCATTTCCTACCTGGAAATGGAGATTTGAATGACCGAAATCATTCAGTGCAGCATCAAAGATTTTATTACTAAAGAAAATATTTTTAATATATGATATGTCTGAGTTTTCATCCAGGAGCAGGGGATACCTTAAATTATACTTAAAGGGATATATAGAAAGAAAAGTTGTTTTGTAATTACATCTCAAAAGCACATTTATTTCTTATATTTCTATTACAGTTTTCAAAGGGAACAAGGAAAAATGTATTTGACAACTCTTAAAAATTGGTATGTGCCAATTTTAGTTCCAGAGAAAATAGCACTTAAGGCATTAAGTGAGATAAAGTCATATTGGTAAAAGCAAATTTAATCAGGAAAATATGAGTTACAAACATCAAATCACCTAACAGCATAACATATATATATGTCAAACTAAAATTCATATAAATTCAAGAAGTAACTGAAACAGATGTTTAAGACTTTATACATGCAAAATAATTTCTATTCCATTAAAAATTTAATGAAACATGAACTAAAATTTGACCTTCTATTACATCTTAAAGAATATGTCAACAAATTTACCAAATCAGAAGTCAGTGCAAGCCATATTTTCTGGAAACAATGCCATTGTACTCTTCTAAATATCTACGGTCATAGAGGAAATCTGAATGCAAATTACAAATATTTATAAATAAATAATGACAGCAGTATGTGTTTGTCTGTCTGCATGTTCGTATCTTATAAAGTGGCACTCAGGTGAAACTTTCTAATATTAAATATATTTGTTAGGAAACCATAAAGAAATATACTGTGGATTCATTTAAAGAAGGTAGAAAACACAAAATATACAAAAATATAAAAAGAAGAAATTAAGAAGAAAAAGAATTTAACTATATTAAAAAAGTATAAACTAAATGCTAATTCTTGGTAAAAACTAATAAATACAAAGTCTTTGATAAGCCTGATCAAAGGAATAAGCGTAAATTTCACAGCTTTTGACAAATACACAATCTCATGCATCCATCCTTACAATACCACATAGAACAGATTCGCCACTGTAAACGTCTCCTGGGTTCCAGCTGTGCGTTTCTCCACCCCCCGGGCTCCTGGCATCGCTGACCATCATTGCAGTTTCATGTAGAGTGCTTTTACTGCACCCTATTTATTCATATCTCCCCACCTCACACCCTGGTAAATGAGAACCTATTCATTGTGTCCATAGTTTTGCCCTTTCCAAAATATCATTTGATTGGAATCACACAGTTTGTTGCCTTTTTGGAAAGACGGTCTTCTTTCACTCGGCGATATGCATTTAAGTTTCCTACATATATTTTGTGGCTTGAGAGCTCATTCGTTTTATGCTGCACACTATTTCATTGTCCGGGAATAACATATCTTATTGAACCAGTCACCTGTTAAAGAAGGTGGCTGCTTCCAATTTGGGCAATTATGAATCAAGCTGTTGTAAAAATTTGTGCAAATTAGTGCAAACATGTTTTCACCTCACTCACATGACCCTTTAAGATTGGAATTGCTGGGTTGTACGGTAAACTCAGGTTTGCATGTGTATGTGCTAAATTGTTTCACTCGTGTCTAACCCTTGCAACCCTCGCAACCCTCCGTAGCCCACCAGGCTCCTCTGTCCATGGAGTTCTCCAGACAAAAATACTGGACGGGTTGCCACACCCTCCTCCAGGGGGTCTTCCTGACCCAGGGATGGAACCTGAGCCTCCTACGTCTCCCGTATTGGCAGGTGAGTTCCCACTAGTGCCACCTGAGAAGCCTGTGCTTAGCTTTGTAAGAAAGTCCTGTGTTATTTCACATTCACGTGAGAGGCTCTGTTGTCCTGCCTCCTAACCACCGTTAGGTGTTGTCAGTGTTTGGGTATTAACCATTCAGATAGTTGTGTAATGGTATCTTATTGCTTTGATGCACAGTTTCCTGGTGATATATGATGTTGAACACCTTTTCATGGGCTCATTTGACACGTGTGTATGTCACCTCTTGGTGAGGTGTCTATTCATATCTTTTGCCCAGGTTTTAATTGGGTTGTTTGTTTTCTCATTGTTAAGTGTTAAGAGTTCTTTGTACATTTTATATACAAGGTTTTGTTTTGTTTTTTTAAATCAGATATAGGCTCTAAATTTTTTTTTTCCTTCTTTATGGCTTGTACTCATATTATTTTAACAGTGACTTTCAAAGAGCAGAATTTTTTCTTTTAAAAGAAGTCTGACATCAACTTCATTTATTTCATGGATTGTGATTTTGGTGTTGTTTCTAAAAATGCATCTTTAAACTCAAGGTCGATCTTCTGTGTTATTTTCTACAAGTTTTATGGCTTTGCATTTTACATTTGGGTCTATGACTCATTTTGAGTTCATTTTTAGAAAGGTGTTAGGTCTGTGTCATATTTTTTCCATGAACATGTCTCATTTTTCCAATAGCATTTTTAAAAAGATCATTCTTTTTTCCATTAAATTTATTTTATTCTTTGTCAAGGATCTGTTAGCTATGTTTGTGTGGGTCTATTTCTGTGGTCTTTCTTTTCTGTTACACTAATCTATTATTTTGCCAATATTACAGTTTTAATTACTGTGGCTATATGGTAAGTCTTGAAGTCAGATAGTGTCATTCTACAGATTAGTTCTTCTTCAATATTGTTTTGTCTATTCCAGATCTTTTTCTTTTTGATATACTAAAAACTGGAGAATCAGTTTATCAACATGTACAAAATAACTTACTGGGATTTTTGTCTGAGATTCCATTGCATCTCTAGATAATATTGGGAAGAACGGATATCTTAACTGGTATCTGAGTTTTCCTTTGCCTCCAAGACCTGTCTGGTACCGACAGAGGAGTTTTAAAATATCCAACTATTTTCCTGCATCTGTTGATTTCTCCTTGGAATCCTATCAGTTTTTGCCTCATATATTTTGATGCTCGATTGTTAATGAACAAGCACATTAAGCATTGTTATGTTTTCCTGGTGAACTGACCCCTTTATCATTATATGATGACTCTCTCTATCCCTGAAAGTCATCTTCTGAAGTCAGCTTCATCTACCACTAGTATAGGCACTTCTGCTTCTTTTGATTCATTTTGGGATTGCATCTCTTTTATTCCTTAACTTTTAAAATTTTTCATAGCACAACAAGTTTTAATCTCCCACCTTCAGGGGAGGAAAAGTCGTGAAACCCACATTTGAAAGTGAAAGTGAAGTTGCTCAGTTGTGTCCCACTCTTTGTGACCCCATGGACTGTAGCCTACCAGGGTCCTCCATCCGTGGGATTTTCCAGGCAAGTGTACTGGAGTGGGGTGCCATTGCCTTCTCCAGGGGATCTTCCCGACCCAGGGATTGAACCCAGGTCTCCCGCATTGCAGGCAGATGCTTTACCTCTGAGCCACCAGGGAAGCAGCAGCCCACTTTCAGAAACACCCAAAATATCGCCTGGCACTTTGGTACAGAAAGGATTTGGCCAATTTCCTTCTTACTTAGGGTCCTGAAACATAAATTTGATAGCTCAAAACCGCTCTGGACTGGGATGAGGTTGAAGGTGGACAGGGAAGTGTTCTGGGGCAGATGGGCCGAGCGTGGCTGTGAACTCAGGCTCTCTCCGACAGAGGTGCTGGTCCTGGGTGGGTGCTGGAGAGTCACAGCGGCCTGAGAGCTCAGGCCGAGCACACGCTGCTGTGGTCACTTCCCTCTGCCCAGGCCACCAGCTCATGCTCCTAAACCACAGGTGACCCTCCCGCTGGGCTCCTGAACAAGGCACTGGCCTGGATAACATTCCCACAAACTCCTGGATCAGCCCAGCCCAGTTCTCGCCCCAACCCTCATGTGTTACCACCTCTGGGTGTCTTCTAATGAGGGGCTGAGGTCTCCCTGGGGTCCCCACCAATGCCAGGGGCAGCTTCGGCAGCGTTAGTGTTTCCTTTCATGGCCCTCCAGCGTAGACCGCCTGGGGGCTTGCCAGACCACAGCCACGGGGGACCAGACTTCAGGTCGCTGATGAGGGCTGGTAAAAGGGCTTCCTCTGTGGGTCCTGGCAGGGCTCAGTGAAGACACTGCCTGGTGCCTGAAGCATCTTCATCCCCTCCAGCCTGATGCCCCTCCTCAAGGCGCTGGATCACGCCCCCAAGGAGCCACAGCTGCAGCCCATCCCCTGGCCCAGAGTTGCTCCCAGACCCCTCCAGAGATGAGACACACAGCAGTCACAGCCAGAGGCTGGCCAGCTGGACGCGTGCCCATGGCCCAGCACTTCCAAAGAGGGCTGCCTGAGGCGCCTGCAGCCAGGCTGCTGACCGAGGGTTACAGGAGGCTCACCCCAGCTGCCAGGCTGACGACCGAGTGTTATGCCAGCTGCCGGAGATGGCCTGGTCCCTTCACTTTTACTCTCTCTTTTCTCTGTAAAACGAACGTGAGTTCCTTGCTGAGCAGCCGTGTGTTTCCTGACCCACTCTCCCTTTCTGTTTGTTGCTTGGTGTATTTAGACCATTCACGTTTACGTGGTTGTTGATATCGCTGCATTAATTTCTACCATATTTGCCACGCTTTTTTTTTTTTAAACTCATCACACTTTTCTTTTGTTACTTTGTTCTATTCATACCGTTTTCTACCTTTTCTAATTGCTTGTCGGTACATGATTCTATATTCTCTCTTCTCTTAGCATATCCATTATACTTTGTAAATTATTTTAGTGGTTGCTCTAAAGACTGCTACATACATTTGCGATTAATTTAAGCTTACTCTTGAATACACTATGCCACTTCACAAGTACAGCAGGGACTTTCTAACAGATGAGGTCCAATTGCTCTCTGTCATCCCTTCTAACACTGCTGTCCTTCATCTCATTAATCTATAAGCTATAAGCATAGTTATCTTTTAGAGCAGCTAAGAATAAGAGAAATACGTTTATTGTTCGCTCCACCGCTCAGTCCTGCCACCTCTTTGCCGCCCCGTGGACTGCAGCACTGCCAGGCTTCCCTGTCCTCCACTGCCTCCCAGAGTTTGGTCAGACTCGTGTCCATTGAGTCAGTGATGCCATCCAACCATCTCATTCTCTCCTGTGCCTTCTCTTGCCCTCAATTTTTCTCAGCATCAGGGTCTTTTCCAGTAAGTCAGCTCTTTGCATCAAGTGGCCAAAGTGTTGGAGTTTCACCTTCAACGTCAGTCTTTCCAGTGAATATTTAGAGCTGATTTCCTTTAAGATTGACTGGTTGGATCTCCTTGTCCAAGGGACTCTCAAGAGTCTCTTCCAGGACCACAATTCAAAAGCATTAGTTCTTTAGTGCTCAGCCTTCTTTATGCTCCATGATTACTGGAAAACCATAGCTTTGACTATATGAACTTTTATTGGCAAAGTGATGTCTCTGCTTTTTAATATGCTGTCTAGGTTGGTCATAGCTTTTCTTCCAAGGAGCAAGCGTCTTTTAATTTCAGAACTGCAGTCACCATCTGCATGTGATCTTGGAGCCCAGAAAATAAGGTCATCCACTGTTTCCCCTGTTTCCCCATCTATTTACCATGAGTTGATGGGACCAGATGCCATGATCTTAGTTTTCTGAATGTTGAGTTTTGACCTGGCTTTTCACGCTCCTCTTTCACCCTCATCAAGAGGCTCCTTAGTTCCTCTTCACTTTCTGCCCGTACAGTGGTATCTGCATATCTGAGGCTGTTGATATGTCTCCTGACAATCTCGATTCCAGCTTGCACTTCCTCCAGCCCAGCACTTCGCATGATGTTCTCTGCGTAGAAGTTTCACAAGCAGAGTGACAATATACAGCCCTGAGGTACTCCTTCCCCAATTTTGAACCAGTTCATTGTTGCGCGTGATCTTGAAGCCCAAGAAAAATAAAACCTACAGTTTCTGCCTTGGATACCTGTTGGTTTTCTTTGGTCTGTTTTCGCTTTGTGTTAAGCTTGGGAAGTTTCTATTCACGTGTCTTCATGTCATATATCACTGATCCTTTCCTCAGCTATTCTGACTGATGAGCCGTCAGAGGCATTCTCAGTTCTGTTACTGGTTTTTTTTGGTTGTTTTGTTTGTTTCTAACATTTAGTTTCGATAGTTTCTTAGAGTTTTGTTTTGTTTGTTTCTAACATTTAGTTTCGATAGTTTCTTAGAGCTTCCATCTCTCTCACATTGCCCATCTGCTCTTGTGCATTTTCACTTTTCCTTCAGAGCTCTTGGTACACTAATTACAGGTATTTTAAATTCCCGTCGTTTCTGAGTCTAGCTCGGGTTCTTGCTCTGTCTCTTGAGGCTGTGGGGTTTTTACTGTCTGTCTTTTTTATCTTTTATCATATCTTGTAATTTTTACTGAAAGCTGGACATGAAGTATTGAGTAAAAACACTGATATGAACAAACCTTTACTGTAAAATTTTATATTTCTCTGGCAAAGAGTTATTCTGCATTTACTGTTTGCTGTATCTGTGTCGGAGGCTAAAATTTCCGCTGGTGTTCTTGTGTTTGTGTCCTGTGTTGACCTTTTGTTTTTCCTGGAGGCTCTTTCTTAAATAGAACTTGAGCATTGCAATTCTTTCTGCTATAATCCCGTGTTATTATGAAGGAGTCCCGTTGGTGGAGTGGTAGGTGTGAAGGGGAAGTAGCCTTCGATCCCATCACTAGGCCTCAGTCTTCTTTTGGTCTGTGCCCTGGTCTGTGAGCCTTGCAGGTAATTGCTAGCTTTTCTCCCCTTCAGTGAGTCAAGGAGGCCCTGGAGTTGTGCATTTCCATTCTTCTGTATGAAAAGCTTGAAGAAACTGGTTTTGGACATTTCACTTGCCTCCTATCAGCTGGGGTCTGATGAAATCATTTCCCTGGAAGGAAAGCCTTTGTTAAGGAGAACAGAATGCCCTGGGCGTATTTCAAAATAGTCATTTTCCCCTTCCTCTGCCAGAAGCAGCAGGGTAGAGGTGAGTGGGGTGGTTCTCTCATCTTCACAATGAGAAGCTGGTGAGGTTCATGAGGATAAAACTCACAGCTGTGGGGATCTACCTAATGCTGGGTCTCCAGAAGCCTTTTTAGGAACTCTTAAGCTGGTCCAGGCTCTGTCTTCAGCAACTGGTTAACTACCGCTTAAGCATTCTTACCAGGTCCTGGGCCCTGTGGCTTCTGTTTCCAAAGAGGAGTGATTCTCTGTATTTATCTGTTGCTCCAGTTTAAGGGCCTGAGGCCTCAGTCTCTGGTGGGTCTAAGAAGAGTCACTGATGTTCAGTCTGTTCAGTTCTGTTTTGATGACAAAAATGAAGGTCTCCAACATTTCACGTTAGACCCTAGCGATCTTCTCGATGAGCTACTAAATTTAAAAGGGCAGGTTACAGAGCTGTAAAAACTGTTAAAGATCATTAAAAATGCAGTGTTTCAATGTTAGATACAAACCTTTTATAACCCTTATATGAATACCAAAGTTAGTATAAAAATTGAAAATTGTAGGTCCACCTCTGTTTTGAACGTCGAGGCAACTGTTGTAAATAAAATGTTTAAAAGTGATCCAGCAGAATTTGCAGGAGCTTGGTTCCCCACTGAGGGATCAAACCCACGCCCCTTGGAGAGGAAGCGTGTAATCTTAACCATTGGACCACCAGGGAAGTCTCTGACAGGTTTTCTTAATAACTTCTTTTCCTTTAGAAAACATTTTTGGAAAAGTGTCTCAGTTTTTCAGATAGCTTCATTAGCACAATTGAGAGACCTTTTATTTTCAATTCACAGAACCATTTATTGAGGACTGTACGCTGGCCCTCAAGCAGATATTCGGTGTGTATTTTCAGTGAATGGATGAGTATCACATGCTCAAGTCTCTCCAAGGGGAGCTGTGAGACACACAGTGCAAAGGGCAAGGTCACTGACCTTCAGGAGCTCTGGTCTCTCCTGGGGGAGTCAGCCGTAAACATAACAGACGGATCCAAATCAGGTTGTGATAACTGGCCCTAGAAGAAATGATCACAATTCCTCACGTTTGTGTGGGAAAGACAGGCTAATTGCAAGAGGCTGTGTTTATTTAGATCATGGTTTGAGAAATAGAGAGAAGAGAAACTTTCTGAGGAAATCTCACGATTGCCCAGAATCACAGCATTCGCTGTGCGCCGTGGCCTAGCAGAGGCTCAGTTGCTGAAAACTGCGTCATAGGGTTGTTTCAGAACGCTCTTCTGGATTCCAAAAAATGGATTGCAGAGCCTGAGTGTTTCAAAACTCGATCAGTCTAACAGGTAGTATCCTGTCACTTTTATGGCAAATACAAAATGTCCTTGGTATCTTGTCTCAATGTGCATGACTTAAAACTTCAGCCCCTCGGTGTCTCTGGAGATCCTGAGGAAAATTTCTGATGAGCACTCAAATGGCCCTGTCCAGACATTTTGCCCTGCCCTGCTTTTCACGATGTGGTCCAAACTCCAGAAGCCTCTTACACAAGTGCCTGATTTTGTCACACTTATGCCTCAGTGGCCCTCTAGGCCCTCAGTGGGACTGCCTCTCACTTCTGTCCAGCTGTGAAGTTGTTGTATTCATATAAAAGGAAAAAGGTCTGTCCCCACACTGTGCGGCCCTTTGTAAAATGGGCCCCGGTGTGGCCTGTACTGACCTGTCTCTGAATCTCTCTCTGTCTAACACACACACACACACACACACACACACACACACACACACAGATACACACACAAACAGGCACACAGACATACACACAGACATACACATATACAGAGACACACACACAGAGACACACACACAGACACACACCGACATACAGACACACACACAGACATATACAGACACACACACACAGACACACACACAGACACACACACACAGAAACACAGACACACACACACAGACACACAGACATACACACACAGACAGACTCACAGACACACACACAGACACACAGACACATGCAGACATACAGGCATACGCACACAGACACAGACACACACACAGACACACGCAGACATACAGGCATACACAGACAGACACACACACACAGAACACAGACAGACATACACACAGACATACACACACACAGACACACATACAGACATACAGACACACACAGACACATACATACACACAAACACACACACAGATGCACACAGACACAGACACACACAGACGTACACAGACACAGACACACACACACAGACTCACAGACACACAGACACAATCTTCCTTTCTCTTTAGCATCCGCATGAACCTATGTAATTTGGAAAGTGGACCATCTTCTAAGAGGTACTCTGTTTTCTTTTCCTATTCTCCATGAATTTTCCCATTACTCTTTTTCAGGCAAACACTCTCTGCCCTCAAGTCAGGCAAAAAAAAAAAAAAATCACTTCCAAATTGTGGAAGCTCAATTCATCAGTTTCTGAGCTCTGTCTGATCACTTCTAACTCCCAATATAGGATATGAATCACCCTTCACAGACTTAGGAAGACCAAAAATCCTTCCACTTTTTTCCCTTAGATTTTCAGGTCCTTTTTTTTGCTGAGTAACTCTCTGGGGCTTTGTGCCATGTTCAGACACAGGGGTCTCTCTGGAGGGCTCCTGGAAGCCCGCTGTGCAGACTCACTGCCCTTCTCCGGAGACCTCCTGCCTTCCTCAGCTGCCGCCAGGCAGTGCACACAGCTCCCGCTGCCTGTAAGACCTCCAGACCCTTTCTCTCTCTCCATCCCAACCTCATTCCAGAGGATCCCTCTAGTCGTGCTTCCACGTGTGTGTGCAGAGTGCTGTCCCTCTCCAGCTTTTATACTTTTTCCTAAGCTCCTCCGCTTCTAGAAAGAGTCTACTTAGCTTTTCTTCTTCCACCTCTTCAAGAGGTGTGTGATTTCCTAAAGGTTTGGGCAACAGAGAGTTTATGCGTTGTGCACTTTCAGTCCTGCTATATTGCTTCCCTGATGCAACGCTGGACAGAGGAGCCCTTTTCCATTATAGATTATTGCGAGATAATGAGTGTGGTTACCTCTGCTATACAGTAGGTCCTTGCTGGTTATCTATTTTATATATAGTGATATGCAGGTATATTTATCCTTCTCCCCCTTCCCCTTGGAGAAGAAAATGGCAATCCACTCCAGTGTTCTTGCCTGCAGAATCCCGTGGACAGAGGAGCCTGGTGGGAGTCACAGAGTTGGACATGGCTGAAGCGACTTAGCAGCAGCAGCAGCTTTTCCCCTTTGCTAACTGTGAGTTTGTTTTCTATGTCTGTGAGTCCATTTCTGTTCTAAGAAAAGTTCATTTCTGCCATTTCTTTTTAGATTCCACATGTAAGTGATATCACTCTCTAACACCTCATGTTATATCTAACCTCTGGCATCTAGCCTATTAATATGCTTTGAATATGTGTGATGGTTAATTCTATGTGTCAACTTCACACATAGGTTGCAAGGTGTCCAGATATTTGCTTGACCACATGTCTGTAAGGTGACTCCGGAAGAGCTTAGCATCATCCTGGGTGAAGAAGGTACTCTCAGTGTGAGTGGCCATCATCCAATCTGTTGAGGGTCTGAAGAGGACAGAAAGGCAGAGGGAGGGAGAATTTGCTTTCCCTGGTTTCGGAATGGAATATACCCCATTGGTCTGCATGGGTCTCAGGCCTTCACACCCAGCCTGGAATGATACTGCTAGCTTTCCTGGGTCTCTAGGCTGCAGATAGTGGATTTAGGACTTGGCCTCCACGATCCAGGAGCCAACTCCTTATAATATTTCTGTCTTGTCTCTGTCTCAGCCTCTCTCTCTCTGTTTCTCTGGAGAACCCTGACTAATATATTTTTCCGATTGGAAATTTTCTCTTCACTCTTGAAGCCAAATATTTCCTTGGCTCCTCTGTCACTTCAAATATGAAGTTCAGCCAACTCTTCTCATTTTTTCTTGCCTTTTCCACTTGCTTGTCATTTTCTCCAGCTCTCACTAGGCCTATACTTAGAGTTTAAATTATTTTCCAGACTCTTAGAAGATCATTCATTCATTTTAGATTAACTTTTAGATTATTATGTTTCACACTATTATACAAAATGATTTCTGTAGTTTGAATAAGGCATGGTAATTATCCAGGGACAACGGAGGGTCTGACCTAGGAGAGTCAGACTTTCTGATAAGATTCTAAGCTCCATCTTCCTGGTGTGGAAAGGAGATGGTGCAGACCACAGGGAGTATGGGAAGGAGACGGCTGCGCAGCAGCAGCACCACTAGAAGTTAAAAGCGAGAGGCTTAGGACAGGGCTGGCAGATGGCCAGAGAAGTGTCGCAGCCTCACACTGAACACAGCTGGTCAGTCTTAGTCTTAGTCTTGCACCTGGAAACAGCCTCAATCCAGTGCCTTATGAGGTATAACAAATACATGTATCCAAATTGGCATATAAGATAAAGATTTTTTTACCCCCTTGGATTCATAGTTTAGAAAGAAAGAGATGAAATCAAGCTAATGTTAAGAAGACTGTGGGTGTGGATTTTGCTTCCAAAAGTTGCTAATGACAGAAGACATATTTTACTAACGTGTAATGTTGGTTTTCTGACCAGCATGCATCAGTCCCACCAAAGGGTCCATCCAAGAGGATAATAGTCAATAACCACTGGTACTGACTGTGATATGTGACTCCTTCAAAGTATTGTGTCCTCAGCTTCCAAGAGATTAATCACCTTGGGTACACATGGGGACATAGCCTGCTGTTGTTCATTGGCTTCAGTTCAGTTCAGTCACTCAGTTGTGTCCAACTCTTTGCGACCCCATGGACTGCAGCACACCAAGATTCCCTGTCCATCACCAACTCCCGGAGTTTACTCAAACTCATGTCCATCGAGTCGGTGATGGCATCCAATCATCTCATCCTCTGTCGTCCCCTTTCTCCTCCCGCCTTCAATCTTTCTCAGCATCAGGGTCTTTTCTATTGAGTCAGTTCTTTGCAACAGGTGGCCCACAGTATTGGAGCTTCAGCTTCAGCACCCATCCTTCCAATGAACATTCAGGGCTGATTTCCTTTAGTTGGATCTCGAACTATTGGTTGGACCTCCTTGCAGTCCCAGAGACTCTCAAGAGTCTTCTCCAACATCACAGTGCAAAAGCATCAATTCTCTGGCACTCAGCTTTCTTTATAGTCCAACTCTCACATCCATGCATGACTACTGGAAAAACCATAGCCTTGACTAGACAGAACTTTGCTGGCAAAGTAATGTCTCCGCTTTTTAATATGTTGTATAGGTTGGCCATAGCTTTCTTCCAAGGATTGGTTTACTGAAGCCTATACAACTTGCCATCATAAATGACACACAGGTCTTCTAGCAAATAAGTTGATGTCACTGTGGTAAATATGATTCTGTCCTCAAGACACTTCCTCTCCAGACTCCCTCGACATCCAGACTTCTGTCACTTCCCCATGTCCATACCTCTGGGTAGACTTTAGCACACTGAAGAAGTAAAAATCAATGATGAAAATGTGATACAATGATTTTTATTTTCATGCTCTTCAATATGCTGCAGAAAATTCAAAAGAGAAATTCAAAAATATTTTAGAAGGCATGCCGCATATGTCACTCTGGGTACATGTATAGTATCCTGATGCTGCAGACAACTGCTTAGCTGTTCATTTTATTAAGGAAAAAACCCAGAGTCTCTTAAAAGCTAAAACTGAACCACATTTTAATTTTAATATTTAGAAAATCAAAAAGAACATTTTGGCAAGCTTGTGATTATTTCTAATTGCCTTAGAGAACTAGTGTTCTGGGGAGGGGTTTGATAAGAAACAAAGCATAGAGAATCGATTCTGTGTGCTGGCTAATTGGATGCCAATGCCACGCTCAGTACAGCACCACTCTGAGGCATGCCAGTTCCTGCTGCAGAGGGCACAGCAGAAGAGAAGCAATGCCTGGGCAACCCTGTAGGCCAGTCCCTGGGGAAGGGCTCAGGGTCACGTGCTGTCCGGGCATGCACATTCATCTGATGCTTTGCACATTTTTTTTCCTAGCCTATATTGCAGACAAGACACAATTACTAGATTTACTAATTCCTTGTTGCAGGGACTAGAGATTTCCCCATGTGATGGACTAAGGCATATTGCATCAGCTCTGACATCTGGGGCTCTGCACCCACCAACTTCAAGAGATTAACTGCAACAACAGTGCAACTTTCCCTTCACCTCGATATGAGTCTCCCCTCTCGCTCCCACCCTCCCTCCCTCCCCACATCCTCCCCTTTCTCCTGCTCTCTTAAGCACTCAACAGGCTTTTCTCAGCAATGAAAGCGAGAACATGTTTGATTTACAACCTCATTTTGTCTCCACTTGTCCTTCACCTTCCATCTTCACATTTCTTATTGAAAACCAGGATGAGTGGGGGAAGACGCATGGACTATCTATTTTCCTCTCAATCTTTCAAGTCTTTGGAGAAGCACCAATCACCATTCAAGTTGTCAAGAATTCTATCAAGATCTAGAAGCAGGGCTCGAAGGAGCGCAACAGCATATGGTTCTTACATTAGACCTGGGGTCTGGGGGCCACTTCATCTTTGGTGGGGCTAAGAGAGCTGGCAGAGAGTGAGGTGGTCACACGCCTGCTGGGATGGCTGTCCTCTCCTCGCACCTGCTCAGATAAATGCCTCCCACCGGCCCGAGTTTGTGCCTGCATCCCTCTGCGGGCGGCGCTGCTCTGCCACTGCTCTCCCACATTCTTTTGTCCTCCCGTCTTCTTTTCTTTCCGCTGTTCAAGCCTTGCACCCCGCATCTTGCCCCTTAGGCTAACGTCAAAGGTGGGTGTTGCAATGTTCCAGGTGAAGCTCTCAATCTCAGTATTTGTAAAGTTGCCTGTGGAAGCAGGCCAAGTTTTTAAAACACAAGGAAACAAGCACCGTCATATAGATGTTAACTGACGCACAGCCTCAACTTCAGGGAGACAATGTCCTAGTCATCATGACCTGGTTACTCGTGTTCTGCCTAGAAGGGCAACCACAGTCCTAGCCAACTATGTCACCATATAGGAATATGTGCCCTTATTTGCCAATCTTTCCCCCCCCACCCCAAAAGAAGCCAGAAATATTGATTTCCATGTAAAATTTTCCTGCTTATAAACCTTGGCAACTAATTCATGTTTTTAAAGAAAGTGTAGTGCAAGGCAAACAGAACTTGTTCATAGGTGTGATTAGCTCCATGCATTGATAGTTCTGGTTTAGGACTCTATCCCAAGAAGATATGCTGGGAAATGCCAGGAAGGTTTGTCCGGAAGTTCGGACTTTTTGGATAGTTTTTATCTTCAGAGAACTGCCTCTCAATCCACTTTCGTCAAAAACACTTTTACACTCTTACATGTCTCCTCATCTCTTAATATCAATTCACCAAATGCTTATTTGAGTATCTCTGATAACTATGATACCATCCAGGACACGGTGAGAAATGCAAAGATATTGGGAATGGATTAGACTGCTACAAAACTGACCCAAATTAGTGTTGGCTTAAACGAGGTGGATATTTGTGTCTCACATCACGCTCAGCAGTAAATAATTCAGAGGTGGTATAATGTCTCCACAGCGTCAGGGACCTAGAATCCATCTAAACCATGGCTCCTTTATCCCTGAGGTGAGGACCTTAACGTCACGGCCCAAGATGGTTCAGTATCTACTCCTGTCGAGTAACTCCAATGTCACTGTGGCAAAATGAACAGCAATGAAGAGGAAACATTGGGTTTTACTTTTCAACTTTTTATTTTATGTTGGTGTATAGTTGGTCAACAACGTTGTGAAAGTTTCAGGTGGACAGCATAGGGACTCAGCCGTACACGGACATGTATCCACTCTCCCCCAAACACCCCTCCCATCCAGGCCGCCACTTTCCACTGAACAGAGTTCCCTGCGCTTACAGGAGGTCCTTGTTGGTTCTCCATTTAAAATACAGCAGTGTGTACACGTCCAGCCCAGACTCCCTACCTGTCCCTTCCCCTCCTTCTTCCCACTCTGTAAGCATAAGTTTGTTCTTTAAAGGTGTGACTCTCTCCCTGGTTCGTAAATAAGTTTGGTTGTATCATTTCTCTTTAGACTCCACATGTAAGGGATGTCGTATGATGTTTCTCCTTCTCTGTCTGACTTCACTCAGTGAGACAGCCTCTAGGTCCACTGGGCTTTAATTGACTCTCTCTGGAAATCACATAACTCATGGTTCGGTCATGTTATGTTCGTGACAGTCACTTGGTGCCAGCTTATTGGCATGGGAGGAAGGTAAGTGCAGAGGGCCACACAATTAGTGACCAATATTCTTTGCTAAACCACCGTATTCATATGCCATCTTCCAGGAACATGAATTGTCAAAGGTAGGGAATGCCCAGAAGGTTTTAATACATAGCCTGTACTCTCACTCCATGTATAAATCTTTATCACATGATTTTTCTTAGCTTCAGAGGCCACTGGTTGAGATATATAGTTTTAATTCTGGGTGACAATGTGCTTAACTAGATAGAAAAGAGAGAAAATACAGGGTTGGCCAAAAATTTCCTTTGGGTTTTTCCATAACGTTTTATGAAAAAAATCTGAATGAACTTTTTGGCCAACCCAATAGATGCTGGGAGACAAGTAGAACATTTTGCTATAATGAGCTGCATATAGTCTTTGCCCCAAAGGAACTTATTATTTAGTGGGAAAGATAGATGTGTACATAACAGATTGTATTGAGATTAATTAATTGTGTTCTACCTTAAAAGACGAAAGTGTTGTGGGAAGCACAAACCGTGAAGGGAGACGTAATCCATTGCTGATAACTTAGAGAATCAAACACGCGTAATGGGTTAGAGAAAAACGCATACTTCAGAACATGCCAGGGTCCTGGGAAAAGCCCACCAATCATCAGGACTACCTTCAAAGCTGAGTAAACAGAACCATGTTTCCCACAGGATGGAAGTTAAAAGGGTCAAATGTTGGTCGGAAGACCTGTGTCTTGCTTTCTTCCACATGGTCCAAATTTAAACTTATCACTTGAGCCTATTACTCATAGCATGTTCTTTCCATTTCAAAATGTCCCGTGGGCAATAAGAAATCATTTGGTCACTCTAACGTTTAGGGACTGGGTTTTAGGAGACTAGGAGAGAATGTAGGGAGGGGATCTAGGAAACGGTAGATATTTGGGTGGTGCCCAAGGTGAGTTTTCCCAAGGCCTTGTAAGTGTTTGCTGAAGTTACTGACTTCAGGAGAGCAGGAGCATAGCTGGGTTTCTCAAGGGAAAGAGTGAATGGGGTGAAGTCAGTCTACTAGACGGAGTGGAATTATTCCAAGACGGCAGGGGATAGAGTATTTTCATTTTAGTTTTTAAAAATACATTTATTTTATAGCTAACTATTTTGTGCTATTTTAAATTTAATATATTATTAATATTCCAGTACTATAAATTATTCTTTTGCATATCAATTATTCTTTTACGTATCTCAACATGGTTTAAATGCTGCATGATGTTTTATTTTAAGGGATTATTAAATTTGAACATTCCTCAGATGTTCACAGATGATTTTGGTCTTATAGAATGTATCATGATGAAAATTCTAATCAATCAATGTCTGCACCAATTTACAATTCTTTGTTACGGATAGACTTCTACAAGTGGAAATTTTTTATCAAAGTTGCTCAAATGTTAATAGCTTTGATACTTTAAATTGCTCTACAGAAAGGCTGTATCAGTTTACACACCCAAGGGCAGTTCATGAGCTTGCTTACTTCCTTAGACCAGATTTCTCAAACTTTTTGGTCTCAGACTCCTTTTTTCTCTGAAAAATTATTGAGATTCACCAATGTTCTTTGACTTAAGTGGGCATTATGTACATATATAATATTTAGCACATGTGAAATTTAAACTGAAAAGACTGTAAATGTCTATATATAATTTATTTTAAAACAACAATAAGCTAATATATTATTAAAAGTAATACTATGAAAAGTAATTATATCTTTCAAACTAAAAACGTCTCATCTGGCTTAATGGAATGTTGTTGGATTCTCATACTTGCTTCTATATATATATATTTAATCTGCCATTGGTTGAAATATATACAAAGAAAGTCCTGATTCACGCATAAATATGGCTGAAAGAGGAAAAGTATTTTAATGGCCTTTTCAGATAATTGTAGTTATATTTCTTTGAAACTACCTGAAATCCAACAAGTGGAAGCTTCTTGAAGGCTGGTTGCAATTTGGAATCAGAAGTCAACGTTTTGTACTCTGCTGAGTTAAAATTCAATGGCCTGTCTTAACTTAAATGGATCTTTTGCTCATTCGTGATTATGTAAAATCACGTGTTAAAACCTCTTGGTTTCCAAAGTTATGCAGGTCTTCCAGTCTCCGACACACTTCATGATAGAATATGTATCAAAAAATCACATTTATTAACTTCATCGTTGATCCCATCAGAAAAGTCTTTAAGTCTAAGGCAGCTGCCAGACGGTGTTTCTTAAAAGCTTGAATTTTGTGATTGGCCTAAATACTATCAGTTGTTTTCCTTGAAGCCACAGACTCCATTTATTTTCAAGACAATATCCTCCAAAGTATAACTCTGAATAGCCACAGTTTGTCTGTCCATCATTCTTTTGGGTAAGAATGTGGTCCTCAAATAGAAATGGCTAGTGCAATTCACATCTCAAAGTGATTTTTTTTTTCACAACAATTGTTACAAGCAATAGAAGGGCTTTAATGTTCTTCCCATATCATCACAGAATATTAAAAAGACCCATACTCAGGGGTTGAGATGCAATGAAATTAACATTTTTACTACTTCAGCAAGGACTTTCTTAAATGAAACTATTTAATTGCTTTATTTTTTCTGCAACTTAAAGTTGGTGAAGACCACAGTCACCATCGGTACAGTTTTTTCCCCCCTCCATGGTCTTAATTTGTTTTAAGTCACCATCGCTTTTGCACAATTCATGCAAGTATCAGCACAGTGATGAGGCGGATGGTATCTTAATATTTACTATAAAAATAATTTTGGCCTTATAGCCAAAAGGAAAGAGGGGTTCTGCTATCATACTTTTATTACAATTATTAAAACTATTCTTCCTATCCCATCTTCCATGAATGGGGATAGGAATGGATTAAAAGAATTATTTTTCACCCCCAAGCAATATTTAATTTTCCTTACTAATATTCAAGAAACAGAAACAAACTTCTCAACTGATGGCACAAAGACACCATAAAGACAAAGGCTCTCCCATTAAGAGAAGCAGGAGAGAGAGTAAACATACATTTACCTAAAAATTATTATTTATGTGTTTAAAGTACAAATTAGTTTGGTACAGAACATCTCATGTCTGTTTTATTTCCATATCCCTCAGACTGACAATGGGATGCCTATCAATTAATTCATTTAGAGAGCCATACACCACAAGAAATAAATTATTTGTCCTCTGGAGCTTGTCACAAGGGGATTTTTAAAAAACCATTAAACAGAAAGACAACTGTTCATCTTACAAAGATGAAAGGCCAGTTCCTCCTCCTCAGCCGGCAGTTTCTTAGCAAAAATGACAACTCCTCTGCATGGTGTTTTACATGTAATAAAACATGCTTGTATACAAGTTACTCAAATTCTTTGAACTTCACTTTTCTTATGTATGAAACTGGATTAGTTGCAATACTTAGTGAGTATTTAATGAAATAATGCATATGATATATTTAGCGCTTGGACAGGGAGGCCTGGCGTGCTGTGATTCATGGGGTTGCGAAGAGTCGGACACGACTGAGCAACTGAACTGAACTGAACTGGCGTCTACTAAGTTCTCAGGCACTGATCATGGTGAGCATAACGGTAGGATCAGCAGAAAAAGTAGCAAATGCAGGAGCTGGTGTGTTAGGAATTAGTAACTGAGGCTGGCAGGGTGAAGGGAGTCTCACAGTCGCCCAGCAAGGCAGAGATGGAGTTGGTCTTCACAGGCTCTTTTCCCTCCATGACCTAAAGTCTTCCTTCTGTGCCATCGCTGTATTTCCAGGGCTCTCAGAAAGTGTTCTTAGCTCTCCTGTGGGTTTGATATCCTAACACCAGATGGTGGGCCTCACAATCTATAGTGCAGGTACAGTCATCCTTCCATACTGGGGTATTCCAGGACCACCCTCAGATACCAAAACACTGAGGCTCAAGTCCCATCTATTAAATGGCACTTGAATACCATCCACAGTTGGATGAACCCATGGACACACAACCTGCAGATTCAAAGGCCCAGAGTGTGACTCTGTCTTTAAATTGGGTCCCTCTTCCCCAAACATTAGTTTCATATTTCCATAACCCTAACAGAAATGGATGGGGAAACAATGGAAACAGTGACAGACTTTATTTTCTTGGGCTCCAAATCACAGCAGATTGTGACTGCAGCCATGAAATTAAAACATGCTTGGCCTTCAGAAGAAAAGCTATGATAAACCTAGACAGCGTAATAAAAAGCAGAGACATTATTCGGCCGACAAAAGTCTGTCTAGTCAAAGCTATGGTTTCCCCAGTAGTCATGTATGGATGTGAGAGTTGGACCATAAAGAAGAATTCTGAGCACTGAAGAACTGATGCTTTTGAAGACTCCTGAGAGTCCCTTGGACTGCAAGGAGATCAAACCAATCAATCCTAAAGCAAATCAATCCTGAATATTCATTGGAGGGACTAATGCTGAAGCTGAAGCTCCAATACTTTGGCCACCTGATGTGCAGAACTGACTCACTGGTAAATACCCTGATGCTGGGAAAGACTGAAGGCAGGAGGAGAAGGGGATGACAGAGGATGAGATGGTTGGATGGCATCACCGACTCGATGGACATGAGTTTGAGCAAGATCTGGGTGAAGGTCAAGGAAGCCTGGTGTGCTGCTGTCCATGGGGTTGCAAACAGCTGGACACAGCAGAGCGACTGAATAAAAACAGAAATGGTGCATTACTCATAAACCTGAAGCAGCGAAGTGTTAACAGCATGAACTTTGGAGAAAGCAACCCCAAGTCAGAATCCAGCTTTCTAGTTATAAACATAATTTTGGAATCATCCCTTTCTTACCAGTAAAAAAAAAAAAAGTGAGTTACAAGCGCTTGTCTGATGGAACAGCGGTGAAGACTGTTAAATGAGTTAGCATCCAAGACTGCAGAGGCTCACAGGGCCAGGCACAGGGTGGATGGCAAGTAAACGGCTATTTGATGATTAACTCTTACCGAAAACATTTGCTCTTCTGGGCCCCGATTTTCGGTCTCTTAGACTAAATAGCTTCATTATTTCCCTCCCTCTTCAGTTCCCAGACACATCGCAGACTTACAAGAATATTAAAAACTCAGGACTATAGCTACACAGAATTTCCCATAATCCTCTTTCTGCTTTGCGCTCCTAAAGCTATTTCATAGAAAAGTGACCTTATTTTTAAATAGAGGGGGCAATTGAAAATCAGTGAACGGACCTACCCCCTAATGATTTTTTTCTCAGACATAATTATAATAATTAGCATTATAAAGTGCTAATTATCTTTGGACACAGAGGACCCGCACACCAGAGACAGAGGCCCGCATTAAGTAAAGTGGATTTCACTTTCTTCAGTTAAGAGATTTCTCCATTTTCCTCTTCGTAATGATGCAAGAGATGCTTAGTCCACCAAGCCTCATTTTAGAACTTTTTCCAGATGAAGAAACTATCTGCCGGCCATCCGCAGCCAGTCTACATATTGAGCCTATGTATATACAAAGAAATCGCTCCATAAGCGTCACTCTTGGCTCAATGATTTTCCTGTGATTGTGGGCCAGTGCCCAGGACCTGGGAAGAGTCCAAAGCGGTAAAGATCATGAGTTTCTTGCTTAGATGGCAGATTATTCTGGTTAGCATATAGATCGGCACCTTCCTACTCCATCAGAGTCTTAGAAGGTGGTGGGGTTGTTGTTGAATATGTCAGGTGTATGGGAGAGAAACTCAGTATGTAGTAAGACGTTCAAGCTCAACAGGACTTAAGGAATCATCTATTTCAACCATTTAATTTTGCAGAGAAGAAACTGAGGTACAGGACCACGTGATGGGAGAACCAGAACAGAAAACTCGCGCTGCTGATGTTTTCAGGTAAATTATTATCACTTTGTGTTGGGCTTTAGGTCAGAGGACTTTTACTAAGAAAAGTCAGGGTCATGTGTTAAAGTGCAGAATTGAGTCAGACTCAAGAATGAGGCGTTGCTGTAAGGTGATGAGCAAAATTACTCTGGGCTTCCATTTAGCAATGGGACAATTGTTAATATCACCTAGTCCTCGCCGCACTAACCTGAGGCATTAGGTACTGAGGCAGACTTCAAAACAGAGTAGCAGCAATGCAAAGCTGTGAAGAGACATGCACATTTTCCGAGGGCCCCAGACACTTACCTCCTTAGGTCAAATAGTAGCAGCGTTAGTAGCTAAGTCGTGTCCGATTCTTCGTGACCCCATGCCCTGTGGTCCGCCAGGCTCTTCTATTTATGTATTTCTCCAGGCAAGAATGCTGGAGTGAGTAGCCATGCCCTCCTCCAGGGGGTCTTCCTGACCTAGGGATTGAACCCAGGTCTCCTGCAGTACAGGCGGATTCTTTACCATCTGAGCCACCAGCGAAATCCCTTAGGTCAAACCTGCTCCCTATTCAACATAGCCACAGGTCTCCAGCTTCAGTCTAGAGATACCCTGTGGTCCTCAAGTGAGGTCAGTTTCATGCCCAGACAGCCTCATTCAATTGGAAGTGCTTACTTGGGTGAGGTAAAAACCTACCTTCTCAAAATGCCCACTCACTGAACCTGTTCTGAACATTGAAACACAAACAAATAAATGTTTTACTTAAAAGAAAAACTTTCAATTATTTTAAAATAGGAACACAATTCCCTTAATTTTCCCTAAGCCTGTGTTTCTCACACTCAACTGCATCAGAATCTTCTGGAGTGTTGCTAAAACACCATCGCTGACTCCCAACCCCAGAGCATCTGACTTGATAGGCCTGGAGTGGTATCCGAGGATCCCTTTTCCAGCAAGTTCTCAGGTGATACTGGTCTGAGGACTGCATTTGAGATTCCCAGCTCCAAGCTAATCAGTTATCTCCATTGTATATTTGAGGCATAATTTCCTAATTGATGTCACTTCATTTGTCCTTTTTGGAATGCTTTAGAAATTTCCCTGTTAACTTTTTTACACTTTTTATATTTGCTCAAGTTTTCCTTAGTGGGCATGCATGGCGTTTTCTACTTGAGGGGGAAAAAAAGTACACATAAAAAATAAAGTTAAATAAAAGTATAATTATCAATATAAAGCAAGATGACTAGGATAATTTATCTCATTATCATGTTTTCATAGCCTTTATGAAATGTTTTATTTGAACTGGAAATAGTAAATTATTTCTATTTCCATCAGTGTACCCTGTGGTGATTGGGGAAAAACATTCCTTTTTGGAATTAACTTTATATTGCCTCTTTGGAGTTTATGGCAGTATGAGAAAGTCTAAATTTATAAACTAAAGACCTGATTTTGAAACCCAAACTCATGGATTTCACAGACACTGCGATGTGTTTTGACAGTGTGTCTTTAGACAAGAGTTTGGTTTCCTCGGTCTTGAATGGCGCTAAGGTAGCAATGTGTGTGTCCGTTACTGGCTCAGTCGTGCCCGACTCTTCGCCATCCCATGGATGGTAGCCCACCAGGCTCTTCTGTCCGTGGATTCCTCCTGGCAAGAACACTGGAGTGGGTTGCCATGCCCTCCTCCAGGGGATCTTCCAGACACAAGGATAGAACCTGGGCCTCCCGCATTGCAGGCTGATTCTTTACCATCGGAAACACAAGAGAAGTCCCCAGATAGTAATAGCTACTCTTTACACTCTATATGAAGTGAGGGGAAACACACTGGCTCTGGTGTATCTATAAAGGCCTTGCACGTTTGTTATTATCTCCAATGTCTATTCACATGGACATTGCTTTCACTTTCTCATCTGGAATTCCATTTTGTGAGAAGAAAAATAATATAAGTTCATTGGCTTTAGAAGTATCTTCAGGCAGGAGCCCTTCACTGGCCAAGCACACTGCCTACACATGTCATCTCACTCAACTTAAACTTCCATTTCACCAAGTTAAAGATTGTGCACTGTCTCCAGGGAAGGCCAAGTCTACAGGCTATGAGCCTGTGGTCTGTGCCTCTCAGCTCCCCGGATTAGATGCAATGGCAATGAGACTTCAGGTTCTCCTTGGAGACCACGTTGATCAGTTGCTCAGTCATGTCTGTCTCATTGCGCCACTTTGGACTGTAGCCCGCCAGGTTCTATGGGATTTCCAAGACAAGGATATTGGTGTGGGTTGCCATTTTCTCCTCCAGGGTGGCGGCCACAGACAAAGCCTGTAACTCTACCCGTTTCTTGTTGTTGTTGTTGTTGTTTCAGTATCACAGAGTGTGGGGTTTTTCCCTTTGCATTTTATTTTATATTGGAGCACAGTTGATGAACAATGTTGTGTTAGATTCAAGTGTACAGCAAAGCAGTTCATTTATGCATATGTGTGTATCTAATATTTCTAAATTATTTTCCCAGTTAGGTTGTTATAGAATATTGAAGTGTACACCCTCGAATAAGAAAGAATGGAGGTGATTTGAATATAATTGCTTCTCCATGGCTGATGAGAGAAAGAACCCCAAAGTTTAGGAACATGACTTGGTGAAGCTCAAACTGAATAAACCATAGGATGAGTTTTGATGGACATGTTTTGGATGTCAGGACTGGGGTAATTTTTGAAGTACTGTACTTCTACTAACTCAGTTGAGTCAACTGAGTGTGCCACAGACGCTTCTCACACTTTCTCACATAACTCTCCTTGTAATCGTTCTGGAAAGGTTCACAACTTATTTTCAGATGGCTCCTCTTTATTCCATAGAACTACTTTTCCACCAGAATGAATTAAGCAGGCTATCAGAAATGATATTTTCACACTTCTGTTTTAGGTAAAGATGTACTCACCAATTAACTCCACCAGTTTCTAATCAGAAAAAAAGTCACCTGGATTTTTTTGAATTGCCTCTGTGTTTGGCTGAGCCCAAGATAATTTGCCATGCATATAAGTACAGGGTGATGCAGAAAGGAAAATGCATTTTCAATAAAAAAAATAGCTCCTTGATAATTCTTCTCAACCATGTACAGCTCCCACCACTTCGTATTGAGTCTTTTCTTTCCCCTGTACTGAGTGCCACGAACTTTCAGTTCATTGCATTTTAAGTACAGGCTCCTCATTAACCTTCAAGTTACTTTTTGTTACTTACACAGACTTGCCTTCACTGTCCAATTAGTGTATTTTTCAACAGATTATTTTCAATTGGTATATTTGAAATATACTGATAATTGATGATTACATATATATTGATACTTGATAATTATATATATATATAATTGATATATTGGGGGTATAATGGGTTGGGATGGAACATGCCATCATTTTTCTATTTAAAATTTTAAAAATTATTTTTTTAGTTTAACAACTTTTCCCTTAGGGATAAAGTTTTCAGAAATAAGTAAAAGTCAATGTGAGGGGTAAGTGTATATTTAAAACACACAGTGAAAAGTTGTGACAACTCACCCAGGCAGAGGGATAGAACTATGGACCTCCTTTGCCTGATTTCTGGGATGAAGCAGTTCTTTATTCCATTATATTTCACTGGATTTCCTTGTTCCCTCCCAGTCTGCAGGTCAAATATTTACACCTGAATGATGCTCAGCTCTGTGAAAGACAGGCCGGCTGGATCGGCTGCTGTCTCAGACAGTCTTTAAATGTGTTTTCAGCATGTCTTCAGACAGTTATTTTTCCCTCTGTTCAGTTTTGCTCATCTTACTTAACTTTTGAAGTGCTACTATCTCCTTTTTAAATGTGGTATTGAGAAGTGCAAACATTATTGAAAGAGAGACTCTTACTAGCATAATTGTGCATTATCTTCCTTTTATACTGCAGATGGAAAACATTAAACCTAGAGGGAATAGAAATCTGCTCAATCAGATATTGATAGTACAATTTCCTTTAAAAATACTTACCTGTGGAGAAGAAAAATACCATGTTCTTTTTTTTTTAAAGAAGTAACTTTCCATCATTTTTAAAATATCCAAATGACATAGGGAATTAAAATTCTATCTTCTGGGAGCCAGACTTTCTTGAGGATGCTATCCTTTCCCTTTTGCAATTTGGTATTTTAGTGGGGAATTGGGGTGGGAGAGGGGGACTCTTATAAGTGGTATATCATAATTTGGGGATCAGAGGAGAACTTGGAAAAAGCCTCTGTCCGATGGCTTAGATTAAGTTCTATTCACAATAATTACTTACCAAAAATTTAACAGTTTTATCTCAGCATAATTGACAAAGGGTAAACTACACAGATTTCAAGTGCTCAATTCGATAGCTTTGATTGATGTGTAAAACCATGAAACCACTGCCAAAATCAAGAGAGTGGGTACATTGGCCCTAACACCCTCCTCACCTCTGACCCTGGTCTCAGGCAGTCTGCTCTCTGTGCCTGTGGATTCACGCATGCTTCATGCTCCACAGAGATGGGAGAAGCCAGACCTGCACAACTATTTTCAGATGTGTCCAACCTGTTGCGTGAATCAAGGGTCCATTGCTTTTTATTACTGATAAGTCTTTGTGTGAACATATGCTTTCATGCAATTTGGGTAAATAAATAAAGATGGAATTTCTAAATAAGTGGAGATAGATTCCCATCTATTTTTAAAGAAATTGCAAAATTGTCTTCTAAAGTGGTTGTACCTAAAAAAAAATAAAAAAAAAAACAACACCTGGACAAAATATTTTTGTTTTTAAGCTAGTAGACAAGGTGTGCAGGTAATTTGGCCCCTGTTACTCCAGTTTTGCCAGAAACGGAAAAATGATAATTACTTTTAATTAAAAAAGAACATTCAAGGAGGACATGAGGTTTCGATATCGTATTCAAATACAGATGTGAGAAAAGATTTACATGGAGAGGCGTTAACCAAACGACTGTCACGTTATCAGTGGTTCATATGGAGATCTGAAACTTCTTGTAACTGAACACTTTTGAAGTTTGACAATGATATCTTCACTCTAATGATAATTCTGAGTAACAATAACCTCCAAAATATAAACTTTGCCTGTTACAAAGGGAAGCTTTTCTTTTGTGTAATTTCCATTGTGAAAGTTTTTTCAATAGAGTAGTGCTTTAATTTCCTGAGTCTGTCTTACAAACTGGAATGCTTGTAGAAGACTTTGAAAAATACAAATATTTAACATTTTCCTTTCTCTCTGCAAACATGGTTCTTACAGAATGAATATAAGACATGAAAATAAGTGAACATAATTTGAGTTTAGAAGTTAAAAGGGGATGACTCTAGGGAGGTCTGCTCATCAGAGTTTTAAGGAGAACTGTCTAGCTTAAAACCTCTGACAAGAAATGACTAGACACTGGCAAGAGGAACGGCTCGGTACTTTGCTCACCTTGGCGGCAGCTCCACACGTGTGGAACGCAAGCACTAAGAATCTTCATAAGACGCATTTTTGTTGCATCTTCATGATCCTGACTCCTCACTCTCTCTTCTAACCCTTCCTGCTGCCAGTCCCATCCCCAAATTTCAAGGTATCTCTATCCCTTCAGAAAAGATTGCTCCTTGGCTGACTACTCCTAGAGTTATTTATCCAGTCTAACTACCCTCTTCCCCACCACACACATGCACCTTTCTGCTTCAATCTTATCTCTGTAAAGGGGATCATCAGTAATTCAGACTGCAACCACCGATGACAAAACCAACACCCTAAAATAGCTGTCTCAGAAATCCCTAAAATCATCATGGTTCAAGGCTTGACATTTTGTCTTCATTAGCCCAGCTATGTATCCATCATAAATTCCATCAAAGAGCTGACCATTTTCTCCTCACTGTTTTGAAAGTCTAATTTGAATATTAACTAACCCAGCAGTAGTACAATTTGGGTTGTCAACAGCAAACTCCAAACTCAGAGACAGTTCAAATGACCATTATCTGGAAAAAAATGAGACAGAATGAAAAGCCATTTCTTATTAAGATGCTTAATTTACAAATTAAAATCTTCTCAAACCCTCGTTTCAGAGTTGGCCCCTATTTGGGGCATTGGTGATGGGTAATAAATATTCTAAATTTATTTAAAATTTAGGATGATGAAATAATTATACATAAGTTGATATCTTTTCAAAATTTCTTAGAACTTTTACAATAGTGATAAGATCAAAGCTGATGGGTCAATATAGGCTTATAAATAAACATATAGGTTTGCATAAAATTTATTTTTAAGTTTTTCTTTAACTATAACTGCATAGAATTTATATCCAGTCCCTCTATCTAGATTGTAAGAAAACTCTTGCTTTTAAACATGTAGAGAAGTAGATGTGGTTGAGATTGGTGTGATTAATTCTTTTGAAATATATGTATGAACTAAGATCATAGAAAGTGTTAAGGATTATGAAAGACAGTTCTTGTCTTCCTGGTCTACGGAGGCTCAGAGTTATTATCAGAGGAGAGCATCCATGTTACAACAGTATTTTTGCAAATTTCAGAGACTGATATGTTAACTTTTGTGGCAAATAATTTTGGACCATTAATGTTTCAGTCAGTCAGTCAGTGCAGTCACTCCAGTCGTGTCCGACTCTTCGTGACCCCATGGACTGCAGCATGCTGGGCCTCCCTGTCCATCACCAACTCCCGGAGCTGGCCCAAACTCATGTCCATTGAGTTGGTGGTGCCATCCAACCATCCCATCCTCTGTTGTCCCCTTCTCCTCCCGCCTGCAATCTTTCCCAGCAACAGGGTCTTTTCCAATGAGTCAGTTCTTGCATCACATGGCCAAAGTATTGGAGTTTCAGCTTCAGCATCAGTCCTTCCAATGAATATTCAGGACTGATCTCCTTTAGGATGGACTGGATGGATCTCCTTGCAGTCCAAGGGACTCTCAAGAGTCTTCTCCAACACCATGGTTCAAAAGGATCAATTCTTCAGTGCTCAGCTTTCTTTATAGTCCAACTCTCACATCCATGCATGACCACTGGAAAAACCATAGCCTTGACTAGATGAACTTTTATTGGAGATGTTCTCTCTCTGCTTTTTAATATGCTGTCTAGGCTGGTTATAACTTTTCTTCCAAGGAGCAAGCATCTTTTAATTTCATGGCTGCAGTCACCATCTGCAGTAATTTTGGAAGCCAAGAAAATAAAGTCTCTCACTGGTTCCATTGTTTCCCCATCTATTTGCCATGAAGTGATGGGACTGGATGACATGATCTTAGTTTTTTGAACGTTGAATTTTAAGTCAACTTTTTCACTCTCCTCTTTCAATTTCATTAAGAAGCTCTTTAGTTCTTCTTCACTTTCTGCCATAAGGGTGGTGTCATCTGCGTATCTGAGGTTATTTATATTTCTCCCAGCAATCTTGATTCCAGCTTGTGCTTCATCCAGCCTGGCATTTTGCATGATATACTCTGTATAGAAGTTAAATAATCAGGGTGACAGTATGCAGCCTTGACATACCGCTTTCCCAATTTGGAACCAGTCTGTCATTCTATGTCTGGTTCTAACTGTTGCCTCTTGACCAGCATACAGGTTTCTCAGGAGCCAGGTAATGTGGACTGGTAGTCCCATCTCTTGAAGAATTTTCCACTGTTTGTTGTGATCCACACAGTCAAAGGCTTTGGTGTAGTCAATGAAGCAGAAGTAGGTGTTTTTCTGGAACTCTCTTGTTTTTCTGATCATCCAGAAGATGTTGGCAGTTTGATCTCTGGTTCCTCTGCCTTTTCTAAATCCAGCTTGAATGTCTGGAAGTTTATAGTTCATCTACTGGTGAAGGCTGGCTTGGAGACTTTTGAGCATTACTTTGCTACTTGGACTGCAAGGAGATCCAACCAGTCCGTTCTAAAGGAAATTAGTCCTGAATATTCATTGGAAGGACCGATGCTGAAGCTGAAACTCCAATACTTTGGCCATCTGATGCAAAGAAGTGAGTCATTGGAAAAGACCCTGTTGTTGGGAAAGATTGAAGGCAGGAGGAGAAGGGGATGACAGAGGATGAGATGGTTGAATGGCATCACCGACTCAATGGACATTAGTTTGAGTAAACTCCAGGAGTTGGTGATGGGCAGGCATGCCTGGTGTGCTGCAGTCCATGGTGTCACGAAAAGTCAGAAGACTGAGCGACTGAACTGAACTGAACCTGCTGACACGTGACATGAGTGCAGTCATGCGGTAGTTTGAGCGATCCCTGGCACTGCCTTTTTTTGGGGATTGGAATGAAAACTGGCCTTTTTCAGTCCTGTGGTCACTGCTGAGTTTTCCAAATCTGCTGGCATATTGAGTATAGCACTTTCACAACATCATCTTTTAGGATTTGAAATAAGTCAACTGGAATTCCATCACCTCCATTATCTTTGTTGTGATGCTTCCTAAGGTCCACTTGACTTCACATTTCAGGATGTCTGGCTCGGGTCTAAGTAATGTATAATTAGCACATTAGTTTTGTGGCTATCTAACAAGATGGGCCCCAGAGTTCCATTGTCCTGGTACTAACCCCTCACAAAGTTGATTCCATCTCAGTGTGTATAGGAGCTGTGATGTGCCTCTGACCTACAGAACATGGTAAGGGTAACAAGGCATATGTGATTTCATGTATGTGACCACCTTATATAAGATTGTAGTACTTGTTTTGCAAGTAGATTCATTTTCTTGTGGTTAAAGAACAAACCGTCATGTTGGAAGCATGGGTCACATGGCAAGAAACTTAGGGCAACCTCCAGGCAATAGCCAGCAAGAAAATGGGCCCTTATTCCTGCAGCCTGCAGGAACCAGGTGAGTGAGGAAGAGAATTTTCCCCTAGTTGAATCTCAGATCAGATCATAGCCCTGGTAGATAAGGTGTATGTGGATCCCAGAACTACAGAAACTATGAGAAATAAAATTGTGTTCTTTAAGATGATAAATTTGTGGCCATATTGTTACATAGCAACGGATAATATAATATGTTATAAATTATTTGGCAAGTGCCAATTTGCAACTTAAAAATGAAATATAATAAATGAATAGAATAGGAGGGAGTATAAGGATATTTCATTAAAATTTCACTTTAATTGTATCCATATAGTATAAACACGTGTGTCTCTATTGTGTCATAATGTAATTGCACTTCATAATGTGAATTGTGCTTAAAAAATTGATTGAAAAAACAGAAAAGGCCCCTTGAAGTGTTAAACGAGCATGCTCTCGTGTGTCCAGGTCCACCTCACTGCCTGCAAGTCCTGCAGCAGTGCAGGACCGGCTCTGAGAAGGTTGGATGCGCTGGCGTCTTATCACTTACAGACTTTTAGATCTTGAAGGTGTAATAGCAAGATGATGCCTGGAATAAATTACACAATTACCCAGAATTCAGTAGTCAATTTATAAACCTACAGAGAGAGAACTAGGCAAGATTTTAAATTCTATATTAGATCTCCCCCCCCCCCCCAAAGTGTACTACAGATATCACAGACGGTAGTGTATGACTTCGGATTTTACGTAGACAACTTAATTTTTTAATATTTATTCGCTCGTCTTACTGGGTATTCAAAAGAAACGCCAGCGCTACTGCTGCAGTTGGGATCAATGGTAAGTAGTGCTCGTTTTCAGCAGAGCACTACGCCGCCGTGATGGCACATGAATAAGGCAAACAGGAGGAGGGTGATTTGAAAACGCCCGAAACTTGGGCAACTCTTTTGCAAGCCAAACTTAGGTTTAGCAGAAAATGGAAGCTCAGAGAGGTTAGGAAGACTTGCCTTACTCACTGTTGCTCCTGAGATAAAGCATTGGAGACAAGGAATGTGCCATTGCCCACATTTATATCAATGGTAGACTCTCTTGAATTAGATTCTTTTACCGTAGGGAATGTGTGTGTGCTTGTAATGTGGGTAGAGTACGGGGAGGGGGGGGAATGTGTGTTCTTTGGGAATTTCTATATCAGACACTGTGTTAGACATAGCTAGAAAGACAGCTATGGGATGTTTCTGGCCCTTTCAGTTTACAAATTAAGAGGTGATGATATCAGTAATTAATCATGCACCCCAATGATCAATAAATGATGAAATCATTATCAGAAGCCTGTATTGATCGTGTAGAAGATACAAAAGCATGTTGGCTTTTACATTAGAAGATGTGGGTTCAGAATCTAACACCACAGTTTGCTGGTTTTATGACCCTGGGCAATTAAACCTCTGTGAGCGTCATCTTTCTCATGTACATAGTAGAGACCTCAGTCTCTTTTTCACAAATTATGTGTTATTTAGGGTTCTCTAGACAAATAGAATCAATAGGATTTGTATATATAAAGAGATTTAGGGAAGTGGCTCATATGATTAGGGAGATTGGTAAATCCAACATCTGCAGGGTGGGCTGGCAGACTGAAGACCCCGGGTTGCAGTTCAAGCTCAAGGCCACGTGCTCCACAGGCCTTCTTGCTTGGGGAAGTCAATGTTTTGTTCTAGTCAGCCTTCAGCTGAGAACGAGGCCCACTCACATTATAGAGAGGAGCGAGCTTTATTGTAAGTCAACAGATTGAAAGATTAATCTCATTCAAAAACACCTTCACAGAAAAATCCAGAATGAGGTTTGACCACAAATCTGAGCATTGAGGCCCAGCCAAGTTGACACATTAAAAGCTTCCATCCCAAGTCCAGCCCCATGAATTTGGTACCCATACACAGATCCTTACCTGTCCTTAATCTCCAAGTAAAGACAATAGCAAGGTCATATTTTCACCTACCATGGTGTAACTATCCTATGTACACGTGAAAACATACTAATCCTTTCCTCAGGAGAGGACGCAAAGCCCTTTGATGATTTTTACTCATTTCTTTGATATCTCAGAATTTAAACACTACAATGTAAAATTGACTGTTAAATACTGTGCTATATTTTCAATACATCTTATGTTATACTATAAGAGGATAAGAAAGAAGAAATAGAGATATTAGATATAAAATAATATATTGCAAAATAAAATGATACATTTATATCTTGCATTGCAGGCAGACTCTTCACTGCCTGAGTCACGAGGGAAGCCCAGATTGTGTGTAGTATGTGCTTATACATTTTGGTACATGATAGATCATGTGTGCTGAAGTCAGGAGCTCCTTTATTTTTATATAAATATCATTCTACTGAATTGCTTATATTTTAGGCCATGCAAGCACAATTGTAAAATTATTGGCAGAGGAAGTCAGAGCTTTTATATTTTTAAGAACCTGAAACTAATACCTTAAAATTCTCCAAGCAGGTAATGAAATAGACCTGAAGGAAGTGAAATAGACCCTAAGTCCATGGGAATTAGGCAGATATCTCTACATACATATGGACATATATCTGAATTATTTGCCCTGCTGCTGCTGCTGCTAAGTCACTTCAGTCATGTCCGACTCTGTGTGACCCCATAGACGGCAGCCCACCAGGCTCCCTTGTCCCTGGGATTCTCCAGGCAAGAACACTGGAGTGGGTTGCCATTTCTTTCTCCAATGCATGAAAGTGAAAAGTGAAAGTGAAGTCGCCCTAAAACAGTGATAATGATGATTGTGTGTGTGTGGTGGGGGCGGTGTACACACAGTCAGCTTTCTGTGTCCATGGTTCCACATCCTCAGATGGTAAATATTCAGAAAAAAAGTCCCAGAAAGTTTCAAAAAGCAAAATTTGAATTTGTTACATGCTGGCAACTATTTATATTTCATTTACAAATACTTACATGACATATACAGTGTATTAGGTAACCTATACTATTGAGAGATGATTTAAAGTATTTGGTAGTATGTACACGGTATGTACACAGGAGATCAGTCCTGGGTGTTCATTGGAAGGACTGATGCTGAAGCTGAAACTCCAATTTTTGGCCACCTCATGCAAAGAGTTGACTCATTGGAAAAGATCCTGATGCTGGGAGGGATTGGGAGCAGGAGGAGAAGGGGATGACAGAGGATGACTCAATGGACATGAGTTTGGGTGAACTCCGGGAGTTGGTGATGGACAGGGAGGCTTCGTGGCGTTGGAAAGAGTCAGACACGACTGAGTGACTGAACTGAACTGAGCTGAACTGAACACAGGTTACATGCAAATACTACATCCTTTTATATAGGGAGTTCACCATCTGAGGACTTCGGTATGGGAGGGAGTGTCCTGGAACCAACCGCCCGTGGATACTGAGGACTGACTGAACATGCACGTGTGCATAAGCTGACTTTTAAACCTACTGCATCTGATACCTGGAACTTAATGTAATTCTTTCAAATGTTCAATCTAACTATATATCCACAGTTAATTGAAAACCCTATTAACATTATATATGTTATCCCCATTCTATCCTAGCTAATCTGAAAAATAAAAATAAAATTGGACTTTAAGCATTTAATCCAGATATAAGCTAAATTATTCTACTCCGACATACCTTGCATTTATATTCTCTTTTCCACCTATGGCTTTCCTGATGGCTCAGACCATAAGGAATCTGCTTTCAATGCAGGCGATCTAGGTTTGATCCCTGAGTTGGGAAGATCCCCTGGAGAAGGGCATGGCAACCCACTCCAGTATTCCCGCCCGGAGAATTCCATGGACAGAGGAGCCTGATGGGCTATAGTCCATGGGGTTGCAGAGTCAGACACGACTGAGTGACTATCACTTTTTTCCCCTTATAAACTGTCCTTTCCCTAACATGGCAAGAAACAAATGACTATGCTAAAATTCTATTTCTTCCTGCATAACACCCTTCCTAGATCCACAGTATGAGTATATTATGTAGGAAATATTTTTTTTCCCATTAATTAAATTCCTTCACTTTTAGAATGATTTTTTTTTTAAAAAAAGCTCTCTAAACCTCATGATCTTCAGAAAATATCTCCTCACATAGAAATGCTTAAGCCGTTAGCTGGCACCACAGACACTGGAAAGCACGTATTCAGACAGGTCTATGCTACATTCTTTCTCTCATGCCCACATCTCGTCTGCCACACAGGCTCAGGCAAACATGGTGAGCATGAGAAGAGTGTCACTCACACACCTGCATGGAGTCTATGGAACTCTTGCACACCAAGAAGGCTAGCTCATATTATATCTTTCCTCCCAGTCCAAATTACAATAATCAGGATGGTTAATGATTGGGAATTTAAATTCTGCTTTTTTATTTCCAATCATTATGCTAAGATCAGAGAACTAAATAAGCCTTTAGTGGTGTGCAGGGAAAGAAAACCTTTTCAAATTCACCCTGTCAAGGTATTCTGAATCTAATCTTTCTATGTCTTGCAAAATCAGTTATATCTGGTTGTTTTCACAATTTCCTGATTAAATCTGTCAATAGATTTTCTGCTGCTCATTCTGTTATTTATCTAGAGCATTAATGAACTTCTCTACCTCCTGTGGACCCATAAATATTTCTATTTTATTATAAAAAACAACCCTTAATTGGACTAAAAATAGACTTGTAGCTCTATCTGCTCCACCTAAGTAGCGAATTGACTTTTCTGGCTCTGAAGCCACCATTTATTTATTCATAATTCACTGATATTTCTTGCCTGCCTACCACATGACAGACACCATTCCTGGGCGTCAGGATTAAGCGGTGAAAAGAGCATGCAGGCTACTCTCTCATGGATCTCAGATTTGGTAAGAAAGAGAGTTAGTAAGCATGTTACCAATAAAGCAGAAACTTCTAAGCATGACAAGACCTGCAGGAATGTAGAACAGGAAACCTGGAATGCAGTGACTCGATGGAGAAAGCGGGCAAGGTGAGCCAAAGAGGTGGGACCTAGAAAGTCCTCTTAGAAACGCTTACATCTGAACTGGGGCCAGAGAAAGGAGAAGGAGACACCCAGGCAAAGATCAGGGAGAGCTTTTGCAGATAGCGTGAAGGTGTTCTGCAGAGCTCAGGGCCAGGAACTTGGTGTATGTGAGGGCGATAGAAAAGAGATCTGACTGGGACAAGTAAACAAGTAACCACAACTAAGAAGAGGTGGATCATTTTTCAACTTTTCATGGCAAATAGATGGGAAGAAATGGAAACAGTGACAGACTTTATTTTCTTGGGCTCCAAAATCACTGCAGATGGTGACTGCAGCCATGAAATTGAGAGACGCTTGCTCCTTGGAAGAAAAGCTATGACGAACCTGGACAGCATATTAAAAACCAGAGACATCACTGTGCTGACAAAGGTGCAGATAATCAAAGCTATGGCTTTTCCAGTAGTCATGTGCAGATAATAGATTTAAATCACAAAGAAGGCTGGGCGCCGAAGAACTGATGCTTTTGAATTGCGGTGCTAGAGAAGACTTGAGAGTCCATTAGACAGCAAGGAGATCAGACTGGTCAATCCTAAAGGAAATCAACCCTGAATATTCATTGGAAGGACTGATGCTGAAGCTGAGGCTCCAATACTTTGGCCACCTGAGGCAAAGAACAGACTCAGTGGAAAAGACCCTGATGCTGGGAAAGATTGAGGGCAGGAGGAGAAGGGGGTGACAGAAGATGAGGTGGTTGGATGGCATCACTGACTCAATGGGCATGAGTTTGAGCAAGCTCTGGGAGATGGTGAGAGGGAACCCTGGTGTGCTGCGTGCCATCCCTGAGGTCACAAAGAGTCGGCATGACTTAGCAACTGAGCAGCAATGAACTGTCTTTTCAACCACTTGTCTCTAATAATATTGGCTAAGAGACTTCCCTGGTGGCCCAGTGGTTAAGAATCTGCCTTCCAACGCCCGGAAAGTGGTTCGATTCCTGATCGGGGAATGAAACTCCCACACGCCATGGAGCAACTAAGCCTCGGGTGCAGCCTCTGTGCCCACAGGTTCCAGAGCTCTTGCACCAATTAGAGAAGCCCCTCACGTGGCGATGAAGACCCAACACAGCCAAAAACAAATGAATTAAAAAATAATTCGGTTAAAATGAACTGGTCTCAGAGTATGAGCCCTAGTACCCTCATTCATTTCTTATTTCAATAGATTTCAAATAACCATGTAAGGAGGCTAGCTTTTATTATTCTCAGTTTACAGTGGACTGAGCTGAGGTTCAAAGAAGTGAGTTGCTGAAGGATATTTAACTACATTTAATTGTAAGAAGACCAACCCAAACTGAACCAGGCTGAGGTCCTTAACCAGTAAGTTACACTGCCAATCTGACATCTTTTCTACTAATAATTTTAACTGTCATTAGCTTGTTTTATATATTACTTTGTCATACTTTGATGGAAAGGCTACCACTAAGGCTATCCAGGTGGCTGAGTGGTCAAGAATCTACCTAACATTGCAGGAGATAGATGCGAATTGGATCCCTGGGGTCGGGAAGATTCCCTGGAGGAGGAAATCGCAACCCTCCAGGATTCTTGCTGGAAAATCCCCTGGACAGAGAATCCTGGCTGGCTCCAGTCCATGGCACTGCAGAAGAATCGGATATGACTGAGTGACGCAGCACACGAGGCCGTCGCGTGCAGTACCTGCCCATCTGTAGTACCTCACCTGCGGCGCAGGAGGCAGGGAGATGCTGGTAACTGTTGGCAACTAACACCCATCTCCCCCCGGAAAGCCCTGATTTGTGGCATTGGTTGATTCTCCTGGTATAACTATTCTCACAATGGTTTATTTTGACTTAGCGATGAGTCATCTGCTCAATGCCCAGATGAGTGGGGATGTGCCCACTCAGCTCCTAGGAGCCGGTATGAACAGCTTTCAATG